>NC_051178.1:71028718-71328718 GCF_013339695.2 Rhipicephalus sanguineus | reverse complement strand
GCTTCAGTTATGAAGGTCCTCTGACTGCCGCCATCAAAAACTCCTCGTATGTAGCGACAAGTGTCATCATTTATGGCCCATGCTCGGAAAGTCTGGAGAAAGACGCAAGCGATGGAACCTTCATTTGGTGGTCGTTTTCCAAGTGATGCGCAGACTGTCGTAGTTTTTCCGTCGTTCTTGTTGACGTAGTCTGTCTGCCGCGAACACCTGTCGGGATCACACATACTTGTAGCGTGTCGCGCTTGGCATCTCGAACAGGAGATCTTCCTTTTGCAGTCCCGTGCCCGATGTCCTTTGGTGGTGCAGCGGAAACACCTCTTGTCATTGGACAGTAGTTCTTTTTTCTGCGTCAGTGGTAACTCAGCTGTGCACAGTTCAGATTTGTGTTGACTGGACGAGCAGAAGACGCAGTTGTCCTTTTTTGGTTCCCTTGCCGCGTTGCTGTGAAGCACAGATGACGTAGGTTTCCCACGGCGAGAATACGTCAACTGACTAGCCGCGGGCGTTGTTCCGAATTCTCGCCTTCCAGCGTCATTGAAATCGCTCTTCTCTAAGCTTTCCAGCTCAATGCCCAGGAAGTTGAGCAGACCATCCAGTCCCACGGGTGTAGCATCACTTCTCGAGTCACATGCCACCTGGACGGCACACGACCGATGATACTGAACGACTATGTCCCGTGGAAGAGCACGCAGTGGAATGTCGCCGAGCATAGATGAGAAGGATGACTTGTGCACACCCAGAGTCTCGAGTCCACGGACATTGACGAGAACGTGGTCGTACAAGTTGCGTAGGGCTTTCGTGTCATTTGATGAACGAACAGGGGTCAGCATCCGTAGTTTTTGGCAAAGTACTCTTGTTCCAGGCGCGTCTTGTCACCAAAGCGCTTCTGTAGCATGATGATGGCGTCGTTGTAGCAACTCTGAGTCGTCGGAAGTCCCGCAATTACTGATGCAGCATCTCCTTTCAGATACAGTCGTAGGTAATGAAACTTCTCTGTTGCAGTGATTCGGACGTTACTGTGAACAATGTGGTCGAACTGTTCCCAAAATTCCGTCCACTTGCATAGGTCTCCAGAGAAAGGAGCTATTGTCAGTTAGGCAATCTGACTCCAGTTCCGTCTAATGGTGCTGCGACCGTTTGGGCAACCGTTCCTTCGGTTAGCGTCGACGACTGTAGCATGCGATCTTTTTTACTGAGAATCTCTGCGGGAGTTCGCGTCGCATTATCTTCATATTCCAGGACGGCGTTATACTCGGCCTCGAACTCTTCGTCGGGAATATGCTGCTCGATCTCGTTGTTCAAGTTCTGAAGCTCGTCGTTGTTAGCCTTCAGCCTCTCATATATGGAATTGAGCTGGTCATAAGATGCAGAGTCGTTAGCGAGAAGAGCACTTGCCTCGTTTATAATCCTCGTGTTCTGTGCTCGCCGTGACGTCCGCTTCGACTTCAGTCGGTCCCCTTTATGCCCGCACGGAAACAGGCGACACGAAGTGTTACATTGCACTTTTCACGTGCGCCGCATCTAGAGCCGTACACCTCGAACTCGTGTCGAAAATGACATCTGAGTTTCGGCACCAAATGTTTAAACGATGGCGTTCCAGACACTGCGATCAGACTCAACTCCGTCATAAAGGCACAAGGTAAAATATACTTTTATTTGAGCTGCGTGTGGAAGCGCTCTGCTTTCAGTTCTGAGCGTCCCCGCCCCTCGTCCTCTCGCGCTCTTCTTCTTCCTCGGTTCCTTGACCCAGCCCGGAACGTGCAAATAATCAACATTTACAGCATTGCTCCAGGGATGTGATACTTGGGATGGACTTCCTAAGCCACCACGATCGATCTGAGGTCTGAGTCAATCACACTAACCTCAGAAAAAGCGCTGCCGCCACACACGACGCCAGGAAACACCGTATTGAATGTGATAGAAGAGCACGTCATCATTCCGCCTCTCTCCAGCATCATCATTTCCATCGGCACAGAAGAAACCGCAGATCTTGAAGGTGTCATCGAGGGCGATGAGCACCCTACTTCTGAACCGTCAGATTGGCGTCGCAAAAGGCATAGCCGAGCTGCGTGATGGCAAAGCAAAGGTAGTGCTGACAAATTTCAGCCACGCATATAGGCACCTCAACATTGGTACGACGGTCGCCTACATCCACGAATTCGTGGACGCCAGCAATGCTTTCGCCCTCTTCGATGCTATCGAACCTGCTTCGACGGATCGACGAACCCAACCAGATTTCGACGGCAATCCGAGCCTCCCGAAGCACACGCAAGACCAGCTAAAAGTCCTGCTCCTACAATTCAGACTGCTTCTCCTCGTCGTCAAGAATTTGACAGACCCCAGTGGCGAAACATCGCATAATAACAGAAGAAAGTGCCCGACCAGTTCGTCAGAGCCCGTGCCGACTTTCGACGTGAGAACGCGAGGCCGTCAAGAAACAGGTCGACAAAAAGCTGCGCGACGACATCATCCAGCCGTTCAAGAGTCCGTGGGTGTCAGCTGTGGTGTTGGTGAGGAAGAAGGATGGAACCCTATGTTTTTGCGTCGACTATCGTCGCCTGAACAAGGTCACGAAGAAGGACGTGTACCCTCTCCCACGAATAGACGACGCCCTAGATCAACTCCACAAAGCCAATTACTTTTCGTCGATGCACCTCAAGACCGGCTACTGGCACATCGACGTCGACGAGAGAGACCGAGAAAAGACTGCCTTCATAACACCAGACATCCGGTTCGAGTTAAAGGTCATGCCCTTTGGTCTTTGCTCGGCACCCGCGACTTTCCAACGTGTCATGGATACAGTACTGGTTGGCTTGAAGTGACAGACTTGCCTCGTGTACTTGGACGACGTCGTTGTGTTTGCTTCAAACTTCCACGAACACCTACGGTGGCTTGAAGCTGTACTTCAAGCAATAAAAAGCTCCGGACTCGCCCTGAAGCCAGAAAAGCGTCGCTTTGCGTACGAGGAGCTCTTGTTCTTGGGACACGTGATAAGCAAGTCGGGAGTACGCCCTGACCCGCAGAAGACAGTCGCCATCGCTACATTCCCGCCACCTGCCGACAAGGAGGGCGTGCGCCGATTTCTCGGCATGTGCACCTATTACAGGCGGTTCGTCAAAAGCTTTGCCCGCATCGCTGAGCCACTTACTAACCTTACCAGGACCGACGTCGAGTTCAATTGGGAAACGCCGCAGGAGGAAGCATTTCAAGAACTAAAACGACGCCTGCAGACGCCTCCGTTACTCGCGCATTTCGACCAATACGCCCAAACAGAAATGCACACCGACGCAAGCAATGTAAGACTCGGCGCCGTTCTTGTGTAGAGGACTGACGGATTGGAAAGGGTAATCAGCTATGCTAGCCAGTCGCTATCAAATGTGGAAGCGAACTATTCTACGACAGAAAGCGAGTGCCTTGCCATAATCTGGGCTACATCAATGTTTCGCCCATACTTTTACGGCAGGCCCTTCAAAGGTGTAAGCGACCACCACGCCTGTGTTGGCTAGCTAACTTGAAGGACCCTTCAGGTCATCTCGCACGATGGATCTTGAGACTTCAAGAATTCGGCATTACCGTCGTTTACAAGTCCGTAAGAAAACACTCTGACGCCGACTGCCTGTCTCGTGCCCCCGTGGACCCGCTGTTGCAAGACAACCAGGACGATGACTACTTCTTGGGGACCATAAGTGCCAACGACTTCGCTGAACAACAGCGATCGGACCCGGAACTCAGAGGCCTTATGGAATGCCTCGAGGGCAAGAACGCCGTCGTTCCGAAAGTGTTCAAGCGGCAAGTGGCATAGTCTTTCTTAGGCAACAGCGTTCTTCCAAAAGAAGAACTTTTCACCACATCGAGCCAAGTACCTTCTCGTGGGTGCCTTCAGACCAATTACACCGTCACGGAAAAAGGGTGCCTGGCGATCGTCTGCGCCCTTACAAAATTCCGACCTTATTTGCATGGCCGCCCATTTGATGTCGTCACCGATCATCATGCACTATTGTGATGACAGAAGTGCGCGAGTATCGTGTGTGGTGTGACGGAACCGACATGGACAGAGGGACATTGGAAGATGCGCAGCGGCAGGACTTGCGCGAAGATAAAGATGACGATGGGCTGTGCCACGAGGCCACGAGTGGAAAAGAATTGGCGGGCCGAATGACGTAGCTGAAGGTGGGCGCGAGAGGGGTGCGGGTGGTGTGCGAGGGAGTTGAGACAGCAGTGTTCGATCGAGCCGAAAGAATGTGGAGGCTGGTCGTCAGTGTCACGGTCGGGTGTAGTCCCGAGTGCCTGGCAGAGCTCAAGGGTCGGAGTGGCCTGCTTCGCTTGGCCTCAACTTCGACGGCGAGTCCATGGACCCAGCCGGTAGCTACCGCAGCCACCAGTAACACCGTCGGGTGTAGGCCCGAGTGTTTGGTTGTGGTCCCTTGCCCACACGTTCGAGTAGAGGATTACGTGATTTCGGCGTCCACGGCCTTTCTTCCACGCCATCTCCGTCGAGGCATCCACGTGAGCGGTGTCCTGCTCTTCACCGATCTCCAGCGACAACGGCAGTCCCGTGCTGACATATCGTCCACGTCGACGTGTCCCGCGTCGGCAGGGGCGTAGCCAGAAATTTTTTTTTGGGGGGGGGTTGTGCGTGCGTTTGTATGTGTTCGTGTATATATACGCAAGCAAAACTGAAAAATTTCGGGGGGGGGGGTTTGAGCCCGCCCAACCCCCACCCCCCCCTTGGCTACGCCCCTGCGCGTCGGCGCATAGAACTCACCGGTGAGACTGTTTCATTCACGCTAGGACTAAACTTGTTCATGTGTCTTCTTTGATTTCATAGGTTGTAAAGTGTCGTCTTACTATTTGTGTTCGATGTTGTGTGTGTTATGTTCGTGATTTCCTCCATACAGCGAAAAAAAAACAGAAAACAGCCTCGCCTTTTTCTGGAGAACGTTACTGTCTTCGACGCAACGTATTGTTATATCGTCCTCATTCCCACGGATCCCATTACAATGGCGCCCAACGTGGGGCGAGGCTGATCTTTGTTTTTTCAAGAGAAACATAACGACCGCGACATGGCTTTGAAACAATAAGTTAGTCTCGGTGAGAAATATGGTTTGTCGGGAGACGTGCTGCGATCGCGGAGAGAAGAACAAAATGCACGCAACGGAATATCCGCGATGAGGAGCGCGTTGCTCGGCTTTAGCAGGCCGAGCGCGAGGAACGTGCCCGTCAAGCAGAGTTGACGTTAGTGCGGAAAAAATCAGCTCTCGAGGAAAAATACTTGCAGCTTCGCATACGTCACTTAGAGGCAGAGAATGCTGCCGATGCTCGCGAACCCGTGGATGTTAAAAGTATCGGTGTTATGGACAGAGTGACTCAGCAACCAATATGTCCCCGTAGCTATGTACCGCTCTTCGACGAGAAGAGAGACGACTTAGATGCGTATTTTCGTCGCTTTAAGGTGATCGCAAAAGAACAAGAGTGGCCGAAGGACAAGTGGGCCACTGCTCTCAGCATGTTGTTGGTGGGTGAAGCGTTGGAAGTATTTGGTCGACTGTCGCCGGAAGACTTCTTAGATTATGAGAAGGCAAAGGCGGCCCTATTGCAGAGATTTCGATTTACTGCCGATGGATACCGGAAGAAATTCCGTTCCAGCAAGCCCGAGGACCTCGAAACTGGCCAAATATTTGCCGTTCGTCTGCAGGGTTACTTTGACCGGTGGTTCTAAATGTCGGAGACGCCAAAAACCTACGAGGGCGTGCGAGACCTCTTAGTCTCAGGGCAGTATCTGAGAAACTGTCACTTCAAACTCGCAGTATTTCTAAAGGGGAGAAGCTGCAAAACCCTGAAAGAGATGTCCGAGTCATATGACCACTTCATGGAAGCACAACAACAGCGTAATCTTGGACAGTTTCGGGAAGTGTTTGGAATCTTGCCTACAGCAGGGGAGAGTAGGCAGGGAAAGGAATCGTCCAAATATTCCCAGATATGTTTCCTGTGTGACGTCGCCGGACATGACGCTTCTTCATGCCGAGCGAGAGCCAAGCAGCCCTTCTGTCACCTTTGTCAGAAGGTCGGCCATAAAGTGAACAGTGACTGTAAGAAGAAGGGCGGGAAAGGCCAAGTTACGTGCGCAGTGGTTCCAGTCAAATGGGAACAAACGCAAGAAAGGGAAGAGCTTACGACTGACCCGGTAGAGGAGTTCCTTGGCGTTTTTAAGGGCGACGAGCAAGAGAAGGGACTCTGCATAGCGAAGAAGAGCTCTATGCCAATATCTGCTGGGTGGGTTTTCGGAAAGAAGGTAACGGTACTACGTGACACAGGCAGCAATACTGCGATAGTGCAGCGGAACTTGGTTCCTGACGGAGCTTTGACTGGAAGATGCGGTACCATCCTCCTTGCGAATGGAACGTCCTACGAGCTTCCAGAAGCATGGGTATACCTGTCTTCACCGTATTTTACAGGGCGTCTGCTTGTCAAATGCATGGCACGTCCCCTGTATAAAGTGATTATAGGAAATATACCAGCGGCACGAGCACATTACGATCCTGACCCGGAATGGACATATGCGGAGCATCAGGAGGGCAACGCTCAGAAAGAACCCGAAGACTGCGGGGTACTGAGTTCCGTGCGTGTGGCAACAGCGAAAGGCGCAAAGTCGAATTGCCAGTATGTGGAAGGAACAGGGTACTCTGCCATCACAAAAGAAGATCTTCGTGCTGCCCAAAGAGATGATCCATCGCTAAACTCGTGTTTTGAACGAATCGATGTGGTTCGCCTTACTAAGTGGGGCACTCGACATGTGTTCTTTATGAAAGATGGATTACTTTATAGAGAGTACTATCTTCGCAACGGGAAGAAATCAAGCAAGTTGTCTTACCAGTGTGTTTGCGTGCATATACGTTGAACGTAGCCCATGACAGTCCTCTGGCCGGACATCAAGGAGTTAAACGCACAAGCGACCGCTTGCAGGAGGCGTTTAATTAGCCCGGAATGCAGGCAGAAACAAAGCGGTTTGTTCTGTCATGCGACGTCTGCCAAGGAACGGTGCCTAAAGGACGACCAGCTAAGACTTCGCTAGGCCAGATGCCTATTATCGATACGATTTTGAGAGGGTGGGGGTAGACATAGTAGGACCAATGCAACCATCTTCGTTGAAAGGCAACCGATACATCTTGGTGTTAATAGATTTTTCGAGGAGATATCCCGACGCTGTCGCGATACCATCCATCGATGCACCTACTATTGCAGATGGACTTCTTTAGATGTTTTCAAGGATGGGAATTCCCAAAGAAATACTTACAGACAGAGGCTCCTGCTTCACGTCTCGTTTAATGCAGGAAGCCATGAAGGTTTTGTCTGACAAGATGATGACCACAACACCCCATCACCCCATGCACAGTATGGTCTAGTGGAGCGCTTCAACGGAAGCCTGAAACAAATTCTCCGAAAGTTGTGTCATGAAAAACCTAGATCATGGGATCGGTATAGCACCCCTACTTTTTGCATACCGGGAGGTTCCCCAAGCAAGTATGGGTTTCTCACCGTTCGAGCTTATCTATGGCCGATACGTACGCGGACCAATGTCAGTAATGAAAGAGCTGCGGACGCAAGACGAAGTGGAGCCCGAGTTAAGGACAGCTTACCAGTACGTTCTGGATCTACGCGAACGTATTGAAGATACCCTGCACCTGGCCCAAAAAAGTTTGTTAACATCAAGGGAGTACCAGCGTCGATGCTACATCAAGAAAACAAAGAAGCGTGACAT
Organism: Rhipicephalus sanguineus; assembly: GCF_013339695.2. Classification (NCBI taxonomy): domain Eukaryota; kingdom Metazoa; phylum Arthropoda; class Arachnida; order Ixodida; family Ixodidae; genus Rhipicephalus; species Rhipicephalus sanguineus. The sequence goes on along the minus strand of NC_051178.1, from coordinate 71,320,959 downwards.
AAAGGTTGGGGATCAGGCTCTTCTCCTTTTATCGACTACTAAAAACAAGCTTCTGCTCGAATGGAGAGGACCGTTTCCCGTTGTCGGCAAGAAAAACGACGTAGACTTCTTGCTTCACCTGGGGAACAAAGTTAAACGCTTTCACATTAACATGCTAAAAAAATACTATGAACGTACTATGGTGTCGAAGGACATCAACTGTGCTTTTATCGCCATTGAATACGAAGCTTGTGACGTACAAATACCATGCTTCAGTAACAAGCAAAATGATAGTTTGGCAGAAGTCAACCTCGCTGACACCGCCGTTACCGTCCCTAACACCGACATGAGCCGTTAGCCCTTTCGGCCCTGGCGTCGTCAATTAACGATACCGCACAAAAGTTCCCCTAGCACCTCGGAAATGAAACCAAAAATGCTCATTCTTGGGGAAATACTTCTGCAATGATCCCCACTCTGATTGACACCAAAGTTGCGACATATTTGCGGAGCTGGGAGCCACAAAGAAGAAGAATCTTGACCGAAGTCATGGGTGACGCCGAGGCGGGTCAGGTGAGGCGGCTAAGCGCCGTTTTCGGGACGTCGTACAGAAGCTGTTTAAAAAAGTATCACAGTAAAAAATGAGACGTGGTTCACATTTTGTGTACTATAGTGAGTAGCAGATGTAAACAAGCCAATTTCATAATTTCACAACCACCAAGCCCTGATGACCTAATTTGATTCCAAGATAATCAATCTATAAATACCTGCACCAATGGCTCGATTTTTCGTTTTTGGTCTTCCGAGGTCCTAAGTATTAGAAGAACACGCACGAAAAATGTTTCCGGCCAAAATAAAAAACCAGGGCTGAAAGGGTTGAAGAATCTACACAAAGCGAGGTATTTGAACAGCAGAGTACTCCGTTGGAGCTTGTTGTTACAGGAGCACACGTTCGCTGTTAACTATATCAAAGGAACAGAGAACGTTGGAGCAGACTACATGAGTCGCATGTAGATATGAGCGATAGTTTCGTTTTGTTGCAAATTATCAGGTGTACTTAAAGACTGCAAGTGAAAAAAATACTGACATGTGCATGTAGTTCTCGATTGTGTTGTGTTATCGTGCACTTAGGTGAAGTTTTGTTCTAGGGCACAAAACTTTTAAAAGGGGGACTTGTGTGATGGGAGAAGTGCGCGAGTATCGTGTGTAGTGTCGCAACTTTATAGAGAGTACTATCTTCGCAACATATCGTCCACGTCGACGTGTCCCGCGTCGGCGCATAGAACTCACCGGTGAGACTGTTTCATTTATGCTAGGACTAAACTTGTTCACGTGTCTTCTTTGATTTCATAGGTTGTAAAGTTTCGTCTTACTATTAGTGTTCCATGTTGTGTGTGTTATGTTCCTGAGTTCCTCCATAAAGCGAAAAAAACAGAAAACAGCCTCGCCTTTTTCTGGAGAACGTTACTGTCTTCGACGCAACGTTCTCTTGTCTCTTCCTCACTCTCAAATATCCCATCACACCCATCGCTGGCTGTCGTCATTGAAGGCTCTCTCGGGCAGTCTCGCCCGCTGGCCACTTCGCCTGCAAGACTACGACGTCCGCGTGCTGTACCGCAACTGACGCCAGCATGCTGACGCCAAAGCCCTCTCGCGCTCCCACTTGCCTGACGACAATGCCTCCTGCTCAGTATCTCGCACTGCTGTTTCTTCCATCGACGTTCACACCATTGCTACCGAGCAGCGCAAGGATAAGTGAATCGCCTCGCTGATGGACTTGCTCAATGATCCGTCGGCAACAGCAACCACTCGCGTGTTGCGTCGTCAAGCCCACCATTTCGCCATTCGTGACGACCTACTGCACCGACAAATTACAACGCCGACGGTCGCCAGTGGCTACTTGTGATACCCCGAAGTCTGCGTTCTGAAATATGCGAGTCCTCCCACTCTGATCCGCAATGCGCGCACTCTGGGGTATCCAAAATTTACCACCGCATTCGAAAACGATACTTCCGGCGAGGGATGTACCGCTCATTCTAAATAGGCAGGGCGTGCAAACACGGACACAAGAAGTGGTGTCCTGACTTCCTCCTTGTGTCCGTGTTTGCGCGCCCTGTCTCTTTTGAGTGAATACTTACCAACTAGCGCAGATCTCTGTTATTCTAAGATGTACCGCTAAGTGCAGAAGTTCGTCCGCTCCTCTTCGATTGCCAACGCCGAAAACATTCAATGCACATGTCACCAGTCGGTCTAGAACCTTTTTCTTGCCCTAACCGCCCGTTTGGGCGCGTGGACATCGATTTGTATGGACCACTTCCTCTGACGTTGACTGGTAACCGCTGAGCCATCGTCACTGTTGACCATCTAACGCGATACGCCGAAACCGCCACCCTCCCGGCGGCTACAGCGCGCAATATTGCCTCCTTCCTGCTACACCGATTCATGCTACGTCATAGTCCACCCCAAGAACTTCTCAGCCATCGAGGCCGCGTCTTGTTGTCGGAAGTCGTCGAAGCCATTCTCAAAGAGTGTCATGCTGTTCACCGCAAAACTACTGCTTACCACCCGCAGACGAATGGCCTAACCAAACGCTTTAACGCACGCTCGGCGACAAGCTATCAATGTGCGTCGCCGCCGATCACACAGATTGGGATGGTATTCTGTCCTTCGTCACCTACGCCTATATTACCGCCCCTCAGAGAACTACTGGTTTTTCCACCTTCTTATTGCGCAAAAGCCACCCGTCGCACACCATTCACACAAAACTACCCTACAAGCCGGATCCATCTGAATGTGCGCCTATTTCTGACACAGCCAGGCTTGAAGAGTGTCGCGAGCTTGCAAAGACCTTTACAAAGCACGAACAAGAGCGGCAGAAGAGCGTTCGCTGTGGCCCCACCACTTCTGAGTCCACGTTCCTCCCTGGAGCGCTCGTATGGCTCTCGGTCCCTACCACTGCAACTGGCCTCTCTTTAAAACTACTGCCGAAATATGAAGGCCCCTACCGGGTCGTCGAGCGCACATCCCCGGTCAACTACCTGATCGAAGCAATCGAACCATCTTCGGACATGCGCCGTCGAGGGCGCGACATAGTCAACGTGGAGCGCCTCAAGGCCTACTATTACCCACTCGTAGTGACGAGCTGTTAGGTCGCCAGACGGCTCCCTTGTCGTACGCGGGTTGATTGTGGCGAAGCCTTGGTACTGCTTCACGGTTGCGCTCTCCAGCGGCTTCTAGTGGGGCGTCCTCTTCTGAGCGCCGCTCGCACTCAGTCCGTGGTTTTCCCTTGACTGTCACCATTGCGCATTGTCGCTAAGGGACGTCCAATAAACAGCTTAACAATATATATATATATATATATATATATATATATATATATATATATATATATATATATATATATATATATATACAACCTTTGTCCCTAACGTTTCGAGACTGGTTTATTTTCTTCTCTAGAAATGATTCCCCAAAACAAATCTTGGAGAGTATGTGTAGTGCCATCTTTTCAGGCTAACATGAGCTATATATGTTAATTTCTGTAGCACCCGCTAGATGGCACATGTACAAAAATACATTCGTCATTAGTATTCTGCGCATTCTGCTATGAGTGATTGTGGAGAGATGGACGTCCACCTCAAACAGCGTGTAAACACAAAGCTTCTCGCCAAGCACAGCATTACTGTACTTCCCCATCCGCCATACTCGCCTGACCTCTCCCCATGCGATTTTTTCCTGTTTCCTCGTGTGAAGAGAGCCCCAAAGGTCGCTGGATGGACGGCATTGAGGCCATTCAAGACGCCACGACAAATGAATCGACAGCCCTGCCAAAAGAAGCGTTTTCTAACTGTTTCCAAGACATCAAGAATCGTTGGAAGCTGTGTGTAGACTGCAAGGGAGGCTATTTCGAAGGGGTGCTGCAGAAATTATTTCAATGTTAAACACATTTTTTTCATGGAGTCAGTCTCGGAACATTGGGGACAAAGGTTATATATATATATATATATATATATGTATATATATATTGTAGGCATCTATTATGCACTTCTTCATCGCTGCGTTATTGTACTCATCATCACGCGTTTGCCTTTCATCACCATCGTCTTCGGGTGTGTGCTCTTGATCATCGTGGCCGTGGCGCTTGTTCACTCTCGAGGTCGCGACCAAATAAACCTCGTTACGACTGCGACGTCATACGTGGTGGAGGTGACCTTACGACCCTGGGTCCTCTCCTCGCCCCGACTACTCGCTGGAGCTTCGTTCGGGCCACCGCTTGCACCCACTGTGTCCCAGCATGGCGCAGAACCAGCCAGCCGACGCCCATGCCGCTCCCATTGCCGCTCCCATCCCGGCGCCGCAAGCCTCACCTCTCTACGTCATCAACAACCTCCAGCGTGACCCCCCGATCTTCACCGGTCTCCGAGGAGATGATGTGGAGGACTGGATTGATAATTATTAACGAGTAAGCGCTACTAATCTGTGGGACGATCCTCACAAGCTCCGCCACGTCTACCTTTATCTCACGGGTGTTGCGAAGACGTGGTTCTTCAACCATGAGATTGATTTAACTGACTGGCCTGGCTTCAAGCAGCAGCTTCGCCAAGTTTTCGGCACACCTGCCGTTCGATCCGCTCTCGCGAAGAGAACCCTCGATGCTCGCACACAACATCCCGGCCAGTCATACACCTCGTACATCGAGGATGTTCTTGCGCTCTGCCGGCGTGTCAACCCATCGATGACGGAGTCAGACAGACTACGCCACATTCTGAAGGGTATAGGGCCTGTTGCCTTCAATGCCCTCGCTGTTCAGAATCCGGCTACTGTCGCTGACGTCGTCACAACGTGTCAGCGCCTCAATGAACGTTACTCCGTCCGGTTACAACCGGGCACTGTCGAACACCGTCCTACGGCGGACCGTGACCTACGCGACATGATCAGGGAGATCATACGCGAAGAACTGCGGTATATGGGCTTCTCTCCACCTTCACGGTCCCCTGCACAGCCTTCAGCAACGGCCTTGCGAGACATCATCAGGGACGAACTAACATCCTTGACCTGTCCAACGCACGTCCAACCAGATGCTTCTCGCCCACCGACGTACGCGCACGTTGCTGCTGCGCCTCCCAGCAACGTGAATTCGACGTTGCCGCTACCATCGTACGCGTCGGTTGCTGCTGCGCCGCCGGTCCACTTCCGGTCGATGCCAACTGATTCTCCATATACCCACCTGACTGCACTATCCTCCGGTGCACCGAACGCCTTCTACTACCCGCCTTGGCGTTCGTCCCGCCCAACGTGCTATTATTGTGGATATCGCGGGCATATCTCACGTTTCTGCCGCAAGCGCCAGCAGGACGAGCGTCGTGGTTACAATATGCGCGAACGTTATTTCTCCACTGGGGATTCTTTCGGCCGGCGTTATTCGTCCCTTCCGCAGCGGTCTCCATCTCCGCCCGCATCGACTGACGCACGGAGTACGTACCGGTCCGCAAGACGCCGATCATCTTCGCCCTTTCGTCGCTCCTCCTCTCCGCTCCGCCCTGCCTCGTTCACCACTGCCGACCTTTCGGAAAACTTAAGTGATGCAGTTTTTTGGGGAAAAAACTGTATTCCGAAGTAGGACTGAAATTCCTCCAGCACGCCCGTTCAATATGTGGAAGGGTAGCGCTAGTAGACACGGACTAGAGGAAGACACACGGACACACAGACGGAGGCGCTTCCGTCTGTGTGTCCGTGTGTCTTCCTCTAGTCCGTGTCTACTAGCGCTACCCTTCCAAGTATGAATTTCCAACTCGCCCAAGAAACAGCATTCCGTTCAATATGGTTTCTGTCACAGTGGAAGGAGTACTCGTCGATGCTTTGGTGGACACCGGTGCAACATTTTCTGTGATCCATGCTGATTTGTGTAAACGCCTCAAGAAAGTCACGACGCCTTATAATGGACCCACGCGAGTCGCGGCCCAGGGGAACACCATTCGCCCTTCCGCTCTTTGTACTCCCCGTGTTTTTATCGACGACATCCTTCATTACATCCAGTTTACTGTGTTAACCCGGTGCTCTCACTAGCTAATTTTAGGATGGGACTTTCTATCTTCTGCTTCGGCCGGAATTCGTTGTGGGCAACGTGTTCTACACCTTACAGACACAGACTCCATGTTAGACGACGACACCTACAAGCGACTTCGTCTGTTCGCTACGGAAGATCTCGAACTACCGCCACGTCAAGAGCGAATTGTGACCCTTATATCTACGGACATCGACCACGGTGTCGTCTTGGTGTCCCCTTCATCGCATTGCGTTACCAAAGGCATAGCTCTTGCGTCAGGTGTGGTTCGCTTTCGCAACGGCTCCGCGCTCGTCATGGTCATGAACGCAACATCGGAGAAAATTCTCCTTCCACAGGGCACCACGGTGGCCTGCGTTGCCGATGCTGAGCCTGTAAGCGTGGCGCCACTTACACCTGTTTCTACCAACGACCCTCCAGCTTGTGAGCCTGCTTCGTCCTCTCCCTTTACTGCACTCCTCAGCGATGATTTGTCCGCTACGCAGATGCAGCAGCTGCTTGCTTTGTTAACAGAACACGCCGATTCTTTCCACGCCTACTCCTCGAAGTTGGGCCAGACTACCGCTGCAGCGCATCGCATTCAGACAGAGGGAACATCTATTGTGCACAGCTGCCCATACCGCGTGTCTTGCTGAGCGCAAAATCATCGAAGGAAACGTCGCTGACATGCTCCAACGAGAGGTATTCCGTCCATCAGCTAGCCCCTGGTCGTCGCCTGTTGTCTTGGTCCGAAAAAAGGATGGTTCCGTGCGTTTTTGCGTTGATTACAGGGCGCCTAACAAGATCACTCGCAAGGACAAGTACCCCATGCCACGCATTGACGACGCCCTCGATTCCCTACAAGACGCGGGATACTTTTCTAGCCTTGATTTGCGTTCAGAATATTGGCAAATCCCCATCCACAAAGATGATAAAGAAAAAACAGCGTTTGCAACTACCGACGGACTCTACGAATTCAACGTGATGCCTTTCGGGCTCTGCAATGCACCCGCAAATTTTGAGCGCATGATCGACACCGTGCTGCGTGGCCTGAAATGGAAAACTTGCCTCTGCTACCTTGATGACATTGTCATCTTTTCATCAACATTTCCTCAGCACCTGCAACGCCTGGATGAAGTCCTAACATGCCTCGCCGGCGCTGGTCTACAACTCAACACCAAGAAATGCCGTTTCGCCAGCAAATCCATCAAGGTTCTCGGCCATGTCGTGAGCAAGGACGGAATTCGCCCTGACCCTGACAAGATTGCTGTGGTCCTTCACTTCCCTCGCCCCGAAAGGCCCAAGGATTTGCGAAGTTTTCTTGGTCTCGCATCATATTTTCGTCGTTTTATACGGAGCTTCGCTTCAATGGCGGCGCCGCTGCACAAGCTACTTGCTTCCGATGTACCATTTGTCTGGTCCGACGAATGTCAATCGGCGTTTGACCTGCTGAAGGGAGCCCTTACGTCAGACCCCGTACTATGCCATTTTGATGAGACCGCACCGACTCTCCTGCACACAGACGCTAGCGGCCGCGGTATAGGTGCTGTTCTCCAACGCGAGGACTCTTCCCGAGAGAGAGTCGTTGCATACGCTAGTCGCGTACTGACCCCTTCCGCGAAGAACTATACGATCACTGAGCAGGAGTGCCTGGCTGTGGTTTGGTCAGTACAGAAATGTCGTCCTTATCTGCACGGCCGTCATTTCACCATCGTTACGGACCACCACGCCTTATGCTGGCTTTATACCCTAAAGAACCTCTTCGGACGCGTGGGTCGGTGGATTCTACGTCTCCAAGAGTATGATTTTGACATCATTTACAAGTCTGGCAAAAAACTTCAAGACACCGACGCTCTTTCTCGTTGCCCACTACCTACAGCTCCGCTCGACGCTCCCGCAACCGTTTTCTACAACACCTGCTCGGACGTCACTTCTAGTTCATTTACCTCGCTCGCCTCGATAGACCAGCTACCAGCCGACGACGATCAACCATTCAGCTCTCGCCAGCTGGTTGACCCGTACTGCCGGCGCATTATAGATCACCTCTCTGCAGCATCCCGTCCACCTAACGCGCGGCTTCCTCGTCAACTCTCGCAATTTAAGCTCGAGAATGGTGTTCTGTATCGTCACATTTACCACCCTGACGGTCAACTCTAGGTGCCCGTTTTACCACGCTCTCTTCGACATCATGTTCTTAACGCCTTTCACGACGATTTGACAGCTGGCCATCTTGACTTCCACAAAAGCCACGGCCGCATTCGAAGCCGTTTTTATTGGCCTGGCCTTTCAACCAGCGTAGCAAGGTACGTAGATTCCTGCTCTTCTTGCCAGCGTCGCAAACTTCCGACATCTGCTCCTGCCGGCCAATTACAGCTAATTCCGTGCCCCACAACACCATTCGAGGTCGTAGGTGTCGGCCTTTATGGGCCTCTTCCCGTCGCTGGCGCTGGACATCGATGGATAGTGACCGCCGTGGACCACCTCACACGCTACGCTGAGACAACTTCAGTGATTACTGGTTCAGCTTCGCAAGTTGCTGGCTTCGTCCTTCACGCCATAATTCTGCGTCATGGTGCTCCTAGAGTATTCCTGAGCGACCGTGGAAGGGCATTATTATCACAACTGTTATGTGAAGTCCTACGCCCTTCTGGCACTACACACAAGGCAGCGTCTAGCTACCATCCTCAAACCAACGGCCTGACCGAAAGATTTCATCGAACCCTTCCCGATATGATCGCCGTCTACATTAAACCCGACCACAAAAACTGGGATAAACTACTACCATTTCTCACTTTCGCCTACAACACGGCCGTTCAACGCACAACCGGCTACTCACTGTTTTATCTCGTTTACGGGCGTTCGCCTACATTTTTTCTCGACGTTTCTTTCTTCACCTGCGATGGCCATTCATCCCCGACTTCTTGCGAAGAATATATTTCGAGAATTGCGCAGCGTCGCCAGCGCGCTCGCATGAACACAGAAGCCACGCAACAAGCCAGGAAGCTCGTTTACGACACATCTAATCGCGTTGTCTCCTTCCGACCTGCTGACGAGGTGCTGCTTTTGACACCACTACGCACACCTGGTCTGTGTGACAAGTTCCAGCCTCGGTTTATCGGCCCCTACATAGTTTTGGAGCAGACGTTTCCTGTTAACTATCGCGTGACACCGCTTGCCGTCCCTACTGACCGCCGTTCCCGCAGTACCGAGATTGTTCACGTTTCTCGCATGAAGCACTTCACGCGACGTTCCTCGTCGCCTTGAATTGCAGCGGCCAGGCTGGCCGCTTCCACGTGGGGGGAATTAGTGTAGGCATCTATTATGCACTTCTTCTTCATCGCTGCGTTATTGTACTCATCATCACGCGTTTGCCTTTCATCATCATCGTCTTCGGGTGTGTGCTCTTGATCATCGTGGCCGTGGCGCTTGTTCACTCTCGAGGTCGCGACCAAATAAGCCTCATTACGACTGCGACGTCATAATATATTATATATATTGTAAAGACAGAGCGGCCTTCAGGCACGGGCGCATGCTCGGCTAGGGAAGCAGAGGAAGACGACGACAGATAATAGAACAGCCAGCCAGCGATCAGGCGTTGTGTCTATTTGTCTCATTACAATGGCGCAGTCGCCGAAAACGAAGTCTTAAGCCAGACACCACTTGTGCTCGTGCGTCTTCGGCGTTCCGGACCGACTATCCAAGAAAAGCCGTCCGCGCTTCCTCGGTCATGGAACCTGCCTACCAGCCGCCGCACCAAGCGCAGTTCCGGGACGGCGTCCATGCCTCCCTGTTACCTGTCAACCTACCGGCGCTGAAAGCACCGTATGGGGACGGCGTCCAGGCCTCCTCAGCGGCTTTACTTCAGTTTACAGACGCCTCGCTACTGGTTCACGAGCTCTCGGCGCACGGGCTCTGTTCTGGGAACGCAGTTCACGCTTCCAAAGGCGTGGATCGAGTAGCAAAGACTACCAACATCTGAGCCGCCAAGAGACGCCGTTCACGCTCCCTTGGCCGTCCATATCGCCGGCGTGAGTGCTGCGACCGCCGCATACTCCGCGGACGTGATTTCCTGCTCATCAGGCGCCTCACCCGACAGGTTCGCGGAGGTCTTGAATGCCCTCACGCAACTGTCGAAGCAGCTCGACGTCCTGGCGTCGACCAACTCCGTATTCTCATCTACCGCTTCATCATCAACTGTTTGGGCAGTGCCGGAGTTCCGAGGCTTCCACGACGAAGCTGCCCTGTGGATTGAGGCCATCAATTCTTCCGGCTCTCTCCATGCCTGGCGCGACAACCAAAAATGGCTGGTGGCTATAGACCGCCTTCGTGGTGGTGCCGAGGCATGGCACAAATATGAAGGCGTCAAGCAGCACTCCTGGCTTCAATGGAGTGCAAGGCTCATCGCTGTTTTCGGACGGATTTGCCATGAAAACTGTGATGATGTGGCACCACCACATGCACTACGTCGCACCACCCAGTACCCAACACAGCCGCTTCCAACGGTGCAGGTCCGCGTCGACGGAATCTGTGAGCTTACAGCTGTTGTCCAAATGGGAGCTACACGTGTTGCGCTGCATCGACGCCACGCCCCAGTCGCCCTCCAGCCTTGGTCCGAGGCACCCCTGCGTGGCCTCGGCGGGAGCGCATTGCCAGTCGGTGCGCTGGATTTGTAGATACAAACCGAAGCCGGGAGCAAGTTCATTGCCGCCGTTCCCGTCTTCGAGGACTTGCACGCGGACATGGTTTTGGGAGCTGACTACCTCCTGTCTGGTGACGTTCAGCTCATTATAGCTGGCGGCCGAGTAAGGCTCCGCTGCTTCACTCCGAACACTTTCTCGGCCCCAAATTCCCAAGTTAAAAGACCGCAGCCACAGATGTCCAGCAGTGAGAGCATCCTCAGTGGCCAGCCGCAGGCACATCTGCTCCCTTCACGGCAGTCATCGGCCGAGTGTGTCGCGAGTGCTTCGCTCAAGAAATCTATGGCTGCCGAGGACACATTTATCGAGCATTTGTCTGTTTTGTCGGGATCTACAAGCCGCGGCATGGCCGAGGTTATCGATGCGCCGCCGGAAGATGGAGCCAACATCGACCCTTCCGACCGTCTGGCGTGCGGCTCTGCTGACGACGACGGGCAGTTTATTCTGACCGCCAGTGTACAACACGAATGCCGTACGGATCACCACAAGACGCTCTGTGTCTACGGGGGACCCGACGCTCATCGGTAGGATAGCCGTGGTACGGAATCCCCAGAGAGCATCTTTGTTCCTTGCAGCTACGGAACGGGGAAGTGCGGTGAGGGCCGCGCAGAAGCTACTGCGCCAAACCATGAAGGCGAAGTCTCGCAGCATGACCGAACTCGCAAGCATGTTTCGTTCGGGAAGTATGTGCCTGCTCAGCCCACTGACGTGGACAAGCATGGGCTAGAGCGAAGCACGGAACAGCGACTACGTAACCTCATGGTAAGCGTACGACGACCATCACGACATAGCCAATGGCGTCCACCAGAACCATCATCGCCTGACTTCCAAAGCAAGTCGCAGCGTGGCCGTGACCGGCCTCCGCGCAGCAGCCAATGCCGCCCGCCAGGATCATCTGTGCTATCGATGATGGTTCAGAGGCCAGGGCCTCTAAGAAACGACCACCGCCACAGAAAGGCCATCTTTTAGGAGCACTCCATGCTCGCAATGTGGCCGAGTGTAAAGACAGAGCGGCCTTCAGGCACGGGCGCATGCTCGGTAGGGAAGCAGAGGAAGACGACGACAGATAATAGAACAGCCAGCCAGCGATCAGGCGTTGTGTCTATTTGTCTCATTAAAATATATATATATATATATATATATATATATATATATATATATATATATATATATATATATATATATATATATATATATATATATATTGCGACAAGCGTGTTCTCCCACAAACACTTGTTATTATTATGTAGAAGGCGTGAGTCAACCAAGCTGGTTCAGGCAGAAACCCGGGGAGCACGAACCACACGAACGTCAACGTCTTCTTTCACGCTGGCACAGAGCTGACACCGATATGCTCCGGTACAATTACTCTCCGCGCAAAAAGGAGCCATCCTGGCGACCTAAGGAGATGACACTACAGGAGGGTCGTAGCACGGCTTTAGCCGTGATACGTGAACTGTTTCACGCCCTCGAAAGCGGTGGTCAGATTGTGGGTCGATCGGCTCAATGTCATAGTTGACGGGAGATGTTTGTTGCACGACACGGTATGGGCCGTGGTATTTCGACGAAAGCTTTGGTGAAAGTCCAGGAGTGGTGGACGGGACCAAGAGCCAAACTCGCATTCCCCGCGAATAGTGCGTACTAGATGCAGAGGCGTCGTGACGAGTTTTTTGGCGCCATTGGTCTTGCGCGGTAAACGAGCGAGCGAGCTGACGACACTCTTCGGCATAAGCAGCTGCTTCGGAAACAGGCGTGGCTTCGGAAACAGCGGGTCGGTAGGGGAGAATGGTATCCATGGAGCACGAAGGTTCCCGTCCGTATAGAAGGAATAACGGAGAGAAGCCGGTGGTAGTTTGTGGCGCAGAGTTGTAGGCTTAAGTGACGAAAGGGAGCACGCGGTCCCAATTAGTGTGATCGTCAGACGCGTACATCGCGAGCATATCTGCAAGGGTACGATTAAAGCGTTCCGTCACGCCATTTGTTTGAGGATGGTATGCCGAGGTTGTGCGATGGACAATGCGACATTCCTTTAGCAGTGCGTCGATGGCGTTCGAGAGAAACACGCGGCCACGGTCGCTTAGCAATTCACGAGGTGCACCGTGTCTCAAAATCAGGTGGTGAAGAAGAAAGCAGGCAACGCTTTCTTCTGGTAGCTGGCAGCGCAGATGTTTCCGCGTAGCGTGTGAGATGATCTACGGCGACAATGATCCACCGGTTGCCTTGAGGAGTGTTTGGAAGAGGACCATAAAGATCAATTCCGACGCGGTCGAACGGTCTTGCCGGGCAGGGTAAGGGTTGCAGAGGGCCAGCTGTGCTGTGAGGAGGCGTCTTGCGGCGTTGACACGCGGCACATGACCGAACATACGGCGAACGCGCCGATACATGCCGCGCCAGTGGTACCTTAGACGAAGGCGGGAGTAAGTCTTGAATACTCCAGCGTGGCCACACTGGGGGTCATCATGAAAGGCAGCGCATATGTCCGAGCGCAAATGACGGGGAATGACAAGCAGCCACCTACGGCCATCCGTCAGGTAATTTCGGCAATACAGCAAGCCTTCACGTACAGCAAAGTGTTTTGCTTGACGACGGAGGGAGCATGAGGTGGATTCTGGCGAAGGGCGAGAGAGGACGTCAAGCAGGGAGGCGATCCAGGAACCCTTGCGCTGCTCGGCCGGCATATCAGTGACGCTCAAAGATGATGAATCGCAGGTGGCAGTGGGGAAGCAGACAGGGTCAGGAGGGAGCGGAGAACGTGATAGGGCATCGGCGTCAGAATGTCGGCGTCCCGAGCGATAAACAACACGTATGTCGTATTCTTGAAGGCGTAAAGCCCAACGAGCAAGGCGGCCAGTAGGGTCTTTCAAGGACAATAGCCAGCATAAGGCATGGTGGTCGGTGACAATATCAAACTGGCGTCCCTAAAGGTAAGTGCGAAATTTCCCTATAGCCCAAATAATGGCCAAGCATTCCTTTTCAGTTACAGAGTAGTTTGACTCTGCCTTCGTTAGGGTACGGCTGGCATATGCGACAACGTACTCGTCGCAGCCATCCTTACGTTGAGCGAGAATGGCACCGAGACCGACACCGCTAGCATCCATGTGGATTTCAGTAGGCGCATTGGGATCGAAGTGGCGGAGTACTGGTGGAGATGTGAGGAGCCGGCGCAACGTCGTAAATGAGTCGTCGCAACGGGAATTCCAGGCCGAGAGCTCAGCGCTGCCGGAAAGAAGCTGCGTCAAGGGAGCGATAATAGAGGCGAAATTACGGATGAAACGGCGGAAATAGGAACACAAGCCGACGAAGCTACGAAGCTCCTTTAGGGTAGTAGGCTTGGGGTACTCGGCAACGGCACGAAGTTTAGCAGGGTCTGGTAGAATTCCTTCTTTTGAGACGACATGGCCTAAAATCGTAAGCTGGCGAGCGCCAAAATGGCATTTCTTCAAGTTTAATTGCAACCCGGCTGCTGTAAGGCACTGAAGAACTTGCTCAAGGCGGGTGAGATGAGGCTCGAAATTAGGAGAGAAGACAACTATGTCGTCCAAATAGCAAAGGCAGATGCGTCACTTAAGTCCCCGGAGAATACTGTCCATCATCCTTTCAAAAGTCGCAGGCGCATTGCAAAGGCCGAAGGGCATTACATTAAATTCATATAAGCCGTCAGGGTTAACAAACGCCGTTTTTGGACGATCTGCTTCAGCCATCGGCACTTGCCAATATCCAGAGCGCAAATCTAGGGAAGAGAAAAATTCCACGCCTTGAAGGCAATCCAGGGTGTCATCAATGCGTGGCAGGGGATAGACATCCTTGCATGTGATCTTGTTTAGTCGCCGATAATCTACGCAAAATCTGATTGAGCCATCCTTTTTCCTCACCAATACGACTGGAGAAGCCCAAGGACTGTGCGATTGCTGAATGATGCCACGTTGCAGCATGTCATCGACGTGTTGAGTGATGACGTCGCGCTCAGCCTGGGAGACTCGGTAGGGACGCTGGCGCAGCGGAGCATAATGACCAGTGTCAATATGGTGAGCAACAACTGACGTGCGTCCCAAGGCAGGTTGGCCGTGGTCGAAGGAGGCGCGGAAACGGTCAAGTAGTTGAGCGACCTGATTGCGCTGATCTTGCGTAAGCGCGGTGTCCACGCTGCGCAACAGTACGTCTTCGTCAGGTAGTGAGGGTGCAGCAGCAGACGTGACGGCATTCACGGGCATTAGCGTCGTGTCGGAAAGGGCATCGAAAGGGAAGATGGCATCATAAGCTTCAAGACGCCCGATACATTCGCCTAGCAATAAAGTAGAAGGGCAGGGGAACGGATTGCACACGTAAACGGCACTGGAACCACCGGCAAACGTGAGGACGGCAAACGGGACGACAAGGTTCCGGGGACGAGTGCATTCCTTAGACGGCATAAAGAGGGCGGTCGAATCAGAAACAGAAGTACAAGAAATGGACACCATGGCGACAGAGAAATCAGAGGTGGCGACGTCAGCAGCGACAACCACCTTTTCGGGCGAGCAAGCGAGATCTACAGTTGTGGTACTGAACGGAGACAAGGCGAGTTGTGCACGAGCGCAGTCGACAACCGCATCATTAGCAGAAAGGAAGTTCCATCCGAGGATAACTTCATGAGAGGCATGTCAAAGGACGACAAAGTCGACTATGTAAAGTACGCCTTGAATCACAACACGAGCAGTGCATGTGGCCGAAGGTTTGATGTGCTGCGAACTCGCTGTGCGTAGGGAAATGTCAAACAGCGGAGTCGTGACTTTTTTCAGTTTGCGGCACAGCACTTCACTGATTACACAAACAGCGGCGCCTGTGTCGACAAGAGCGTTTTTGGCGAAACCGTCGACAAACACCGCAATCTCGTTAGGGGGCGAAAGGTGAGGCCTTGAAAATTTCGTCGGTGGCGCAGTTCTTGCCTCAGGAACTGCGACTGCCAGTTTTCCTCCTGGGCGTGGTTCAGAAATCAGAAATCAGAAATGCTTTTATTTTCCAACGAAATTGTTGGGGGTCCTTCAGGCGAAAAGCTGCACAATACAGCTTGAATGTGCCTGAAGGCCCTCACATGGCAACAGTAGCACTAAAACCAGCACATATATACATGTTTAGCATAAATCCAAATATAATAGACCATTTTAATCCAATTGAAAAAAAAATGCAACATATTGAATAACACTTGTAATTTCCTACGAACACATGGTATTTAAACATAACATAGAAATCTAATACATTTAGTGAGAAGAAATGTGAAAATGCATTGTCATAAATCATAAACAGTGGTATTTGCAACACTAAGAAAAGCACTGCTGTAAACATGACTATGATGCACAATATGATGATACTTTGTACATTGAAACACTGAGCGCGAAATAGATATTACAACAGAAAATGCGAAAATGTAGTAACGATTTTGTTAAGTGTTCATTCCGATTGACAAAAGTACTCTCTAATTTGTTTGCGAGTCAAAGTATTTGGAATTAATCTTTCCCCTTACAATTTATTTAACAACGATGGTAGGCTATGTCGTAGTGACTGCATGAGATAATTTGTGCGTCTGTATGGCACGGACCACCTGTCATGGCTACGTGTGCGCGAGTCACTTTTCTTGTGTTCAAGTCGTGACGTATGTTTTAAGAAGGATTTGATATTGTCGGAGCCGAAACAAAATGAATATAAAAGTCGGTATTCGTAAAGGCTTGTTGCACGTATTATATTATGTTTTTGAAAAAGTTGCGCACTGGGATGAAAATAGGGTACATTGGCTATTTGTCGAAGCGCGCGTTTTTGCAGTTGAAGAGGTGCACGAATATTAGCTTTTGTGGTGGTGGCCCATACAAGCGCACAATAGGTAAGATGAGATTCAAACAAGGCGTAATATATTTGCAATTTTACCTTCTCAGGAAAAAAATGCCGACAGCGAGACAACACACCAGCGGCAGATGACAACGATTTTGAGATTAGTTCAACGTGATGGGTCCAGTTCATGTTTTCTGAAAACGTAACGCCTAATACTTTGTGTTTCCTCAAAATTTCAATGGGAGCACCATCCAAGAATAATTGTTGATTGAAACAAGAATGCCTGCCTTTCGCCTTGAATAATATGGCCTTCGATTTTGAGCTATTAATTGTTAGAGCATTATTACGAGACCATGCCGACAGATTAGAAAGGATACTGCGAGATTTCTGCAACAGATCATCAAGTTCATGGCCAGAGACAAACAAACTTGTATCGTCAGCATACAGCACAATGGATGCATCCCTAACAATTTCAGCAATATCATTTACATAGACATTAAATAAGGTCGGTCCCAATACGCTACCATGCGGTACTGCCGATTTAATTTCGCGATACGAGGAACAGAAATTTTCGATAGCAACGCACTGAGTCCGCCCAGAGAGATACGATCGAAACAACAAGTTTGCCACGCCACGAATACCGTAGCCGTCCAGCTTTTTAATTAAAATTTCATGATTTAAACGATCGAATGCCTTGCTATAGTCTATAAATATACCTAAAGTTAGTTTTCCTGCATCAATGTTACCAATTATTAGCTCCTTTTGACATAACAACGCTGTCTCTGTCGACCTGCCTGGGCGGAATCCGTGCTGACAGTCGGACAGAATGTTATTCTTTTCAAAAAAATCTTTGATTCGAGCTGAGATCACCTTTTCTAAACCCTTAGAAAAGGCAGACAGAATAGAAATTGGCCTGTAGTTCCCCAAGTCATTTCGATTACCTCCTTTAAAAATCACCGAAACTCTAGCTTTCTTCATGGCCAGTTTCTAGAACAAGATTAAACACAAATGCAAGGTGGATTGCGATGACGTCAATAACAAATTTTATTGGTCTGATCTGAATACCATCTCCATCAACAGCATTGCTGTTTTTTAGGCCCAAAAAAGTACGACAAATCTCGGTGTCATCAGTCGGCTCGAAAAAAATGCTATGCATACATCTTTTAACAACAGTGCCAGTGACTGCGCTATCCGATGACGTCATCATGTTGACAAAGTGATTATTGAAGCGTTCAGTTAAAGCGACGCCCGTCACCTTTTCGTTGTTTAGGGTGACTTCATGAAAAGGCTGTTTCATATTTTTTTGTCTTATGGCGTCGTTGATTATTTTCCACGTTTTTTCTGCATTTTTTCTTTGTACCGAAGCAAAAAGGGTTTCATAATAGTGGGCTTTAGCCTTTCGCAGTTCTTTATTTATTTCATTTCGTAACTTCTTAAATGCAACGAGATCACTTTCCTCACGCGTGCGTAAAAATCTATTGAATAGCCTATTTTTCTTACTTATCATCTTAACGTGTTGAGGCTGCACCCAGGGCTTTCTAATACGTTTCTTTACTTTGCCTGTTTTGAGTGGAAAAGATAAATTATAAAGACGAGTGAAAATTGACAGGAATTCCCCATATGCCTCACTAGCATCTTTTTTGTTATATAGTGAGGACCAATCTGTGCGCAGTGCAAGTGCGCGAAAATGTTGCATATTTTCCCTAGATAGACATCTATAACTGAACGTGGTATCAGGCAAGCATTTTTCATTAACATAAAATGAGCATACTACGTATATTGGGCAGTGGTCGCTGATATCATAGCTGATGGTCCCGGCTGTATAAATCTGTGTACCAGCGTTAACTATGATATTATCGAGAGCAGATTGACAAGATGCCGTCACACGAGTAGGTGTTGTGATAACGCTGCAGAAACCGAGTGAATCGATAAGGTTAGCAGTTGCACGGGTCGAAGTGCCATCATCGAGCATGTTAATGTTGAAGTCGCCACCAAGAAGCACTTTGTAATTGTGAAAAGAAGCATGCTCTAAAAGCTTTTCAGTGAATTCTAAGAAGTTAGATATGTTACCAGTAGGTGGTCGGTAAATCACGACAAACAGAATGTTGTCCGATTTAACGCTGAGCACTTCATAATGGGGCGTGTTGCAGGTGAATTCCTCAAGCACATCGCACTGTATGCCGCGCTTAACATGCAGTGCGACACCACCCCCACGTTGTCCTGCGCGATTAACAAAAAAGTGGCTATACCCGTCTATGATAAGCATTTCACTATGATCTTGATACCATGTTTCAGAGAACATAACGTCAAATGAAAAAGTAAACTCAGCAAGAAACATAGCTAGAATATCTTGCTTATGAGCGAGTGAACGTGAGTTCACATGAAGCGCAGAAATATTTCTCACGTGTGAAGGCAGGGAAATTTCAGATGGCAGGCTAAATCCTTGATACATTGTGCAGCCAAAAGGAAGATGAATACTTCAAGATTTAGTATACCGTATTCGACGCGATCTTTTGAAGGTCAGCCTCTGAAGCAATGTGAATTACACTGATAGCCTCAGTTTTGCGCGCAGGTACTTTTCCATTTCGCGTCCAGACAAAGCGCCATTGATATTCGCGCCTTCTTGCTAACGCAAGCGAAAGAAGACGCTTCAACGCCGGACAGAGGTGCTCGTTAACAAATACTCTGGCATCATCAGGAATTCCAACTTCGTTATTTCGCACCCTAGCCTTCCGCGCTTTCTCGAGGACAGTGTCCCTCTTCTGTACGCTCTTGAACTGAACAATTATGTTAGACTTTCCAGCTTCTCGGGTGGGCACACGGTGACAAACTTCAATATCAGAAGGGGCTATGGGCTCACCAAGTGCATCACCAATTTTTCCAACGAGTCCTGCAATACATTCGTTTTCCTGTTGTATAAGCCCTTTAATTTCTACGTTTGACCTGCGCGAGTATTGCTCAGATTGAACAACTCTCTTCTGAAGTTGCTGAATGGTGTTATCATTCTCCTTGCACTTAGCACGTAGCTCTTCATTAGCCCTCCTCAAGGCTTCCCTTTCCTCTGTGGCCTCCCTAAGGCGCTTTTTCATGTCCTCAAACTCATCGCTCATAAATTTGACACTGTCTGTTAAAGCCTTCATTTCAGCACGAAGTTCCCGAATTTCCGATCGGCTTTCTCTTTCACTCGTAGGCTTCGTCATGCCTTTCGAAATGAAGACCAGTCGCACTTGAAACAATGAATAACAAGTGCACAGCAGGCACACAGCAACACAGAGAGGCAGCAGCGACAGCATAAACTATTCAGTTACGAACTGTGCATAATTTGTACACCAACCTGCAGGACAGGGAACAGTTTTTTAGCGTTGCGCCGATGTGCCGTCACTGCTGCCAAGTGTGGGTCCAGCGCCAGGCAACCGGCTTTTGTAGGGCTTGTCCCGATGACGTCTTCAGCGGAAGAGCAGTCAAGGAAATGACGCAAGCAGACCAAGGCTCCCGGTGACCAGCAAAAGTTTCGATATCTGCAGTACAGGGAACAGTTTTTTAGCGTTGCGCCGATGTGCCGTCACTGCTGCCAAGTGTGGGTCCAGCGCCAGGCAACCGGCTTTTGTAGGGCTTGTCCCGATGACGTCTTCAGCGGAAGAGCAGTCAAGGAAATGACGCAAGCAGACCAAGGCTCCCGGTGACCAGAAAAGTTTCGATATCTGCAGTACAGGGAACAGTTTTTTAGCGTTGCGCCGATGTGCCGTCACTGCTGCCAAGTGTGGGTCCAGCGCCAGGCAACCGGCTTTTGTAGGGCTTGTCCCGATGACGTCTTCAGCGGAAGAGCAGTCAAGGAAATGACGCAAGCAGACCAAGGCTCCCGGTGACCAGCAAAAGTTTCGATATCTGCAGTACAGGGAACATTTTTTTAGCGTTGCGCCGATGTGCCGTCACTGCTGCCAAGTTGACAAGCTGCGGCATGTGTACTTCTACCTGGAAGAAGCAGCAAGGACATGGCTCGAGAACCGGGAGTCCACGCTTCGAACCTGGGATCTCTTTCACAGTGCTTTTTTGGAGACGTTCACGAGCGTCGTCCGAAAGGAAAGGGCCGCAACCTTGCTGGAGTCACAGGTTCAGCTCCCGAACGAAAACGTGACCATCTTCGCGGAAGAAATGACCCGGCTGTTCCGCCATGCTGACCCCAACATGCCTGAAGAAAAGAAGGTTCGTTTCCTCATGCGAGGAGTAAAGGAACAGCTCTTCGCTGGCCTAATGAGGAATCCGCCGAATACCGTCCAAGAATTTGTCTCCGAAGCAACAACAATCGAGAAAACACTTGAGATGCGAACAAGGCAATACAACCGCAGCTTCTCGACCACAAGCTACGCCGACGTTCAAGCGCTAGGATCCACCGACCTGCGTGAGACGATTCGAGCAATCGTGCAAGAGGAGCTGCGAAAACTTCTACCTTCGTCGCAACCTCAAGTAGCTTCCATCGCCGACGTTGTGCGCCAGGAGATCCAGCATTCACTCGGTGCGCCTCAGCTAGCAGAGCCGCAGCCGCAAGCAATGAGCTATGCTGCTGCAGCCCGCCGTCATGCTCCTCCTCCACGCCCACGCCAAGATGACACACCGCCGCAGTACCGTCGCCAGACGCCGCCAGCGACGCCCTACCGTCCACCTGTCGGCCAGACGCCGCCGCCGCCGCCACCGACGCCCTACCGCCCACCTGTCGGCCAGCGCTACACCCCGAGGAAGACCGATGTCTGGCGTGCCCCTGACAACCGCCCGCTCTGCTACCACTGCGGGGAGGCCGGCCACACGTACCGCCGCTGCCAGTACCGTCAGATGGGGCTACGCGGATTCCCCGTGAACGCGCCGCGCCCGCAGCCAGGCGAACGGCCTCGCGACATCGACGACTACCTCACAGGCACACAGTGGCAAGAACGACGACCTTCCCGCTCACCGTCGCCCGGCCGCTACATGTCACCGCACCGCCGGCAGTACACTGGCCCAAACCGGGGCCAGTGTACTTAAGAACCAAGTCGATAAACCTATCGTCGGAGAAAGCGACACCAACGGATACGAACCCATGTCAACATGCCCTGAACGTGCTCGAGGATCAAGTCACCATTCCTCCTAGATCCAGCATCATAATTCCCGTCGGCACCGAAACGGCTGAATGCATCGAAGGTGTCATCGAGAGCGATCAGGGTTTGCTGCTAGACCGTGACATTTGAGTCGCAAGAGGCATTGCTCGGCTGTATGAAGGGAAAGGAAGCGTGATGCTAACGAATTTCAGCCAGGAATACAGACACCTGAGCAGAGGCACGACGATTGCATACATCGAAGAAATCTTGGCCGTCAGCGATGCGTTTGCCTTTTCAGATTCTGTCGAAGCTACGACGACGATCCCTGAGCCATCCTTCGACGTTAACCCAAGTCTTCCCGCTCGCCAACAGCAACAGCTTCGACGCCTTCTGCAGGAATACAGGGACTGTTTCTCGTCGTCGTCGCGGGTCCGACAAACGCCCCTTGCCAAGCACCGCATCATAACAGAAGAAAATGCTCGACCACTCCGTCAGACTCCCTACCGGGTTTCGACGCGGGAACGGGAGGCCGTTAAGAAACAAGTCGATGAAATGCTACGCGACGACATCATCCAGCCGTCCAACAGCCCGTGGGCGTCTCGCGTGGTGTTAGTGAAGAAGAAGGATGGGACCCTACGTTTCTGCGTCGATTATCGTCGCCTGAACAAAATCACAAAGAAGGACGTATACCCTCTCCCACGGATAGACGACACCCTGGATCGACTCCACAACGCGAATTACTTTTCGTCGATGGACCTCAAGACCGGCTACTGGCAAATTGAAGTCGACGAGAGAGACCGAGAAAAGACCGCCTTTATAACGCCGGACGGCCTGTTCGAGTTCAAGGTCATGCCCTTCGGTCTTTGCTCGGCACCTGCGACTTTCCAACGAGTCATGGATACTGTATTAGCTGGCTTGAAGTGGCAGACTTGCCTTGTTTACTTGGACGACGTCGTTGTGTATTCCTCGAACTTCGACGAACACCTCCAGCGACTTCAATCCGTACTTCAAGCAATCAAGAATTCCGGGCTCACCCTGAAGCGAGAAAAGTGCCGCTTCGCGTACGAGGAGCTCTTGTTTCTGGGTTACGTTATCAGCAAGACTGGAGTGCTCCCAGACCCACAGAAAACAGCTGCCATCGCCGCTTTCCCGCCACCCACCGACAAGAAGGCCGTGCGCCGATTTCTCGGCTTGTGCGCCTATTACAGACGCTTTGTCAAAGACTTCTCACGGATCGCCGAGCCACTAACGCAGCTCGCGAAGACCGACGTCGAATTCAGGTGGCAAAAAGCGCAAGTCGAAGCATTTCATGAACTGAAACGACGCCTGCAGACACCTCCGATACTTGCGCATTTCGACGAATACGCCGATACGGAGATTCACACCGATGCAAGCAGCATAGGACACGGCGCCGTCCTTGTGCAGCGGGCGGGCGGACTGGAAAGGGTTATCAGTTATGCTAGCCGGTCGCTGTCTAAAGCAGAGGTCAACTATTCCACAACAGAAAAGGAGTGCCACGCCATCATCTGGGCTACGTCAAAGTTTCGCCCCTATCTCTACGGCAGGCCCTTCAAAGTTGCTTCAAAGTTGCCAGTTAGCTAGCCAACGCCTTGTGTTGGCTAGCTAACTTGAAGGACCCTTCAGGTCGCCTGGCACGGTGGAGCCTGAGACTTCAAGAATTTGACATTACTGTCGTGTACAAGTCCGGAAGGAAACACTCCGACGCCGACTGCTTGTCTCGTGCCCCCGTCGACCCACCAACGCCCGACGACCAGGATGATGACAGCTTCTTGGGAGCCATAAGTACCGAAGACTTCGCCGAACGACAGCGAGCCGACCCTGAACTGAAGGGTCTAGTGGAATACCTGGAGGGCAGGACCATCGTTGTCCCAAAAGTATTCAGGCGAGGATTGGCATCATTTTCTTTGAAAAACAACGTCCTCGTAAAGAAGAACTTCTCTCCGGCCCGAGCCAGCTACCTTATCGTTGTACCTTCGGGACTGCGACCAGAAATTCTGCATGCCCTGCACGACGACCCGACGGCTGGATACCTCGGACTTTCCCGAACGCTCGCACGAGTACACGAAAAGTACTACTGGCCGCGCCTTGCCGCCGACGTCACTCGCTACGTAAGGACGTGCCGAGACTGTCAGCGACGGAAGACACCGCCCGCAAGACCAGCAGGCTTCCTTCAGCCTATCGAGCCTCCTCGGCGACCATTCCAGCAGATCGGGATGGACCTCCTGGGGCCGTTCCCAACGTCGACTTGCGGAAATAAATGGATCGTCGTGGCTACCGACTACTTCACCCGCTACGCCGAAACAAAAGCCCTGCCCAAAGGCAGTGCCGCTGAGGTAGCCAAGTTCTTCGTTGAGAGCATCGTCCTTCGACACGGCGCCCCAGAGGTTCTCATCACCGACAGAGGTACGGCGTTCACGGCTGACCTAACTCAGGCGATCTTGGAATACAGCCACACAAGCCATCGCCGCACCACCGCGTACCACCCACAGACCAACGGCCTCACCGAGCGTCTAAATAAGACCATCGCCGACATGCTGGCCATGTACGTCGACGTCGAACACAAGACGTGGGACGCCATCCTTCCGTACGTGACCTTCGCGTACAACACGGCCGTACAGGAAGCGACGCAGATGACGCCATACAAGTTGGTCTACGGACGGAGCCCGGCAACGACGCTCGACGCCATGCTACCAAACGTGACCGACGAGGAAAACATCGACGTGACCACCTACCTACAGCGCGCCGAAGAAGCACGACAGCTCGCCCGCCTACGGATAAAGAAACAGCAGACGACTGACAGCCGCCGCTACAACCTTCGACGACGCCACATGGAATACCAACCCGGTGACCGTGTACGGGTATGGACGCCAATACGCCGACGAGGACTTAGTGAGAAGCTTCTTCGACGATACTTCGGACCGTACAGGGTACTTCGACGCCTCGGCGCACTCGACTATGAGGTTGTCCCTGACGGCATTACGAACTCTCAGCGGCGCCGTGCGCGACCTGAGGTCGTCCATGTCGTGCGCCTTAATCCGTTTTTTGCGCGTTAGCGAGCCTGGGGACTCTATTTTTTCCTTCGTTATTGTAATTTATTTGTGTATGCACTTGTTTTGTTTTGTTTTTTTCTCTTCTATGTTCTTTCATAAGCAACGGGACGATGCTTTTTCAGAGGGGGGCCATGCCACGCCCACTTCTTGGCTTGTTTTGATGTATTCGGATTTGACCGGCCGGGACGGTTATCAACGCTCGACGCTGTCCGCGAAGTAGTGTTCTAGAAGCGTCGCGATTGTAGTAGATCGGTTTGTTAAGATTGTGCCCCGCACGCGAATGTTCCAGTTTTGTCTAGAGATAACGCCGCCACCAGCGATATTGCTGGAAAGTTCGATAGCGCCTGTATAAAAGCCGACGCGCTTGATCGCTTGTCAGTTGATCGACGGACGACGCCCTGTTCGCCGCTATCATTGTACAGCGTGCATTGCTGTAGTTCTAGTTCTCATTTTCCGGCCACAAGTTCGGCCAAATAAACAGTTTCATCCTACAAACGCCGACTGCTGTGTTCGTCGACGTCACGACCACGTGACAATATATATTGTAATGAATACAGAGCGACGCTCGGGCACCGGCACATGCTCGGCTAGGAAAAGAGGAAGACGACGACAGAGAATAAGAACAGCTGGCCCAGCGTATGGGCTTTTTCTCTTGTTTTCTCCTTACAATATATATATATATATATATATTGTAAGGGAAGAGAACAGAGACAACGCCCGTACGCTAGGCCGGCTGTTCTATTCTCTGCTTCGTCTTCCTTCGCTTCGCGCTAACCGAGCTCGCGCCCGTGCCCGAGGGCCGCTCTGCCTTCCTTACACTCGGCCACGCTGCGAAATTGCATGGGGAGCTCCAGAAATCGTCTCGGGCGGACGACATTGGCTATGTCGCATTGGTCGTCGCAGGCCCACATGCCCTAGACCCTCAACTGCCATCGTAAGTGCAAACGTCTCAGGAGGATCGCATTGGCTGTGCCTGGGTCGCCGCCCTGACCTGCCTTGTGGGGCGGCCGAACACTGGTGGGCGACATTGGCTGTCTCGTTGTGGCTGCAGGTCTCGACGACGCTGCGACCTTGCGTTGTTTTCTGCAGAAGGTAGCGCTAGCGGGCTGCACTGAACCTTCGGAGAGGGTCGAAGGTGCCTGCGACGACTGTCTTGTCGCAGTTCTGAACGCATTGTAGAAGAACCTTGAGACTGTATGATGGCCGGCTGCGAATTCACAAGATTAGGAAAGATGACCTCAGCAACTGTGAGATCCTCGGTAGGCTTTAGCTGCGAGGCCGGGTTTATATCTGCCGGTATGTCGAATGTCGCAGGGCTACCCTGTTCAGGAAAGCGTAGGTCAGCCTCCAAACCACCGGTAAACTTGGGCTGTAATGACAGGTATATTATTAAGCCAGCCTGATTGGTCACGTGAGCGGTGATGGTTGTTATACGCTCTTCGAGTTCCTTCACCGGTGACGTCTCAGACACGATGGGAGCTGGCACCTGCATGTGACTTAGTGAAGGCGAGACTGGGGGCCTCTTCTACGACTGCGTTGGACCAGGAGCGCCAGCGCAGTCCTCTCGATGGTGGATCAACATGGGAGGGGTGCCTTGTCCTTCGTTTTTAGTCCCCTGAGGTAGAACTGGCGTCCTCGCAATATAAACCGGCGCCTCCACGTGCTGAAGTGGTTGAGTGTTAGACCCCCATAATCTATTTTTGTGGCTTGAAGGCGGTTCTGGGCTCGGGTAAGGAAGATAGTGAGCTGGGTCGCGACGAGACGATTGAGTTCTCGACCGCGAAGCCCACCTTATGGCCTGTGTCGGTGTCTGCATCTGCCGCTGGGCCTTGCGCGAAGCTTGATGTGAAGGTGCTGTAGAACACATGTACACCATCAGTACAGTGTTTTTGACGGTCTCGGTTGCGGAGGGAGGGCACGGTAGTGGGGGCCCGAGCTGCACCGTCGAGCTGGTACGTCTGACAGCATCCCATCCGCGGCAGACAGTGGGTCGGTAGTTATGGGGTCACAGGCATATGATAGCGGGCGAAACAGGCTTATCAGCCTGGCGCACCATTCAGGCCAAGACCGCTGCCTGACGCCTTCGTAGGCGTGCCACGCCTTCGCGGGTGGCTTCTCGAAGGCGGTCGATGGCCACCAGCCATTTGTGATTTTCTGGTCAGGTATGGAGGGTGCCGAGCGAGTTTATGATCTCAACCCACTCGAAGGCATCGTCCTGAAAGCCGCGGAACTCCGGTACTACCCAAGTAGCTGCCGACGTCAAGCAGCCCATTTGGTGGGAGAGCTGCGTGAGGGCACATTGAAGTTCTCTGCGGTTCTCGGGCGAGCTGGTCTCAAGGTCTCGTGAAGTGGCCGCATGCCAGCACGGCTTTGATTGCGAACAATGCTGGCAAGGCGGTAGGAGACTGCTTGGAGCTCGACGCTGTCAAGGCGTTAGTCGTAACGCGGAGCTGGGCGATGGTATGCAGCAGCGCTGTGGCGCTGTCGGCTGATCCGCACGAAGAGCCAGAGCCCGCATCTGCGTATGGTGCAGCGACTCCGGTACTCGCGGTGGTACATTCGATGGCCAAGGACGCGTGGACGGCGTTCCTTGGAAATTCAGATCTCATCAGACTCCTGGCCACGGGATCCATACTATTGGAAGCGTCAACCGCGTTCCCAGGCAAGCGGAACCCGTGTGATGTCTTGTCATGAACTGGTACGGCGGCGCCGACGAAGAAAAGGTCAGCCGCCGAGGAGGCCTGGACGCCGTCCCCGGACGGTGCTTGAAGCACCTAGAGGTTGACAGTTGTCAAGGAGGCATAGACGCCATCCCTGAACTGTGCTTGGTGTGGCGGCAGGTATGCAGGATCCATGGCTGGCCGAGGAAACGTGGATGGCGTTCCTGGAGTGGCGGGTCCACACCGCCGAAGACGCTTTAGCACAGGCGGCTTCTGCCTTAAGGATTCGTTTATGATGACTGCGCCATTGTAAGGGAAGAGAACAGAGACAACGCCCCTACGCTAGGCCGGCTGTTCTATTCTCTGCTTCGTCTTCCTTCGCTTCGCGCTAACCGAGCTCGCGCCCGTGCCCGAGCGCCGCTCTGTCTTCCTTACAATATATAGGCTTCTGTTGTTAAGCGGCACATTCCACTTCAACAAAGCAACATTGAAAGCAAATATGCCTGGGCGTCATAAACAGAAACCATTTCGAAACTGTGCTGTAGCGCCTGCCTTTCCTTCCGCTCCTTTTCCCTTTATTTTTCGAAATCAGCGCTAGTACAATATGGGTTCCAAACAAAGCGTGGCATCATTTTGATAACAGCCCTTGTGCATTTTCTGCCGAACACGGCACGTTGGCCGCGCGTAAGATAGCCAGTTCAGCTTGCGTAGGCCTGAGCTAGCTCACATCATTGTTTCAAATAGAGATAAAAGCGTACTAACCGTGGATGGGGTTGTCCGTTACAGTTCTCACCACATTAATGCCTGCGAAAAAGTTGTGCAACGAGGTCTCGAGCTGGATGCCCCATTGTAGAGCATGATCGGTTTCCCTAGAAGCAAGAAAAAGGAGGAATAAGACGTGTTGCAAGCAGCACAGAACTGTCAAAGAAAGAACTAGTTGCTATAACACATTGAGATAATCGAATGGTGCTGACCAATGTGTTAGGTTCCAAACAGAGGTGTAAGATAGGTGAGAGTTCACTTGACAGTAACAGTCGACAGGTTCTCCGAAAGCTGGTATGATGCATGGAAGATATTACAAAAATAGGAATGTGCGAGGCGACCAACCGCAAGCCTCAGCAGAGCAGGGCTCATTAAAAATGTGGTTATGGTCACTCTCCAATAGCCCGCTTTTACATTCTTTTACCAAAAGCCTTTATTCCTTTCCTGCCAGGTTTTCCTGTGTTTTTTTTTTGGGGGGGGGGGAGTGGAGGCAGCACTGGAATGGTTAAACAGGTTGCAAAGGTGAAAATACAAGGATATTGAAGGAGGTTGAAGGCCCTATGGGAGAATTTTTTACGTTTCTATAATATTCAAGCACTCTTCGCAACACTTCTGACACATTTATTGCACAGAGGAGAATACACACCGCAGAGCAAATTTCCTTCTTTTGCATACCATAAAAAGAAAGAAAAGCGTTATGAAATATCAAAATGCCGATTTGCCCATATGACGCAGAAACCTTAAGAAGGAGCCCCTTAGGAGTACATAGGAAGGAGCTTCTCATAGCCACATACTCTAGGAAGCTCCAGTAGTATTCGCTGAACTTGAAGGTTGATGGAAAGTAGATCACCAGTCCTCACCTTTGCCATTTTGCTCAAGCTATCTCAAATGACAATGTGTATGACAACATTTTATGCATCCGCTTCTTCAGCATAGGCGTCTGCGCAAACTATCAGATCATCAATAGGGTATAGCAAAATGTAGAGCGCCATCTGGCACCGCGCCCGCAACATTCCAGCGCATGGTGGACAACATTTTGCGAGGTCTGAGGTGGAAAACATGCCTATACTACCTAGATGTCGTGGTTGTATTTTCATCAGATTTTCCTACGCTAGAGGAAGTGCTTCAGTGCCTAACAGACAATGGCATTCAGCTCAACCTGAAGAAATGCCGTTTTGGCGCAAGGCAGCTCACCATCATTGGCCATGTTGTATCCAAAGACGGTATTCTTGCCGACACCGCCAAGCTTCGGGAAGTTGCTGACTTTCCTAAACCTGCGTCTCTCAAAGAACTTCGTAGCTTCCTTGGCCTTTGTTCCTAATTTTACCGCTTCATCCGGAATTTTGCGACCATCACCGATCCCTTGAATCAGGTCCTACGGAGTGACTCGAAAAGTTACGCTTGGACGCCCGCTTGTGACGATGCCAGTGTATTTATTATAGAAGCAAAGCATTTTGTGCAGCTTAAGCAGACCTCCGTAAGGAACCACTGTACAGAGACAAAAGCGCATCTTTTCTACTCCCAGTTCAGCTGTACGGGCAAAGAAAAAGCGAGCTAATTTTGCGCTTTCTGACTATGTAGCGTCGAAGAAAAACGTGAGAACAAAATTTAAGGCAATAGGAAAGCGTGACAAGAGAATATAGCTTTTAACCGTTTCTCCAGACTCATGGTCCAGAAAGGAAGGTATAGACTATTTCGGTGCTTCGCCAAGACAAGCAGTAGAAGCAATCAAATTGAGAACAGAACACAGAATCCTCAGCACTCCGCCAAAATAGAAGGGCCACCCCATAAGTGAGGGCGTGAAGTCTCTTATAAGAGAGTTTTATGAGGATGACAGTGTTTCACATTGTCTCCCAGGTAGAAAAGAGGCAATAACAGGGCGACAAAAACGGCTGCTGCTTTTGAACCTAAGGAAGCTTTATGCTGAGTGGAAAAATAGCTATGACATCAAGTGTGAATTTTCCATGTTTGCGAGCTTGCAACCGTCAAACTGCGTGGTAGCGGGAGCAAGCGGCAAGCACTCTGTTTGCGTCTGCACAGAGCATCAGAATTTTAAATTAATGATCCACAGTTCAGGAATGCAAAAGACTTTGCAAGAACTGTTAGCCACAACTGTATGCAATCCAGAAAGTTAAAAGTGCATGTATGGGAAGTGTGACGCCTACCCTGGCCCGAATAATGCCGAAAGCACGCTCTTAACAGCTCAGAATTTCGCACTGGTCTCGAACACATACGTGTACAACAGTGGGTCAGTGTCCTAGGATGCAAACTCGAAGCACTTTTGCTAACACCGGAAGATTTCCGAGATAAATTTATAGAGATGCTAGACAAAGTGAAAATACATCATTACATCAGCAAAAAGCAAGCAACCTACCTTCGTCATGTCAAGTCAAAGCTCACAAAAACCGAAGCCCTCGTTCTTCTGGACTTCTCAGAAAATTACGCTTTTCTTGTACAGGATGCTCCACTGGCTTACCATTGGATTAATGAACAAGCAACGCTGCATCGATTTGTAGTTTATTGCGGCGCCGACGCAGAAGTTGTAGTGAAAAGTTTCTGAGTGCACAGAACACGATGCGGTTGCAGTGTCCGCCTTCCAGACAGAGGACATCACTCTACTGAAGCAACAGTTGCCACATTTGCGCAACATTCTTTGCTTTTCCGACAGGCTTCAGCCCAATACAAAAACAAAAGGAACATTGTAAGCTTTCGCCATCACGAACAAGACTTTGCCATCACGAACAAGGATCAGTGCAGAATGGCACTGTTATGTAACAGCTCATGGCAACAGCACCTGCGACGGTATTGAGGGCAGAGCGAATCGTCTTGCAGCGCGAGCAAGTCTTCAGAGGCCGCTTGATCACCAAATTATGACGCCATACGAACTATTCCGAGATAACCTTGGGGCACGACACCGAGAATTCCGAGAATTCCTTTGGGGCACGACACCTGTTCGGGAATGGAGCACTCGCCGTTCTTGCTCTTCCAGGTTGCCTTGATGCTCGGTCAACTGACTGGCTCAGCTATCGGTGGCCTTTCATCGGACAACGCGGTTCAAACAACGCTACCACTCAATAATCGGTCACAATCGACCCCGGGAACGCCCCTTCGACTTCTGGACAAGACAGGCAACTTCGGTTGGCAACCAGACATGTGTACCCTCGCCTCCAGTGCATCATCCGACGCCGTACTTAATGTGCACCGCGACAGAATTCCTTTGGGGCACGACACCTGTTCGGGTATGGAGCACTCACCGTTCTTGCTCTTCCAGGCTGGTTACCTAAATAACTCTCGCTGCTTTAGAAGCAGTAATCGTTCCTTATTTCTTGTGTCGTGCCCCAAACAGTTGTCAGTGATGCTCAGTGTGTGTTGTGAATTGACCGCATACTGTGTTACTGAAATGCTTCTGTTAACCCCCGGCGATGTGGAGGAAAATCCCGGTCCCAATAAGAACGACGTGCTGGCTACTGTTCTTGCCACAGTTCAAAGAATAGAGGCTGCTCAAAATAATATTCGTAGTGAACTCAGTACCCTTAAGCATTGGCAGGCGTCCGTGGATGTAGAACTAACTCAGCTGTCGACCAGAATCCGTAGTATTGAGGTCGACATGACAGAACTAAGATGTACTGAGCCTTCCGCCTCAGAACGCACCGACGAATTGGTTTCTCGTGACATCTCCGAGAAACTAGAAGCAATCGAGTCTCGTTGCGACAACGCAGAAAACCGTATGCGTCATTCAAATTTGCTCTTTTTTGGCATCGAGGACGATTCGTCAGATACATGGTCAAGCGCCGAAAATAAAGTGCCTGAAATGTGCTCGGAACGTCTAGGCATAGCCATTGATCCTGCCAAGATCGAACGAGCCCATCGCTTGGGCAAGTACAGCAGCGGGAAATATCGGCCAATCATTGTTAAATTTACGTTTTTTGAAGACAAGTAGCAGATTCTAGAGAACGGTCACAAATTGAAAGGCACGCATTTCGCAGAGCGAGAAGGTTTTTCCCTTCAAACAAGGCTCGCGAGGGAAAAATTGTTGGCATTTGCGAAAACAAAAAATACGCCGTTCAAGCTCAATGTCGGCAAACTTCGAATAGATAACTTTATATGTACGATACTACGGCTGACTCTATCAAGCAATGCACAGAATAGCTAGCGCCTAGAAACAAACCCACACGTGTTCCTACTAATCCTCCTTCCTTGCCTCAAAACAGAAATTTACACTCGGCGCTATCACTGTCCTTCACTAACATACGTAGCATAATTCCTAAGGCCACGGAACTCTGCTCATATCTCTAAAACAGCAATTGCGATATCATGTTGCTTACTGAAACGTGGTTAAATTTCGATATTGGTGATACAGAAGTCCTGCCCGACTTAGATCTATTTAGCATCTTCAGAAAAGACAGGGACAATAGGCGGGGAGCGGACGTTCTCATTGCTGTAAGCGATCACATCGTATGTTCCATCATAGACACTGTACTACGATAGAAATATTATGGATCTGCATTACGCATAACATGTCTAAATCCGTTTTTGGCATTTGCTATCAACCGCCAGATAGCCCAGACACATTCCTTACTAACTTGCACGGCAACATTGCCGAAATCATAAGCAAGTTTCCAAAAGCCAATATGCACCTTTTCGGTGACTTCAATTATCCTGAAATTGACTGGATTCACTTGCGTTCTTCCTCACGAAACTGTCGTGATTTTATTAATCTCACCCTGGACTTTTCATTCGCACAGTTAGTCGACATATCCACCAGAGATCAAAACACATTAGATTTAGTACTAACATCTGCTCCGGAGACTGTTGGTGTCAAAGGTTGTATTGATGGCTTTAGTGACCATCGCCTTCTAGAACTAACTATTGAAATACCGTCCACCACTCGCCACGCCAAACCAAAGGACATATGGAACTATAAAAAAGCTGACTTTGGAGCGATCAATGACGGCCTGAAATCATTTTCCGAAGCTTTCTTAAAAACGTTTTCACACAGGTCGGTTAGTGAAAACTGGATTGCCTACAAAGAGAAATTAATGGAACTAACCCACGCTCATATTCGCAATGCCCATAGACTGTCACACCGCCAAGCGGAATTCAGGAGCGTCCTCTCGAGGAGGGTTAGTAGACGACAAAATGGCAGCACTACGCAGTCGCTCCCTTGTTCGGCTGTGCTAACCTCAGTGTTAACGCGTTGGCAAGGAAGGAACACTACGACTTGACATGTTCCCTGCATCAGTGAACAAACCGGGCCCTCCGTGACACGAGAAATCTGATTCGTTCTTGCGAGGCGCGAAGTTTTCGTGAAAATACGTGGCGACTCGCGCTTTCAATGCTAGCCCACAGCGTACGCATACTATCAGCTTCGCGAGGCTTTCTGTAGCCACGTAGGTTAGGTAGATGTTATCGTCTGACATATTCAGTTGAAGCTCACCCTGTTTTACTTGTATATAGCATTGGTCAGTGTTTCTTGTAGTGCATGAATCCCATAACACTGTACGCGGGAGGTCGCGCCGGCTCGCGATTGTGCTCTTGTAAAACTGAGCGATCTCAAGTTGTCGATACATTAAAATATGCCTCTATCCTTTGTCAGCAAAGCGCTGTTACTAATCGTGCGAGCGACGTTTCAATCATTCGAGGACGCGTCCGCTCCACGCCTTTCGTGGAGCGAAGGCTTTCCACGCCGTCCTTCGCCAGTGTGTTGGTTTCATAGCCAGCGCTGCGCCGCTTGTTTTTGTACGTTTGTTGATAGGTGGCAGCACACTGCAAGCGGGTTTGCTCGTCGACCGGTGTGAGAGCAAAATGTAACCATGTAACGTTCTCCGCGCCCAGACGTCTCTCTAATTGTAAACGTGGTGACGCGGAGTGGACGAAGTCGTTCGGCGGAGGAAATTCTTCTGATTGCTTTCAGCAGTGATGTTGAAAGAAACCATCTTGTCGACGAGGATTTTTCACTGGACGTAGAAGACTGTGAAGGCACCGAGATCGAGTGACAGCGATGGTGAACGATCAACTGCTAACTCACGAGGACCGAGTTGCACTTCACGTCCCCTCGTGCGTTATTGTTCTTTCACGCTCGTAAGTCACTTTGATTGTATTTAATGTATAATATCCTTGAGCGAGATCAAAATAAAGACATAGTTCCTCTTGTGCATTGCATGTATCAATTATTGTGGATATTATAGAGCGCCGCATGCCGCCAACACGCTCGAGCTCGACCAGAGAAGCGAAACGGTCAGAGCGTTGGAACGTGCAGTCACAGCCACAATCCACGCCTCTCGGCTAACTTCGACGTTGCGAAAAGGATGCGTGTGCATTCTTTTCGATATTCGTCTTTCGATCGGGCTGATCGAGCCTGCAAGATGCGAGTGAAGTGAATTGCACACGGCTAGAGTTTCAGCATGGCTGTGGCACAAGCGCTGCTGAATGGGAAGTTAAATGCTTGTGTTCCGTTGAAGACGTAACTCCGCGTTCCCGACTGCACAAGTAATGACGACGGCGTATTATGTTTGCAAACCATCACCACGTTAAACGTGCGGTCCCGTGCAGCAGCGATGGCGCTACTCGATGGCGGCCTACTACTGCGGCAAATCCGTAAGGCAGGCTCGGTACAACGTATCTATAAACGTTGGCTCGGTACGTACTACCTCGGAGTGCCGTTCTGCTCATACGTCAATTTTAGTTGATGCAGTTTTATGTAGCACGCACAGGATTTCGCAAAGCATCGTTATGCACGGTATAACCGGAGCTGAAATATAACATTTCACACCACAGCAAATAATTAGGTGGCGAGTACTTAGCACTTTTCATGGTTTGGGAAAGTAGTTTAGTCTCATATATCCAATTCAGCACTGCTCATGACTTCATCCAGTGAAAGTGGCACGGGCCGTACGTCCGCACGTCCTATCTGTTCCTATGCTAACAAACGAGTTGACCCTCCTCCTGGCGCCATCTTGAAAAGCACGGCGCGCCACCTATAGTTCGTGGGCATTGCGAATACCCCGCACAAGGCTACGTGTAAACGTATCAAAACCTTGGTTCCATAGGTCACTCCTAACGCTGAAGAACAAAAAGAAACGCCTTTTCAAAATTGCGAAATGCACCGGCACAGAAGCATCACGGAAAAAACACAAGGATTTCGAAAGGGAATACTGTAACGCTATTCGTAGTGCTAAAAAGCAATTTTATTCGCATGAACTTCCCGCCCTCATTAAAGACAACCCCAGAAGGTTTTGCCAAACGATTGCTCCTCCAAATACCCGTGATGACATAGTGTTATTGGACAGTAGTGGGAACCCTGTTGCACAAGAGCACTGCTCAAGAATACTGAATAATTACTTCACAGCTGTATTTACTGAGGAGAACCACTCAAATATGCCACTGCCTTCTGAAGTAAACTATCAGTACATGGCACCTATAGTAATTACATCCCAAGGTATTTCAACGTTTATCAATAAACTTAAATTATCTAGTAGCTCCGGCATAGACGGCATTAACTCGAAAATCCTGATAAACACTGTCAACATTTCCAGCACCATCTTAGCCTACATATTTCAACAATCCTTATCAACAGGTGAGATACCCAACGATTGGAAGGTGGGGAAAATTATTCCCGTCTATACGACCGGAGGTAAACGCTGCGTTACGAAGTACAGACCCATATCACTAACAAGTGTTCCATGCAAAATGCTCGAACACATCATCGCTTCTAACTGCTCAGTTTCTGGAAAATAACGAATTCTTTTTTGCGAGTCAGCATGGTTTCAGGAAAGGGCTCTCATGTGAAACACAGCTCATCGAATTTACTGACGAACTACACCAGAACATGAACAACGGCTTCCAGACGGATTGTATATTCATCGACTTTTCGAAAGCGTTTGATCGCGTCGCCCATACCCGCCTTATAGCTAAACTGTCATCTTTACATCTTGAGTCGTTAACAACGTCGTGGATTCGAAATTTCTTATCATCTCGCAAGCAGTTCACAGTCATAGGCGATCATTGCCCCGAGTTAAGTAACGTCACATCTGGAGTCCCACAGGGAAGCGTATTAGGCCCCTTATTGTTTTTAATTTTCATCAATGACCTTCCCGACGGGAATTGTATCTAACATCAGGGTATTCGCGGATGATTGTGTCGTCTATCGTAAGATTTCCTCGCATACTGACCACATCACCTTGCAGCAAGGTCTTGACAGAATCACCAACTGGTGTTCATCTTGGCAAATGACCCTTAACACGGATAAATGCAAGTTGCTTACTTTCAGTCGTAAACACACCAACTCGACATTCCATTACTCGCTTAGAAATAATTTTGTAAGCGAGGAATCTATGTACAAATACTTGGGTATAGATCTGACATCAGATTTAACTTGGTCTATCCATATAGAAAAAGTAACCACAAAGGCATCGCGTACACTTGGGTACCTAAAATGAAATTTTCGGGATGCACCGTCAGCTACACGTAAAGTTGCCTATTTATCATTTGTCTGTCCCCAAATCGAATTTTCATCATCCATATGGTCACCCCATCAGGCATATTTGGTTCATTCACTCGAAACCATACAAAATTGTGCAGCTCGTTTCATCGTTGGCGACTACAGGCGAACATCCAGCGTGACTGATATGAAGTCGAAGCTATCACTTCCATTGTTAGAGACGCGTAGGAAAATTGCACTGACCAGCATCCTTCATAAAATTATCTGGTCTCATCATACATCTACACTACCGCTTATTCATGCGCATCGTATATCCCGTCGCCTTCACAATCATCGAGGTTTGCAACGTCTGTTCGGACGAACGAAGGCTTTTAATTCATCGGCTTTGCCCCGTGCCATAAATCATTGGAACAATCTTCCAGATAATGTGGTGGACTTACGCGACCCTGACGACTTCAAGCGAGAACTTCACGTTATGTTTTCGTAACTTTTTTTTGTGCTTTTTCCTTCCACGAACATACGACGTTGTATAATGATGTTTGCATTGCGCAAAATGTGTCGCTCTTCTTTGTTTGAACATTTGCTTACTCAAGTGTGGTTTTGTTTCCAGATGCAATAATATTATTCCGCATTTCCTATCATTTCCAGCCAAATCACTACTAGTGGTCGATTCCACGAAAGATCGAAAAAGGGTGTATATTTGATGTTTCCGATTTTCCTGATAATTTTGTATATTGTGCACATATGACTGCACAGCACGAAATCGCAGTTCGTTTTCAAATAAAAATTTTTTTCAACACAGGAAAATTCGACAAGTGTCGCCGGTTGACGACGACCATTTTACGAAGAGTGCGTTTTCGTAAATTCGCAATCATGCTGGCAGCCACTGAAGCTATAATATTACAAATATCTTTCTTTTTGGCGGAAGTCGAAGTAAAGAGGAAATAGCTCTTATCATTTCATGAATTCTGAGTAAATTATGTATTTTTAAAAATTCACGAAAAACGCTGCGTTTTTGAAAATCAGTCAAATTTGGGACGCTATGGCTACTTCTGTGAACATCTTAGCTTGTCATATTTGCGTATGGATAGGCCTTTATGTGAATAATGAACCTCTGCATTTGTATTTCTCT
Organism: Rhipicephalus sanguineus; assembly: GCF_013339695.2. Taxonomy (NCBI): domain Eukaryota; kingdom Metazoa; phylum Arthropoda; class Arachnida; order Ixodida; family Ixodidae; genus Rhipicephalus; species Rhipicephalus sanguineus. Next base: position 71,283,310 of record NC_051178.1, on the reverse strand, counting down.
AATAATTTTTCAAAGTAGTAAATTTTCATGCTCGAAACACCAAAAAGAGAAAAGTGCTCCTCCATTCAAAAATCTATAATAAAAAAAACCCAATCTCAATTTTGTTCAAAGTCCCCCAAGATGTTCTCAAAGGACTACAGAATGATATTATGAAAAAACATGTTGCATCATTTTTATTACAACAAAAGCAGAAAATGTCAAACATTGTGTTTCCAGAGCGTGGTGGCTACTGCGCAAAGGACATCTCTAGTAACAAGAAAATACAGTACCACGTCTTTTTTCTTTTCTGAGCTTCGCTAAACAACAGTAATGATCTATGGTCGAAAATTGGGAACTGTTTTGTAAAGAAAAAGACCGTTCCAATTAAATGCATTCGCGTGGTTTGCGACTTCACGCCAGTGTTAGACATCCCTCAGTCCACAGTATGCACTTTCAGTTGTAGCCTCCTTTTCTTTCATCTATTTAAGTTGAGTATAATTCATATCTTGAGTGCTAAAGAACGCATTCCCTCCATGCGTCTCTTATGATGATGTGCTGTGCCAGAATTGAGAGATTGGTATAAAAGCAAGGTCTCTTCATGAATGGAAATGAATTTCTGGAGAGCGGTCGCCAAGAGGTGTGGTTTTTGTTGGCCCAAATGTGTACGTTATAAAACCTTATGTGATCATGCAGAGTTTAAAAAGAATCGATTACGTGAAGATTGGTGGCAGCAGTTCTGGCCACGGACAAAACACGTTTTGTTTGCATTGCATCTGCTTTGTTTTGCATATCCTTCTTTCTCTTGAAGGAGTGCTGGCAGATCTGGTTTCCCTCTTGAATTGAGCGCGCATCCTGCTTCATGACCCTCCGCAAAAGAGTCTCGATCCGATATCTTCTACGTAACGAAAATTCTGCTGCAGTGGAATTTTCTTTTTGTGCACCATGAGGCAGTCCGTACAAAATCTCGGCCATGGCTATAACGCCTACCCGTAGCCACCTTCAGAGCGTAGGATAGTGATCGCATCAAAGTGAAGCACAATTTGGATGCTTAACTTCTATCTCAGGTGGTGTTTGGCTGACTGGCACAGCCGTACTCGTTGCTGTCGTCTGCTCAGGCGGGCGTCCATCGCGCCGCCCTTTGCACCCTGTCCGCCTAACGCATGCTACTCCGTTTACAACGAGTGCTTGTAGCGCGGGCCACACGATCCGCACGGTGCGGATCCAGAGACCGGGCGGGAGAGCGACGAGCGGTGAAAAATGTATCGTGTAAACCAACCCAATCGACACCCCAGCTTTTTCTCGTGCATAGCGACAAAGCCTGGCAAACAATGTGTGGCTGCTGTGCTTAGGTTGCACTGCGGTACTCGCCGTTCACCACTGCCGCCATTTGCGATTTCTCACATTCTTACAATGCATGATCGACCTCAGCTACACATATTTCGCGTTTAGCTTCGTTACTTTTATATAAGCGCATTTACTAAAAAAAAATTATCCAGAGGAATGAAAATGTCCGTGCTGCCCGTCGACGAGGAATGTAAGTGGTGTCGCAAATGCATTTAATTGGAACGATCTTTTTTTTTTCTTCACAAAACAGTTCCCACTTTCCAACAATAGATCATTACTGCTGTTTAGCGAAGCTCAGAGAAGAAAAAAGACGTGTTACTGTATTTTCTTGTTACTAGAGATGTCGTTTACGCAGTGGCCACCACGCTCTGGAAAACACAATGTTTGACATTTTCTGATTTTGTTCTAACAAAAATGATGCAACATGTTTTTTCATAATATCATTCTGCAGTCCTTTGAGGACATTTTGGGGGACTTTGAACAAAATTGAGATTGGGTTTTTTTTATTATAGATTTTTGAATGGAGGAGCACTTTTCTCTTTTTGGTGTTTCGAGCATGAAAATTTACTACTTTGAAAATTATTAGAGAAATACAAATGCAGAGGTTCATTATTCACATAAAGGCCTATCCATACTGCAAATATGAACAAGCTAAGATGTTCACAGAAGTAGCCATAGCGTCCCCAAATTTTGACTGATTTTCAAAAACGCAGCGTTTTCGTGAAATTTTTAAAAATACATAATTTACTCAGAATCCCATGAAATGATAAGACTATTTCCTCTTTACTTCTACTTCCGCCAAAAGAAAGATATTTGTAATATATTGCTTGAGTAGCTGCCAGCATGGTTTCCGAAGTTACGAAAACGCATTTCTTCGTAAAAGGTCGTCGTCAACCGGCGACACTTGTCGAATTTTGCTGTGTTGAAAAAAATTTTTATTGGAAAACGAACTGCCATTTCGTGCTGTGCAATCATATGTGCACAACATACAAAATTATCAGGAAAATCGGAAACATCAAATATACACCCTTTTTCGATCTTTCGTGGAATCCACCTAATACAAAACGTTCAGTGTGTTAAAAATAATTGTATTAAGCATTCACTTTGCACAACTTATCTGTTTTGGATCTACTAACACATGCTCCAAACTTTTCGGATTATGATGTAAGACCCACCCACATAATGTTCCAATGGGAACCTGTGATGTACTTGAACAAATAAATAAATAAATTCACATGGGCTCGAGACAACATCAAAGGCATAGCTGTGCTTTGGGTCTCGAAAAAGGCTATTGAACAGAAAAGCACGCAACTGGCCTCTCGGTTTCGCAGAGCGACCACAGTGAAAGGAACACGGATGTATCGTTACTTTAGACCATTCTCGCTGACTTCATTGTACGTTGGCGTTACGTCATTTTCAACAACAGTGGTCGTCCAAGTATCGGAGTAAGCGTTGAATAATGAAAGGCGATATAAAGGAGGCCTATGGTTTAACCTAACTGTGATGTCATATATGTACGGAGTCCTTTTAGAAAGCACAAAGGGGTGAACTGTGATGTCATATATGTACGGAGTCCTTTTAGAAAGCACAAAGGGGTGTTCACAAAAGACTTATGCAGTCCTCGCTTTGCAGCTGCGATGTTTAGTGGTATTGGGGTCCTTCACCGAACCACGGAATACAGAACGCTGTTCCGTTGGTTCTCCTTGATTTATCAATTCAGCCTGTCAAAGCAGGACTGACCATTCAGAGATCTGCGATTGGTCAATTTTGTCTGTCAAGGCAGAATTTATTAGATTGGTGCGTAAACGGGACGTTGCATAAAGCCAGATCATTGATATCTGTGATGGCCCGCTCACGCTAGCGGCACGGCAGCTCGCCTTTTGCAGTTGTCCGCCCGCCGGAGAGCGACGTAGCCAAGCAGCAGCGGAGGAGCGGTTGCCGTGACTGCGGCGCGCCGCGTCGTCTGCTTTTGCCTTTCCGCGTCGCCTGCGTCTGCCGCGGTACGCTCGAGCTGCTTGCTTTTTGCTCCACGTTTTTCACGCTAGAAGTGCGGATGTCGTCCGTGTCGTTGCCAGGCATAGTTCCAGGAGTCAATAGAGCGTTTTAGTCAATAGGGCCACCGCGAAAGGGCAGCCACTCCAACCTGGCGCCGACGTGTTGTGAGGTGAAGGCGACACAAAAAGAAGCTTAGCGCACGCATGTGGTTGTTATGTTCAAAACATTTTCCTCGCTTAAAACAAAACTACTCTTTTGAAACTTTTAACATTAACAAAGTGAACAATCAAATTGTTTATAGCCCAAATTTTTACTTGGAACGCTACATTCCAAAAATGACGGCGTAATGTGTGTAAATTGTCATTTTTTCAAACTTTGGTGAAATTTAGGCAAGAGATTTCAACTCTGTTTGCCGAAGCAGTATTTTTTTTCGTTAGTATAGGTGGCTGTTATATTGAAATTGTGATTATATTTCTCACCAGAAAAATTGTGCTTTTTTTTAAATTCCTAAAAATGCTGCTTTTCGCAATGCTTCCTCACACTGAAAAATAATGTAAATTCACGCAAAGATGAACAAACATCATAGTCGTGAAAGACCAATGCATTAAGAATAAGAAAATAAATGTGCCCTAGTAATAGCGCGCAGCATTAATTTTATTCAAATTATTTTGTACAACACAGATTGACTTCCGCGCGCAAAGTTTAAAGCACCCCCTAGGCCCCAGAAAATTCTCCCCCAAAAATTGATGCTGCAGTAATTCCTTTCCGCATGAAGGTGGAACAACGTGATTTTTTTCAGCGAGATTGGAGATGGTCAGAAAATGAGCAGGTACACTTTATATGGAATGACCCATATATATATATATATATATATATATATATATATATATATATATATATATATATATATATATATATATATATATATATATATAGGCACGTAGGCAGTTCAGCCTTCTATTTCTTCTAATTCGTCCAGCCTTTTATATTCCCGGGCTACTTTTCTTATTGCTGTGACGTCCAACTTATGCTGACCGGACCCCGGGCCACGTAATGGTGCATCCAGACGACGGGCCAAACCGCTCTTCTGGCCCGCGGCCTCGCGGTCACGTGTCCCTTCACTTCTGGTTGGGGGATTTCGTAGCTGGGCCGGGGATCGGGAGGGCCAACAATGCTGAAAACATTTTCACAAACCGCCCGTACCGATCGTGGTTTGCGGGTCGCGTGCTCAGAGGGGTGGCGTGTCAACAAGACAAGTTTTTTTCTTTTTTCGGTAGCCGAGTGCGCCGGCGGCTCTTCGAACTTGCGGTTTATATTTCGAAACGCGCGCGCTGCACCGTCTGCGGTTGGAACAGGAATTGGCCCGGGCTTTATTTCTCCCGTTTCGAACTGCACGTGTGTATCGCGCAAGCGGACGAGCCGCTCGCGTTCCTACTGTCACGTGACTCAGCCGCCTGCGGGTCGGTCCATCGTCTGGATACACCATAAAGTGCTTAGACCCATTCTCTTAATCGACGCCTCGAAGAAAAGAAGACCCCTTCCCCTTCCTGCCAGAGGCGACAAAGACTGCATTCCGTAGCGGGGTTCTTGAAAGCTTCTGTCAATGGTCCTCGCGGGGCCCACCGCGCAAACACCAGGATTGGGTGGCAGCGTCCTTGGGCAGCGGTCACTGTGGAGGCGAGGCGCCGTGCGTGCCCCTCAGTTTTATGGCATAGGCAAAGCGGAGCGCCTATTGTTGATTCCGTTCATGCGACTTTGCTATTGGCTGCGAGATCGAGCGGAGTCGCCGTCTGGCGGCTACTGGCTGAAGCGCACGTAGTCTGGATTGCTCTCTGCGCCGTCTGCTAGCGACGTCGTGTTTGCCTGAGCGAGTACGTCATGCACGTTCTCAAAGGGCGGTGTGTTCTGTTGTGTTAGCCCAAGCTTAACTGCTCATACGTATACCTCACATGGTATACCTAACATGAAAAAAGGGGGTCACGGTGATACACAAGCCAACGTCAACGCTCACCCGCTTGCTACCGCGGCCGAGGGATCGAACCTCGAGGGAGCAACACCAAGGCGTAGTGTACAGGGTGCCGTGTTCGGAATGCCCAGCCAGCTACATAGGCGAGAGCAAGTGCTTCCCCTAAAGAATACGCCAACATAAGAACGACGTCAGCAAGATGGAAATGCAACGCAGCGCTCTTGCAGAGCACTGTGAGAAGCACGACCATAAGATCGACTTCGACGGCGCTTCTGTTCTGGAAACAAAGGAATCTGGGAAGGAGGCTCTTGCTCGAGTCGTGACACATTCAAAACATACCGGCAAATGTGAACCGGTCGCTAGGAACAATGCCCTCGGTGTACGTTCACAGCCCCCGAAACGTTAGGGAAAGGGAAATCTGTAGCTGTGGTGAAACAAGTCGGGGAGACGCTTCCATGACCAACCCAGTCACCCCCTTAGTAAGGGACCGAATCGGTCCCGAAACGTCGGGCTCTCTACAAACTTGACTGGAGCCATTTCAACCTTCTAAATCTTTTACCCAGCCAGACAGATTTGTGTCAAAATGTCTACATTTAAGAAGCAAATGGGCTTGCTCGGCTGCATGCGCACTGTAATAAGATCAGTGAGTGCGACTTTCGAGAGGGCTGTGTATTGGTGTCGTACCCTTCGTTCGCCAGAATCATTTCAGTGTTGGTGCCGCTTTCTTGTTTAAGAGCATCCTAAAATGAGCTTGGCATAGCCCCAAACATGAGGAGCAATAAATAGTGTGTGAAGGCAACGTTTTAGCGACTCGTTGGTAAACAAAAACGAGGCTCTAGGCCGTGCACTTTCGCGTTGTTTTTTGGGTGCATAATTGCGGCACTGTAGTTCATGGGATATGCGATGAGCTTTAGTTGTGCTTAAATGTCCTCTAATTGTACGGTCGTGGTCCCGCTACAGCGAAATATTTCTATCAAGTCTGACACGTCGGTACTCAAATTGCCCCCTAAAAAAACAGACAATGGAATGCACGGCAGTGATAAAACGGAGTTGCCGCGCGCAATTTTAACTTGGCACAAAATTCACGCAGAACCACCCGTGTGCTTAGATTTAGGTACGCTTTGAAAAACCCTGATGTTCAAAATTAATCCCGACGGCGTGCCTTACATTTCTGTCGCATAATTTCACGCAAAGTCTCACCCTTTTTTATTACATTTTCTTGAGCGTTTGTGTGGAGTTGTTATAAATTGATGGAAGGCAGCGGACATCATTTGTTAAAAAAATACACTTATTCCATAAAATAACCGGACGTTTGTTGCATCACTGTCATGCATGTAATCAGTCGATAAAAGCTCTGTGCTAAACTCTTATCTTTTTATTCTGTTGCTCGAGCAAGAACAAGTGCATACGCGTTTAACGTCTCCGTGGCGCTAAAGCGCTGTCGATCACGTAGCTTTCCTGACTAAACTTATCAACTGTCCTACATTTCATGGAGAACTGAACAATAATAAAAATAGGCGTGTTTTCGCGAGCAGTGCTAATTGCACAGGAATATTGGCTGGTATACAAATGAACAAGAAGTAAACACTTAAGTAGTTCAGTCGTGGTACAGTAGTGCATAGTACATAGAAAACAAGCCCAACACGTACAGAGAACACAAACAAAAGCGTCATAAAGTGCTTAAAGCGCAGACTGTCATCCAGGGCGAGCATCCCTTTCATCGGCAGACTGCGCCTCTCACTAGTAATAATAACATTGGATGATCTTCGTGCATCGATTCAACAATGAAGAGCTTATATATTACCAGTAAGTTGAAATCAACGCATTTTATTCGCCGAGAATCGGCTCAAACAGCTCACAACGAAGCGCCACTGTGTGCATTTGTATACACGCCGCCGATGGCCTCTCCACACTAACGCGGTGACGGCGCTGCCACCTATAGGTCGATCTCGTGGCCAATAGCCCCTGTGCCTGGCCGGGCCAGCCATCCCGTCAGCGGGGCCGCTGCCTCCACTGCTCCCGGGGCTCATTATCGCGTCTTCCGTGAATGACCGCCTGCGACACTCAGGGAGAAGCAGCAGCAACTACGGGGAACCGTACCGAAGACGCCTGTTACAAGCGTTAAACACGACCTTGACATCTGGTCGCCAGGCACCGGGGAAACGGGAGCGATGGGGACGGCCAGAGGCTTTTCTGCACAGCGCTCAGGACACTGCGCGTTGGACATAAAGAGACGGCACGCTTTGTTTTAGCGTTAAAATTCCTGGACGCCGTCGCGTCTACGAAAAGTTTGCCAGTTGCCCTCTCCGAGTTTTGCGCTTGTGCATTTTCTTGCTCTTCTTTGTCTCAGGAGAGGGTTTTGCGTGGCTGTGGGCTATGTGGTCGCCGGACCGATACAAGCTGGTCGACAATGAAATATGTTGAGTAAATAGTGACAATTGGTTGTGCGTCACGGAGGGGCGGAGTCAGGACCTATGAAAAGCGACCGCGGGACCATGGACAATAGTTTCCTACAATAGTTTCCTACAAGAGTTTCCTACAATACTTACTAGAGGGAACTCTGGTGCTAGTGTCTATGGGAGCTGCAACGCATGACGCTTCAGCCAGCATGGGAATGATGGGTAGTACACAATTTTGTCTAAACTTCGTTCTTTCGGCTCCGTTTGGCTCCGCGTCGGCTGCATCCGCTTTGTCGCAAAACAAAGTTCAGCAAAAGTCAGCAGTTCCACTTCACCACTTTAACTTTTTTAGGCTCACGAAATCAAAGCTGGTCACGAAGTTCACAACGGTCTATTTTTTTATCCGAAACGAGCGCCAAAACACAGCAATAAACAAAGCCACAAGTACGTTTGAAGCCGCAAGCACGAAGACTAGGCAAATTTGTGTACTACCCATCATTCCCATGATAGCTGAACGATCGCAGCGCCAGAGTCCCCTCTAGTTAACTTTAGGAAACTCTATACATGGACAAGAGGAGGAAAAGAGGACAGAGGAGATCAAGAGAGCCGTGAGATAGCTGGACGTTGATTTGGGCGGCTCGGGAGGGATCCGCTCTCGAGCTGCCAAAGTTCGGTCGCTCGAAGTCCCGAAAGAAATGAATGTGTAGGTGCTTGGAGCCCGAAGTAGTCTGCCGCGATGACCTAGGAGAGCTCCCGGACGAACTGCACAGTGACCCGGAGGACAACTCTCGAACCTCGACCCGAACCGACCCGAACAACGAGCCCCTAGGCCTGCGACATGGACTCACTCGTGAGCTGAGCCACACCCCTATTTTCACGAACTTTGCGAAGCGGGATGCAGCGTATTGGGACATTGCGCGGTTTAACTAATTTATTATCTTCACCATCTTGTGCTGATCGCGTTATCTTATTATCATTGATATCCTCCTCCTGTATTCTGCATTTTACGTCGCGAGTGTTGTATTTATTTGTTATGATTTTGTGTAGTGTGTGCCATGTGAGGAGAGCACGTGCGTATGTCATTTATACTTACTCTTAAATAATTTGCTTGTTAACAAGGAAAGCTCGTTGCCTCTCTTCCTTCCCGGCCCCAGCACGAATCCTTTCGAATAGAAGTTGTTGAGATGCGTAGCCAAGAGGGGGCGAGCGAGTGTAGATAGTGGCCTCCCCTCTTTGGCGGTCGATAGAAAGGGGAGACGTCTCATTGCCATGGAAAGACTATATATATATATATATAATATATATATATATATATATATATATTATATATAGTAATATATATATATAGATAGAAGCAATTTTTAATGTACGTTTCGCTCGGGGTCCGAGCTTCATCAGAAGGACGTGTATCAATTGAATATGTAGTGATGAAGCTCGGACCCCGAGCGAAACGTAAATTAAAATTGCTTCGCACGCGCGTCTGTTTGCTGTTTCTGTATATATATATATATATATATTCTCGCTACTTTTCCCTCTACGATATAGTGTGACGTGGTGTAGTGCTTAGCGCACGCGGCTGCTGATACAATGGTCGCGAAAGCTCTCATGCTTTGTATTTGTTGGGATAATTCTGCAGCTTACCTCTGAATCTTTGTGTATCGATTGAATATGTAGCGACATGTGTATGTCAACCTCAATATGCTCAGGAAATTCAACCGGAAACTGTAATAGACGTATCTGGTTTTTCGAGGTGGAGTAACTATTTGTCCCATCAGGAGTAACAGTCGTCCCTTTGCAGTTACCACCCAAAAAAAAAAACGCCAGGCCTGCGCGGAAAGCGCAGCACAGTCACAGCGAAAGCTCGAAGAGCGGCATTTCTAGAGCCCGTTATAAACTCTCTTGTTGCTACTAATATAAGTGCATTAGCAACGTACCCACTATGCCACAAATCATAATTTTTGGGCAGTTGGGAAGCGCCCACCACGACATTATTCGTTATTCTGCGGAGAAGCGAGGTACCATCTGTTAGGCATTATGTGCACATTGTTATTGCGGTGGTTGATGACGATGAAGAATTATGGCTGAGCCCTTTGTAATGGGTTGGAAGCTTTAAACGACCCACTAGTTACGTAATTCATATTGTGTGACGCCCGGTCGTTACTTAACTGTCCCACCACGCTTTATAACATATAGTTAACCGGAGCAACGGAGAGCGAGAGAGAGAAGAAATTAACTTTATTGAGAGCCTTAGGAAATGGATCATGGGAGCCTTATGGGCTTCCTTGGCAACCAATACAAGTGTACTTGCCAGGAACCCACTACGCTATAAATCATCATAATTTTTGTGAAGTAGGGAAGCAGCCACTATGCAATTTTTCGTCATTCTGCGGAGAACCGTGGTACTCTCTAAATACCTGTAAGGCATTATGTGCACTTTGTTCATGCTGTGGCTGATGACGATGACGAATTATCGTAGAGGCCTTTGTAGTGGGTTGGAAGCACTCAACAGCCCACTCGTTGCGCAATTTGCATTGTGTGACGCCCGGTTACAGAATTCGCGTTTGTGTGACGCCTGGTTGTTATTTTACTCTTCTACCACACTACATTACATATGTTAATGTGGTTCCTTCCCGACACGAAGCCTGTATAGGACCTTTTTGCAAAGCAGTTTCAAGCACCGGCATGGCTCAGAGGTTGAATACTGGGCTCCCACGCAGAAGGCCCAGGTTCGAACCTCGTTCCATCCTGGAAATTTTTTCGTATTTCCTTTTTTTTTCTTATTTCGTGCGATAGTGGTTACGGACACCGGCGGCGGCGGCGGATAACTACGGCGCCGAAAACGGCCGTTGAAATGATCTCATACCAGCTTTCGCTGTAGAAGAGGAATAGTTGAGACAGATTAGTTAGTCCCAGAAAGTAGTAAACTTTAAACCTGACATTTCGTCTTCTATAAACTACTAAGGACCAATAGTTCGTATCCTTACAGTTGCTCTCTCAAGAATGAATTGTTCAGCTTTTAGAGTAATGGTCGTGGCAATGCAGTTACCTCAAAAAGTACGATTCCCACTGCCCTTTTTCGTCCTTTGCTGCTTAGAGTGTCGCCATAACGTGCGTTTCAGCAAAATGATGACAAAGTTTCCATGTCTGACCTACAAGTGTACCGCCAAAGTCTTGTCACACCAGAATATTAGCGCATAGTGTAAGAACTTTTCAAAAGCGCAGCTTACAGACAAGCCAGTGCTAGGTGATTCCTACTTCAAATTTCAATGGTTGCCTGCGGAAAACCATTGTAATGACAGGAATGAAAACTCCGCAATGGTATGTGCCAAACTAACAAGAAAATGTACAATTTGTGACTGGTCCTTTACGAAACATGTGTAAATTGTTGTATTATATTTAACCCTTTCGGCCCTGGCGTCCTATAAAAAGGACACGAAGGAAAATTGCTCTAAATTGTGATATAAACTACTACAAAATTCAAAAATGTGTGTGTGGTATTCTCAATACACCTGTGCAAACATAGGTAGCAGTTTTTCTATCATCGTCTTCCTCGGAAGTCTGCAATGTCGAAAACAAGATGGCGGAAGGTGAAAAAGACGAGAAACGTAGCAACCAAATATTTGATGACATTTTACTGAATAAGTATTTTCTATGTAGCTATCGTAATTTTCTCTGTTGTTTCTAAAGGGATTGATGGCTTATTTACAAAATGGGCCTTCCCTAACGTTTCCGCTTAGGCCGCTGCAATGAAAAATCTTCATGTCCTAAATATAGGACACCAGGGCTTAGTGGTTGTGAGATCTTTGAATGCATTGCATGATTACCCGAGCCGTGGCGCTTGTGTCTGCTTCCAATTTCTTGTCATTCTCCTCGGGAAATCAGCCTGCATTTCTTGCTAATTTGCAAGGGGGTCCCAACAGCGAGATTGTACATAATTTATCCGAATACGTTTGCTGCAGTGTAAGAATGGTGCATGAGAGGGCTTGAAGATAACGAGGATGAAGTGCAGTTCCATCAGCTTACCCATGCAGGCACGGGCGACAATATTTGCGGCGCACCAAAGGAAGATTCGGCAACTTATTATGATGTTAGATCTTACAAAGCGTCCAATAATTAGATAATGGCCATTCAAGTGCATTGAACAGCACTGTGTCACGAGTGCAAAAACTTGCTTTTGGGCCTTTGAGACACAGTAACCCATATATGGTTGCTGGCATGCTAGCTTCAAAACAATTTCAGGTGTAAACGCTATAAAATAAATAGCAATATCGAAATTCACCATATTTCCCTTCACAACCACTAAGCCCTGGTGTCCTATATTTAGGACATGACGCTATTTTTCTCATACACTGATGGCATGCTCAGAAAATATTCTTTTTGTTCTCTTGAGGTGATAAGAAAAGCAATATCACGAAGAAAAAAATTATCTACCCGATAAAAAAAATTCAGGGCTGAAAGGGTTGACGACACAGTAAACAACTCCATCACAGTCAAAGCAATTCTTATGTGTCATTATGTGGGGCGGCCACAAAGCCAAAATAGGCTTGAATTTACGTGCACAGAGAGCAGATATGCTGCAACAGTACACTGTCAGGCATAAAACAATATATTATAAACAGGCCGAAACACTGATATGGGCTTGGCTTGCAAACACTCATATCGGCTTGACAGAGCTCTTCTCATACGCGCAAATTGGTATTTAGGCATATTTTAGTAGTGGAGGCGCTGAGCTCATGATGTCATTGCTGGAGACACAGCGTACCCCTGAGTAGGCAGGAAATGAGTACCCTTGTGCACGTACGCATCAGCTGTCGTGTCCAAGGGGTACCTTCACAGCGCGGTATGCTACCCGATCCCATGTCAGTGAACCCACATTCTTCTGCTGCGGCAATTGAGCAGGCGCAGTTCATCTTCAACCAGCGACAGGCGCCCATCGCTTTCCATAGCGATGCTACTGAAGGCGTATAAAAGATTGTATGAACCATTTCGAGCGGGTTGCCGAATGCAGCGGATGGAGGGAAGAGCATAAGTAACGCCAAGTGTACTTCCCGTTCCAAGACTCTGTGAGGACGTGGTTTTGTAAACATGCCGAGATATTGACTTCATGGTATGAATTTAGTCGGCAGCTGATTGCCACATTTTCCAACGGAGACATGGAAATCATTAGGAGCCATCTTAAAGATGTTAAGAAGGGAATTCAAGAAACGTTGTTTTACTGAATGCTCCGTTTTACTCATCAGCGTCCCAACGAGCCGTTTCAGGCAATGTTCCATAGGCAATGAGTTTTCTATTGTCTCAACAGGTAATTTGACAATACTTCATGCTCATAGCTATTAAGGGCGCCGTCGGTATTGCGTTTCTGTACGCATTCAATGTGAATGTTTGATACACAACCACCTCTATATTTTACTTATACTTATTTTCCTGTTGTGGCCTTTGAATATTTTTCGTATTACTAATCACCACGTAATGGGAGCTATAAGCGGCAATAGCGCGAATAGCGGCGGTGTCCTGCGACGATTTGTGCAACTATACAATACGTCTGAGACATTTCTGTGTTGCACATGTTCTCTCGTAGAAGAAAAATTGCTAAACAATTGCATGTTAGTGAGTGTATCAAAAAAGAATCTCCTACGCCAGCAGCTAAGTAGAACATGGAAATTCATTGTTGTTTCACGTAATCTACGTATACACCAGGGGTCTCAAACTCAGCTTATAGCCGGCGGGCCGCAGTCGCGAAATTGAGCTCCAAGGGCCGGGACAGTGAAGATGGTGGGGTCGGAGAGTGTTTGAACAAAATGACGTTGCCATTTGAAAAGAAGCCACTCCCATATCTGATATATAGGTCATTTCTGAAGGGGATTTGGAGTGAGGATTCGAGAAACATCGATGACGATGTATACAACGAGTGAAATCTGGACGCGGATTGAAATATAGAGTTTTTGTTCCATGGTTATGTTTCAGCACATGGTAATCACATGTTCATCGCGAAAGAAATGCTTGATACCAGTCATGTCTGTGTAGCTGACGAACATACTTATTTAGAAAATAAAAACAAATGGGACGGAGACGGTCATGTGTGCCGGCCGGGCCCCTTGCGAACGGTCTCAAACCCCGTATACGCCATGCCCCCCCCCCCCCCCAAAAAAAAAAAGTTGCTACCAGCGCTGTTCCTGCTGTACACCTGTCCGCATATGCGGTATTTTGCAAACAAGGTAAAACTCCACACCGGTATTTGCGCTGTCGTGCAAAGGCTTCTTATTGACGTTATTGTGATTATATGGCAACCAGCTAGCTGTTCGGCAAGCTGAGCAGCGACTCCCATCAATTGCAAAAATGACAAGCAGGAACCGCTATCAGCGAAGTGTATAAAGAGTTGTCCTGTGAAGGAGCTAAAACAAGTCCCAATAAGTTGTTTTGGAAGGCAACTAATGTACTTTGAGCAAGAAGTGCAAAACGTTTGAGATACTAACATACATTTAATTCAAGTGAAACAAGATATGTCACAGTTAAAAATTTTCAGCAAGACATTTCTGTGTATAGGCGTTTGCTGCTACATTATATGGATCTATAATAACAAATTTCAGAATGTATCGAAGTATCTCAAGATACAAGTGCCAAGTATCTTATCGGATACAATTATTGTGGCAGTACCTTGTATCTGTATATCCAATACTTCTTGCCTGGGTATCTTGTATCGTATCGCGATACAATTTCAAAGTATCTTTGCCCAGCTCTGCTGTCATGCCATACCGATTTTGGTACTTATCCAGTTGACAAAACGGCCGGAAGCGGTTTATGAACGTAGCTTGTATATCATGTCGTACATTGTATCATATCAGCACGTGTGCACATTGTTATGCGCACACAGCACCCTTGGTGCTATGAAAGCACACACCCCCAACTACCCTTTCCCCACCGTAGTATATTAACCCCTGGCAATAAATAACGTTGTTCACTCTTCTGTTGCTGTACCGGTGTGTCACTTCGGCAGCCCAGATGACGATACATGGTGTCAGAAGTGGGATGGATGACCACAAGGCTACAAGCAGCTGCGAAGTCTTAAAGATGGACTACATCAAGCCACCGGAACCACTGCGCTTGTCCGGAGACGGCGGAAGACAATGGAAGTCTTTCATACAACGGTTTGAGCTGTTCCTTAAAGCAACCTGCCCTGATAAGCCGAGGTCTGAGGAGGGAAAGACAGCGATCCTGCTGAGCATCGCTGGCGAAGGAGCAATAGAGGTGTATAACAACTTCTCGTTTCCTGAAGAAGCGCACAAGCACGACTACAAGACGGTAGTCGCAAAGTTTGAGGCATACTGCGTCGAAAAGGAAAACAAAATACACGAAAGGTATGTGTTCCGAACACGTCAACAAGCGGAGGCGGAACCTTTCGAACATTTTTTACGAGATATCAAGACGCAGGCGGCTCATTGCAACTTCGGCTCCTTGACAGATGGTATGGTGCGCGATCAGGCCGTGTTTGGCACGAATTCGCCACGACTGCGGGAGAAAATGCTCAGGGACAAAGGACTGAACCTCGAAAAAGCCATTAGTATGTGCAAGGCGGCAGAGACGGCAGCTCGTCAGAACGACGTTTGGAAGAAGGGAAAAGATAGCCACGAAATAGACACAGTAGCAGCCCCCACAATGACGCAGATGTTACGGGATAAAGGAAAAACCGAGTCGCATAACGAGAGCAAGGAGGACTCGGAAGTAAACGCGATGACAAGACGCGGTCCTACAATGTCGAAGTGTTACCGATGTGACCGACGCCACGCTCCAAGGAATTGTCCGGCATATGGCAAGAAGTGTCACCACTGCAAAGGGCCAAATCACTTTGCCTCATGCTGCAACCGTAGAGCGGACATCAAGAGGATTCACCAAGTGGAAGATGAGTTTGATGTCTTGGACGTAGTCGTAAGCAGTATCGGTCACGACCGCGACTGGCTGATTAACACCAAAGTAAGGGGGCAGGATGTAACATTCAAGGTTGATACCGGAGCTCAAGCAAATCTGATACCATTGTCTCTGTATCGAAAGTTAAGCGTTGAAGCTATTCAACCTAGTGGGGCTTTACTGCGTTCCTACGGAGGAAGCATCATCAAGCAATGCGGAACATTTTCAACACCAGTGGTGATAAATAACAAGCAGTGCTCAGTTCGGTTCTTCGTCGTCCGAAAGGACCACCAAGCCATCCTCGGCTTGGAAGCCTGTGAGCGCTTTGGTCTAATCCAACGCACCGTCGAAAGTGTAACTACAAGCCCTGCAAGTGATGTGACCAAAACGTTCCCCGAGCTGTTTCGCGGAACCGGATGCCTCCAGCGGAACTACAATATCGTGCTTCGCGACGATGCGCTACCCATCGTTCAACCGGCACGAATAGTGCCCCTCTCCCTCCAACAGCCACTTCGCGCCGAGTTAACCAGGATGGAACAAGAGGGCATAATCAAGAGAGTCAGCTGCCCAACGGACTGGGTGAGTCCCTTAGTTATTGTAAGAAAAAAGGACTGTAGGCTCAGAATTTGTCTAGGTCATCGAAAAATCAATGAGAGCATCAAAAGAGAGCATTATCAAATGCCGCGACGCGAGGAGATTGAAGCAGAACTGGCAGGCGCTAAATTTTTTTCTCGCCTTGACGCAACTTCAGGGTTCCATCAAATTCTTCTGAACGAGGAATCGTCAAAGTTGTGCACTTTTTACCGAAGGAGCCGAAGCACCGGCAGGTACCGGTTCCTTCGGCTACCCTTCGGCATAGCATCAGCCAGCGAAGTATTCCAGAAAGCATTGAACGAAATATTTGATGGCCTGCCTGGTGTACGGGTGTATGTTGATGATCTGCTTGTGTGGGGAACCACAAAAGTAGAGTACGATCAGCGGCTAGAGGACACGTTGAAAGCGGCTATGACTGCGGGACTAACATTTAATCCTGCAAAGTGTGTTTTTTCAGTGGAAGAAATTAAGTTTCTGGGCGACATCATTGGCAGCAATGGAATCAAGCCAGACCCTTCACTGCTTGCCAGCGTATTCGACTTGCCCGCACCGCAAAACAATCAAGCCGTTCAGAGAATGCTCGGTGTGATTAACTATTTTGGCAAATATGTATCCAGTCTAACGCAGCGACCAACACTTTTGCGCTCTCTTTTGAAGCATGATGTACAGTTTGAATGGACGCCCGAGCACGAACGCGAATGGCGTGATGTCTGCAAATCATTGAGTGCAGCCCCACTTTTGGCAATCTTTGACCCAAACAGAGCCACGAAGGTTACATCAGATGCATCGAAAGACGGCGTGGGTTCAGCCCTCTTGCAGCTACACGATGATGGTTGGAGGCCAGTAGCCTATGCTTCTAAAGCCTTAACAGCATCCGAGCAGCGATACTCCCAAATAGAAAAGGAAGCGCTCGCTTTAGTCTTTGGCTGCGAAAGATTTCACCATTTCGTTTATGGTCGGTCAGTGACACTAGAAAGCGATCATCGTCCTCTTATCGACATCGCAAAAAAGGCGATATCGGAAATGCCTCCGCGCGTGCAGCGTTTCTTTCTTAGGCTGTTACGCTATAATTACGTGCTCGTTTTTGTTCCTGGCAAGCAGTTGACCCTGGCTGACATGCTGTCCAGATCCCCTGGTCCTGGAGACGGCAACCCCGTGGACACTACCGACGTCGACCTTCACGCTGTCAGCGTCGTCTCATCACTCGTCTCCGAAAAGACGTCGGAACGCCTTGTACGTGAGACTGCCAAACTATTGTTACAAAAGATAATGCAAGGAGGCCCTGTGGAAGGACCACTAGCTCCAATGGCGTGCGAGTTATCTGTGGTTAATGGCATAATCCTAAAGGGAGTGAAGGTTGTGATACCAACCAGAATGAGAGCGGAAATGCTCCAAAGAATTCATGAAGGACATCTTGGCATGAGAAAATGTAAAGCAAAAGCGAGACAGCTGGTCTATTGGCCAGCATCAACTCGGATATAGAATCGCTTGTGCAAAAGTGTGCGGTCTGTAGGCGGCACGCCTACAGTCAACCAGCTGAGCCACTCATGCTTAGAACAACACCTGCACAAGTATGGCATCGCGTGGGAGCTGATATATTTGATTATTGTGCAAGCACTATCTATGTGTTTATGATGCTACGTCCAATTTTCCAGACATGGATGAGCTGCGTGCCCTGTCCACCACGGCCGTCATCAACACGCTCAGTGCTATGTTTGCGAGATACGGCATCCCGTCACAGGTATGCACTGACAACGGCCCGCAGTCTGCCAGCAAAGAGTTCGCCCAGTTTTCAACACGGTACGACTTCGTGCACGTGACGTCAAGTCCACATTATCCATGCTCAAACGGATTAGCTGAAAAAGGCGTCCAAGTTGTAAAAAGGATCCTCAAGAAGACCACAGAAGCAAAAGAAGATTTTGGCTAGGCCTACTAAATTACCGCGCAAGCCCGTTGGAAGACGGACGGTCGCCTGGCGAGCTGCTACAAGGGAGACGATTGCGCACCCTGCTTCCCAACTTCAATCATCATCTAGAGGTTCAAAGTGAAAAAAACACCGTCAGTGCAGCCGAAGCCATCGACCACTGCCGACCCTCGAACGAGACGATGTCGTGCGGTTGAGCGGAAAAACATGGTCGCAGAAAGCCATCGTGACAGCACCAGCGGGTCCACGATCCTTTTTCGTCAGAACGAAGAACAAAACGACGTTGCGGCGAAACAGACGCCATCTCTTGGCAACAAAGAAGAACCCAAGTCCAGAGGTATCATCCAGCGACACCGACGACGAGCTCGATGATGAGCAAGTCTCATCAACGACGTCATCAGAGACCGCTCCCACACAAGGAGCCGCCGGAAGAAACCCGCCGCCCCCTGAACTTAGGAGGTCCCAAAGACAGTCGAGACCACCCTAGCGGCTAGCGTATGAGGCTAAGTTTCAACAAATAAACACACGGTGATTTAGTATCAGCAACCTCCGTTCAGGAAGGGAGATGTATCATATGAGCACTTGTGCACTTTGTTATGCGCACACAGCACCCTTGGTACTATCAAAGCGCAAACCCCCTTCTACCCTTTCCCCACCGTAGTATATTAACCGCTGGCAATAAATAACGTTGTTCCTTCTTCTGTTGCTGTACCGGTGTGTCACTTCGGCAGCCCAGATGACGATACATACATGACATGCGTGTCATGGTTTTTACGTTCCCACCTCTCATTTACGTTCATCACAGAGCCGCGTCACGCACTGCCAGTTTTGGTGTATATCAAGTGAGCGAAGCAGCAGCGATTGGGCAATGAGTGTGGCATGTAAATCATTCCGTAATTCATATGCATATCATGATTTTCAAGTTACCACCTGTCATGTATGTTTGCCATAAAGTCACGTCGCGCAATGCGAATTTTGTTGTATATCAAGCGAGCTAAATGTTCGCGAGTACGCCATGAGCGTGGCATGTATATCATGTCGTACATTACATGCGTGTCACGGTTTTCACGTTGCCACCTCACATTTACGTTCGTCATGCAGTCGTGTCACGCAATGTCTATTTTGGTGTATATCACGCGAGCGAAACGGCAGCGATCGGACAATGAGCGTGGTATGTAAATCATGTCGTACATGACTTGCTTGTCATCATTTTTCCGTTACCACCTCTGATTTATGTTCGTCACACAGTATCGTCGCGCAATACCAATTTTGGTGTTTATCAAGCGAGCGAAACGGCAGCGATCGGACAATGAGCGTGGCATGTAAATCATACCGTACATGACTTGCATGTGCTGATTTTCACGGTACCTCTTCTGATTTACGTTCATCATACAGTCTCGTTGCGCAATAGCAATTTTGGTGTATATCAAGCGAGCCAAGTGGCCGCGGAGGCACCATGAGCGTGGCATGTATATTACATCGTACATGACTTGCATGGCATGATTTTCACGTCACCACCTCTGATTTACGTTCATAATACAGTCTCGCCGCGCAATACTAATTTTGATGTATATCAAGCGAGCGAAACGGCAGCGATCGGACAATGAGCGTGGTATGTACATCATGGCGTACAAGACTTGCATGTCATCATTTTTCCGTTACCACCTCTGATTTATGTTCGTCACACAGTATCGTCGCGCAATACCAATTTTGGTGTTTATCAAGCGAGCGAAACGGCAGCGATCGGACAATGAGCGTGGCATGTAAATCATACCGTACATGACATGCATGCGATGATTTTCACGGTACCCCTTCTGATTTACGTTCATCATACAGTCTCGTTGCGCAATAGCAATTTTGGTGTATATCAAGCGAGCCAAGTGGCCGCGGAGGCACCATGAGCGTGGCATGTATATTTCATCGTACATGACTTGCATGGCATGATTTTCACGTCACCACCTCTGATTTACGTTCATAATACAGTCTCGCCGCGCAATACTAATTTTGATGTATATCAAGCGAGCGAAACGGCAGCGATCGGACAATGAGCGTGGTATGTACATCATGGCGTACAAGACTTGCATGTCATGATTTTCACGTTACCACCTCTGATTTACTTTCATCATACAGTCACGTCGCGGAATACCAATTTAGGTGTATAACAAGCGAGCGAAGTGGCCGCAAGTGCCCCATGAGCGTGGCATGTAAATAATGTCGTGCATGACTTGCATGTCATGATTTTTCCGCTACCACCACTGATTTACGTTCATCACACAGCATCGTCTGCAATACTAGTTTTGGTGTATATCCCTTTCAGTCACGGTGTGTACATTTGTACACATCAACTTCGGAGTCGCATCACGCACCGCGTGTTTTTTCAAATGACCTGAAACTTAGTGTGCGCATTCGTGCAGGCTCTCTGAGTGGACTACTAGCGGTTATTTAACTTCATTATGCTGTTTATTGCTGCAGATGATCACTTTTCTAGAGACACTACCATGTTCGACGATCGTTCAACGTGCGACGTCCCAGGACTGACGTCAAGAGTATTTTTTTTCTTCGCTCGAAAAGCATACAACCAAAAAACAAACTGTGCATGCATTTCAGGCCTAATAGTTGATTCCTTTTATGCAAGGATTGAAGCTGACTGATTGCAGAATAATTAGATATTTAATTACGTGCTAATTAACATTAATTGCTGAAACTCACACAAAACAACACATTCCTTCATTTTATTTCCTGGAATGTAATACTGAGTACCTTGAATTCATGCCATGCAAATTTGATGCATTTGCAGACAGTGCATCATAATTCGTGACTGAAAGGGATATCAATCTAGCGAAACGGCCGCGAGTGCGCCATGAGCGTGGCATGTAAATCATGTGGCGCATGACATGCATATCATAATTTTCATGTTACCATGTGTCAGTTATGTTTGCCACACAGAAACGTCTCGTCTTACCAGTTTTGGTATGTATCCATTCATTTAAACGGCCGCGAGCACCCCGGGATCATGTAATCTAAATCATGCTGTACATGACATGCGTGTCATGATTTGCGCTTTAGGACCTGTCATTATGTTTGTCATACACTCTTGTCGCGCTATACCGATTTTCGTATATATCAAATTAACGAGACCGCCGCAAGAGCCCCAAGACCGTGGCACCTAAATCATGCTGTTCATGACATAGATGTCATGATTTTTATGTTATGACCTGTCATTTATGTTCGTAATACGGTCCTGTTGTGTCATACCAATTTATGTATACATCCCATTAACGAAACGGACAGGAGAGCACAAAGATAGATAGATAGATAGATAGATAGATAGATAGATAGATAGATAGATAGATAGATAGATAGATAGATAGATAGATAGATAGATAGATAGATACGCTCAAAGTCGCAGAAGTTCGCTAAGGAATACTTCACATTTAAAAAACCCCGACTGGTTCACTCGACGCCACCTGGCGTTCCCTCAAGAGAAAACGAATACGGTAGATTTCCTGTTCCAGTGACTTGAGATTGCGTTAGCGCGTTATACTGTTGAAGGCAAAGCTCAAGCGTCCTTCAAGTTTTTTTTCTTTTATTCTTAGGTTGTAGCCACGACGCAAAGAAAACAAATATCCGCTGTCCTTTGACCAAACTTGACGACCACTAGCGCAGGCACTAGCGATGACACTACCATTTATAAAACCATGGCGTGAGCATGTGTACACATACCCCTAGTCTATCTGCAGCTCACGCGTTTGATAGTGCGCGGGCAAGTGCGCTGGGTATCTACAGGGGAAGGCGCTACCTAGGTTGCAAACGAGCTTCAAAGAGTAGAAACTGCGAAAAAGTGAACCGCTGGCCAAGCGGGTTGGAGCACTCACCGCGTCGTGATAACAGTACGGACATTGATGGGCTGGTAGGAGCCGTTTGGCTGCAACATGGCTGCAACATCGAATCGTTTTGCACACGCTTCAGATGCGTTTGCTTGTTTGCTTGGTTGTTCCCGATTGTTGGCTCTTACCCACTACGGGCGATCGGCCATGAAACCGGCGGTTAAGTTAATTTTTTTATATATAAAGAATGAGGAATAAATCAATAGCCGAATGAATAAACGAAATTTTAAGAATGACTAGTCGATATAGAATAAGGAGCAGAATAATACCACAATATGAGAAACAATGAACAAATGAATGAAGGAAGTCTGGAGTACCAAATTTTGTTAAGGAATAAGTTAACAGGGAATTCTTCGTGTCTCACCGAGAAATTCGCATAGGGCTGAGCAGACGTTCCTGTTGCTGAAGCCAAGAGAACACGCCCCAAGGGAAAGAATATTTTGAGAATTCAGACTAATTCTTAAGTTTCTCAATAACATTTCGAAATGCTTTTTTCTATGCCTAATGAATCGACGGCAGGTAAGCAAGAAATGATCAATGTTTTCAGATTCCTGACAAAAAAAAATTGGCTGCGTATCTGCGTGCTTCGCTGCAAATGTCGTCTAAAGACGGTAGAAGAGGCGCTGCGTAAGATATGGGCGCCATCTGGCAATACGTCGGGAAACATGAGTGCTGTGTTGCGGGCTGGTAGTACCGGCACAGCAGCAGGCGAAGACCGGCGGTGACAACGCGACCGGTGGGGACGTCAACCAGCCCGAACACGCGGTTTGGTGCGATGCGCTGAAGCAGAAGAAACGTCCGCACTCAACTAGTACTCTCCACACACTCTTTTATTTACACGTGCCTGCGTAAAACAGGAATGCCAGAGCGGCGCCCCATAGGCTTCCCAAGCAACGCTTAGCGGCGCTGCTGCTCTTGACAGGCAGCGCCATCTCTGGCAGAAAAAGAGAAACTGGGGCGTGATCAGCGAGCGCTTTCCCTTCTCGCCACCGCGTTGCCGCTCGCTTCCGTGCACGTGCAGAGCTCTCGCGGTGCACTTGCGGCGTCTCGCAATGTACCGCGTGCAGTGCGGCTTCAAAAGGATCTTCAAGCTTGACTGGCACTTCCGCAAAGCGAACTTGATAAAATGAGGAAAGCTCGTCAATCACGTTAACGGTGAAGAGCAGACGATCGACGACAACCACGCCCGACTCAAAGCGAAATGCATTTCCCAAGTCGCGATTACACCGTGTAGGACGTATACCTCGAGGTAAGTCTCATTCTGTCACGTTAAAGATGAATAATGGTCCACATGCACTCCGAAATGAAGCCGTACACGCTATCGATGTTCTGCGGCGTGGACTACGAATCATATGATTGTTGTTTTGATATGGCATGCTTACAGTAGCAGCCGTGTACTTTCGTGAAGAAACGTTTGCGGCGTGCGAAAAAAAGATTATACGGCCATGGCACTGCTTCCTGAGAAGGTTAGAGTCAAGTCCTCCGTGCCGCTGGAGAATCACCCGCCGATTAAGACGCGAGGCAGCTAGCTGAGCTTCAACCACTGTGAAGCAAGATGAACTGCTCGCCTCGTTTTTTCGGCTCTCGCGTCATGCTTGCAGTCTCTTTTTATGATACCGACTTGACAGGCGTATAAAACCTGTTGCGTGAACGCGGCTAGAAAATCGCACAAAGTCAGAAGGTGGTTAATTCAAGGTTGCAATTGCAAAGCATGTATGAAGTGCCAGTTATATTTAGCGGCTTAAATATATATCACCCCAATAAAGTGACAAAAACAAAGCAAACCTGCAGAACGATGTCAAAGCTTGCTGAAAATGCACAGACGTCCGTTCCGGCGTGATAAAGCAGCCTTGCCGACGCGTGAAATGCAGGCGCCGAACTTCGGACAATGTGCGGAGTTCAGTTGAATTCAACCAACCGCGCAACGCTAACGGTATAACGCGAATGTGAACGTTCAACAACGACGGGTAGGTCTCACGAGAACGGGGAATCAAAACACAAAGTTGCTTCACCTACAACCGTAACTGGACTTTAACAATGCGAGAAGACAGCGAGTAATCATTACTGTAGTCGCTGCGTGCATGCGCCCCGTTACTTACCGATTCAGGTAGTCAAAACGAACGAAAGCGATGAACTCAGACAGCCAATATAGAAGGCGAGACAGCGCTGTCAGCTATCCACGCTTGCCGCCTTTATTTCTCGTGCGACACGCCCGGGAACCGATACAGTTTAACACGTGAATCGTGTGCCTTGTCTGCACTGTTGTGGCTGGCCACCAAACCGCAATACTTCGGACCACGCTTGCGCTTCCGCGGGGTCGCTTCTGCCATCGTGGAAATGCGCAGCTTCGCACAGCAAGCCTCTCGGTTCAACGTGCCGAGCTGACGGCCCCACAGTTACCCGCACCGAGAGAAGAACGCGAGCGCACGTGCGCTACCGCTACCGTGAAAGGGGCTGAGTCGGCCGCGCGACGGTTCAGTGTTTTCCGACAGAGCCGCAGCGCGGCTGGCGCGGCGCTGTCGTCGCGCCGCAAACTTGAGCTTGGGTTCCCTATAGCATTTGTCCAGTGCAATACAGAACCGAAACCGAAACACAACAATGAGCTCGTGAAGAGGGCACAGAGGAAGGCAAGTTTCAGCGCAGTCGCATTTTTCAGTGCAGCTTAAGAAAGTAGGGTCTTTGGAATTACGTATGTATGCATTTTCTATTAAAGGAACACACCACCTAACACTTACCTAGTGATGTTGCGCCTGAGATATGCGTGATAGTTACTTTTTGATCGACATCGTTCACAAGTATGAACAGCCGTACCAGTTCAAGATGGCTGGCCCTTGGGCAAGTGGTTCAACTTTGGCCGAGTGGCTGAATCGAGTGACGTGCCGACAAACAGAAAGACAGACAGCTTTGATTACGACACTGTACCGAACTGTTAGTAGCGTTCTGTGATGAAATAAACTTTTTCTAAACACAAGACAGACAGAAAGACAGACCAAAATTTCTCCGTTTAAGTATCCCAAGAAAGACTATCGTCTTTAATAGCACATAGGAGATGGCACCAGACCAGACCGGTATAAATAAAAATAGAGTGGGGGTATCCGACATCGCAATTTCGTAATAGCCACTTCCAGTCTTCGAGTGGGACACCATTTATTAGATGCGAAGTATCTTAAGGCGGTGCTCAATCCGGTGGTGGTGGTGTGCGGCGTGACCACCCTTACTGCGCATGCGCATACCCTCTCCACTCACCCTCCCCTCTCCACTTTCCATCTCCCATACTCCTCCCCCTTCCCCTCCCCCTTTCCCTCTCCACTTTCCCTCTCCACTCCCCCTTTCCACTCTTCCTCTGAAACGCGGGCTAGACATGCCGAAATTCTCTCCTGCGCAACGCCACGGTGAGCTCGAGCGCATGCGCGTCCCCTCCCCTTCTCTCTCCTCTCCTACGCTGCCCCCTCTCGCCCGCCTGTCGACCGCGTTCCCCGCTCGCCCTGTGAAAAATAACGGCCAGGCTAGATGGAAGATACGACGCGCGTAGCGTCCCTCTTCGCGTTCCCCGACGCGAGGTCGGTAGCATGCCCAACGATCGCCAACGGAACGCGATCGTGCAAGTGCTCCGGCTTCGCATCGCCTCATGGTCCCCTTTAGCGGGAGATGGTGTAATTTTTTTTCCAGCCGAATGAAAGATGACCGTATTCGGGAACTGGTAATTTCATACTTTTGGCATCTTGAATTAAAGAATACTTCCGAAATCTCGAATCAGTAATAAAAGCTGTGTCTTTGCTTCTTCTTTGCATTGGGCTCACACCCACAACGAGGGATTTGCCAAGAAGCAGGCGGTTAAAGTAAATTGGAATATTAAGTAAAAAATCAGGCAAAGGGAAAAGTGGCTTTTTTCAAATAGAATAAGACGATTCTCGTGATTAGACAAAAGTAAATGAAGAAAGAAATATAATTTTGTTTTGGGGGGAGGGGGGATGAGAAACAATAAATTGATAAATAATAGATTAGCAAGGTAATCTCATTGTGCCAACCAGGAATTCGCAGAGCGCCCCGCAGACGTTCCATTTACTGAATTCCAATGAAGCAGCCACAAAGAAGAGGATATTTAGAGTACTAAGTTGTATTCCTAATTTTTTGAATAAAATTTCAAAGCATTTTTCTGTTTGATTTTTAAAACGGTGGCATCTTTGTAGATAATGGTCGATATTTTCGGGCTCGTTACAGCTGGGACACAAAGGGGATAGCACCAGACCGGACCTGTTTAAGTAGAAATTAAGCGGTCGAATACGGCATCTTAATTTACGTGTGGGAGATCACTTATTATCCCATGCAAAATGCAAGTGCGAATATTCTGAATTCGGTATTTTAATCTTTTCTGAATCTTCAAAAAGAAAAAAATTTCTGAACCTCGCCGCTGTAATATAAGCTGTAAGAGGCATAACTGACGAAACTGGGCCTTCAAGGGATACTCTCGCGAATGAGTCAGCCATCTCGTTTATAAATATACCACGATGACCTGGAACCCATATGAGCCTCACTAGGCGAATGTTTATGGGGATTAATGATCTGACTGTGTTTAGAATAGCTGACTCCGAAGTTGAAGTCAGGGATGAACACACAGATAATGAATCAGTCACTGTAACAGCTGTCGAATCATTTGCTGGAAGTTTTTGAAGGGCTAAAATAACTGCCGTTAACTCCGCTTAAAATATAGGCGTATAATCTGGAAGGCTTAAAGAATATGACCAGGATAATGATTGAGAGAAGATACCCACACCTGATCTCTTATCATTCATGGATGCATCTGTTGCAATTACATTATTAATTCCTAATTGTAAGAGGTGATCTTCTAATACGCAAATTAAATACTTAGAGGGCAAGAGTTTAGCATTTGCTGGGAATATGTCGTCGAATTCTATTTTACTTCAAACCGTTCGCACGTCCTTTTTTTGCTCGTCCCCAGTTCTTTCTTTTTGTAGCTTATTTTCCGCACATCCATGCGTTTCTTCTTGTTTTCTACTTCACCAGCGCATTGTGTGCAGCCCTTCTCAGGGCTACCAAGCAATAAAAAGAAATGTAGTCCCCTTGTGTGTTTTGTATCTTTTTATCGTTGTTTTTTCTTGCCCTACGCGGACTTAGGCTTTGTCAGCCATGGCCGACACGCATTCTGAGGAGCTTCCCACGGTTCCACTCACGAAGCGAGCACCGCCAGCACTAAACCAAGTGCACCGAAAATGAGCCGCCCCATCACGTCTCGCAAGTCACCGGCGGCAATGCTAACCCGCGCACGAAAACTGAGGGCCGCCGCCGCGAGTCGCCTTCGCAACAGCCCCGTTCCGAGCACTCCAACCTCACGGATCCGCTCACGGGCGACACAGAAAAAGGCCCTACAAGTACCGTACTACAAGGCAAAGACGCCACAGCAGGAATTTCATCGCAAATGGCCACAACCGCAACTGGGGAGATCGCCGCTGTCATTTCCTCAATCCTTCGCCCTGCCACACTCCATCTTCCACCGCCCAAACATCAGGAGGGAAGCTTGGATAAGGGAGAGAGCGACGGAGAACCGGTGGCAACACAAGCCGGGAGCGACGTGGGAGAACACCACGCCGCCCTCCTCCCCATCGCTCTCTCCCTCTCCGGGACGTCTGGCCTGCGAAACCGGAACCTGCTCTCACAGGCACGGCCCCCAACACCTGACTCAGCAGGCGTCGTCTGCAAGGGATTGCCCCTTCAAGCGAGCAGCGTGCGCGCACTGAATCTCCAACGAGACTGAATGTCCAATAGTGGACATTCAGTCTCGTTGGACATTCCGTCTCGTTGGAGATTCCGGCCGCAAGCGTTATCTTCGTAGGGTAGATAAAAAGGCGGCTTGAACAAGCGACCAAGGAAAAGGGAAAGAGAATTGTCGCTTCTACACAACACACACGGCGTCGAAGTTCAGATGGTTCGGCGGTTAGCTCGCGGCGCCGGGCCGTAGACACACGAGAAGAGATACATACGACCTGCTCCAGCTTTGGGAAAACTCTGGCCACGATACAAGGCTAGCACTACCCCCCTCCCTTTGATGAAAAAAAGAGAGATAGAGAAATTTGCAGTGGCTTAGCTCGGCTATGCCAGGATATACCTATCGTTAATAAAGGTTCAGCTGATTATTCTTAGCTTTCCAGATTGTCTAGGATTATCAGCCTTGTTCTGTCCATTCTTGGTACGCTGAACCGCTAATTGTCAGGCAACTACTTCGAGATCCGATGAGATAAGCTTCTCGGCTCTTCTGCGCCGTTGAGTAGCATTTGCGCTCTCCTTCTCCGTGGTGTTACCCACCTGCAAACGCCAGTCAGAGGTGCTATGAAGCGGCTCCAGCGCAGGGTCAGACGGCGACTGCACAGCGAAGATGAATAGCTGCGCGCGAGCCGGCGCCAGTGTGTCTGCCATGGCTACGACGTCACTCTTCTCGAATGCGCAGACCAGCAGTGGCGAGTCGCGCGCGGCGGTGGCGGAGTCTGCGCACGCGCCGGCGCCAGTGTGTCTGCCGCGGCTACGACGCCACTCCACCCGAACGCCCAGACCAGCAGCGGCGGTGGCGGACAGCGCGTGAGATGCCGGCTCCGGTGAACCAGCTGTGTGACATCACTATCCTCGCGCATGCGCAGCACGGCTCATGAGGATCCATGTGAAATCGGCTCCGGCTAGGCAAGTGTATCGAACGCTACAAAAGCGCGAGCCGGTTGATGCATGTGGCACCGATTGGGTCTATTTTCACGCGCTCGATCGTTTAATACGTCCCGTGCGTCTGAACTCACGTGTGTATCAATAAATAAATAATTAATTCCTTTTCTCGGCGCTACGATTGGCGACGGAGGCACGTCAGTCGCCCAGGCCTCTTGTTGATTCCGCGGGAGAGTGATTTGAGTTTGTTTATGAAATATTACTCCCGCTGTTCGCGCTCCCGTGTGTTCTGGAAGCCGGATTGCAGAAGCATAACACTTATGTGCTCGAAAGAGTGACCAGGCAGATTAATTTGTTTGGAGAACAGCAAATCAGGGAGACCTTTCACGTGTGCCCTGTGGTTGTTGAACCGTAAACGGAACTCGGTTTCTGTCTGTCCAATATATTCCTGTTTGCACACTTCACAGCAAATTTTGTATACCACATGGGACGAGTCACAATTAGGTCGTCTTTAATTTTATACTCAAAGTCTGAATAGAAGGCTTCGGCCGTATTTGTGGTCACCATTTGTTTGCACACCCTGCAGCGAGGTTTCCCGCATGGTCTACAGCCCTGATGGTGCTCGGATTTGTGTGTTTTCGCCCTAACCAGCAAGTTTCTCAGGTTTTTATTTCTTCGGTAAACCACCTTGGGCGGGGTTTGAAATACGGCAGAGAGTCGACTACTCAGTTTATGTATGTTGAAGTGGCGGCTTAATATTGTCACGTGGTAGTGACGTTGACGAAGGCAGCAGTCAGCACGTCAGAGATGAAACTCTTTATTTGGCCGAACTTGTGGCCGGCAAACTGAAAAGCAATACACTGATAGCGGCGAACAGAGCGTCGACCGTCGATCAACTGACAAGCGGTGAAGCGCGTCGGCTTTTATACAGGCGCTATCGAACTTTCCAGCGATATCGCTGGTTGTTGCGCAATCTCTAGAATAAGCTCGTGTGTTCGCGTCCCGCGCGCAATCTTAACAAAATGATCTACAACACTTGCGAAGCTTCTCGAACAATGAGGCGCGGTTTGCGCTGAGCGTTGCTGACAGTCTTTGTGGGCAAAAACTGAATACAGCAAAATGATAATAAGAAACGCCCGTGGCAATGCCCCCCTCTGAAAAAGCATCGTCCCGATGCTTAAAACAGAACAGGCCGATGCATGCAACAATAAATAACAAGAACAAAGCAACAAAGTACAATAAACAATAAGCACAAGCAAGAAAGTACAATAATAAAGCAAAATGACAGTCCTCAGATTCGCTAACGGGCGTAATATGGTTTGAGGCGCACGACATGGACGACTTCAGGTCGTGCACGCGCCGCTGAGAGTTCGTAATGCAGTCAGGGACAACCTCGTAGTCGAGTGCGCCGAGGCGTCGAAGTAGTCTGTACGATCCGAAGTATCGTCGAAGAAGCTTCTCACTAAGTCCTCGTCGGCGTATTGGCGTCCATACCCATACACGGTCACCGGGTTGGTATTCCATGTGGCGTCGTCGAAGGTTGTTTCTTGTACGGCCGGCGTCGTTTCTTGTACGGCCGTGTTGTACGCGAAGGTCACGTACGGAAGGATAGCGTTCCATGTCTTGTTTTCGACGTCGACGTACATGGCCAGCATGTCGGCGATGGTGTTATTGAGACGCTCGGTCAGGCCGTTGGTCTGTGGGTGGTACGCGGTGGTACGCGGTGGTGCGGCGGTGGTTTGTGTGGCTGTATTCCAAGATCGCCTGAGTTAGGTCAGCCGTAAACGCCGTACCTATGTCGGTGATGAGCACCTCTGGGGCGCCGTGTCGAAGGACGATGCTCCCAACGAAGAACTTGGCTACCTCAGCGGCACTGCCTTTGGGCAAGTCCTTTGTCTCGGAGTAGCGGGTGAGGTAGTCAGTTGCTACGACGATCCACTTGTTGCCGGAAGTCGACGTCGGGAACGGCCCCAGTAGGTCCATCCCGATTTGCTGGAACGGCCGGTGAGGTGGGTCGATTGGCTGCAGAAGTCAAGCTGGCCTAGTCGGCGGTGTCTTCCGTCGCTGACAGTCTGGGCACGTCCTTACGTAGCGAGTGACGTCGGCAGCAAGGCACGGCCAGTAGTACTTTTCCTGTACTCGTGCGAGCGTGCGGGAAAGTCCGAGGTGTCCAGCCGTCGGGTCGTCGTGCAGGGCATGCAGAATTTCTGGTCGCAGTCCTGAAGGTACAACGATAAGTTAGCTGGCTCGGGCCGGAGAGAAGTTCTTCTTTACGAAGACGTTGTTTTTCAAGGAAAATGATGTCAACCCTCGCCTGAATACTTTTGGGACAACGATGGTCCTGCCCTCAAGGTATTCCACTAGACTCTTCAGTTCCGTTTCGGCTCGCTGTCGTTCGGCGAAGTCGTCGGTACTTATGGCTCCCAAGAAGCTGTCATCATCCTGGTCGTCGGGCGGTGGTGGGTCGACGGGGGCATGAGACAAGCAGTCGGCGTCGGAGTGTTCCTTTCCGGACTTGTACACGACGGTAATGTCAAATTCTTGAAGTCTTTGGCTCCACCGTGCAAGGCGACCTGAAGGGTCCTTCAAGTTAGCTAGCCAGCACAAGGCGTGATGGTCGCTCACAACTTTGAAGGGCCTGCTGTAGAGGTAGGGGCGAAACTTTGACGTAACCCAGGTGATGGCGAGGCACTCCTTTTCTGTTGTGCAATAGTTGGCATCTGCCTTAGAGAGCGACCGGCTACCATAACTGATAAACCTTTCCAGTCCTTCCGTCCGCTGCACAAGGACGGCGCCGAGTCCTACGCTGCTTGCATCGGTGTGAATCTCCGTATCGGCGTATTCGTCGAAATGTGCAAGTATCGGAGGCGTCTGCAGGCGTCGTTTCAGTTCATGAAATGCTTCGACTTGCGCTGTTTGCCACCTGAATTCGACGTCGGTCTTCGTGAGCTGCGTTAGTGGCTCGGCGATCCGTGAAAAGTATTTGACAAAGCGTCTGTAATAGGCGCACAAGCCGAGAAATCGGCGCACGGCCTTCATCTCGGTGGGTGGCGGGAAAGCGGCGATGGCAGCTGTTTTCTGCGGGTCTGTGAGCACTCCAGTCTTGCTGATCACGTGACCCAAAAACAAGAGCTCCTCGCACGCGAAGCGGCACTTTTCTGGCTTCAGGGTGAGCCCGGAGTTCTTGATCGCTTGAAGTACGGATTGAAGTCGCTGGAGGTGTTTGTCGAAGTTCGAGGAAAACACAACGACGTCGTCCAAGTAAACAAGGCAAGTCTGCCACTTCAAGCCAGCGAATACAGTATCCATGACTCGTTGGAAAGTCGCAGGTGTCGAGCAAAGACCGAAGGGCATGACATTGAACTCGAACAGGCCGTCCGGTGTATGAAGGCAGTCTTTTCTCGGTCTCTCTCGTCGACTTCGATTTGCCAGTAGCCGCTCTTGAGGTCCATCGAAGAAAAGTACTTCGCGTTGTGTAGTAGGTCTAGGCCGTCGTCTATACGTGGGAGAGGGTACACGTCCTTTTTCGTGATTTTGTTCAGGCGACGATAATCGACGCAGAAACGTAGGGTCCCATCCTTCTTCTTCACTAACACCACGGGTGACGCCCACGGACTCTTTGAAGGCTGGATGATGTCGTCGCGTAGCATTTCGTCGACTTGTTTTTTTATGGCCTCACGTTCTCGCGTCGAAACTCTGTACGGGCTCTGACGAAGTGGCCTGGTACTTTCTTCTGTGATGATGCGATGTCTTGCGACCGGTGTCTGTCGAAGTCTGGACGACGATGAAAAGCAGTCCTTGTATTGCAGGAGCAGGGCTTTGAGCTGGTCTTACTTGACCTTCGGAAGGATCGGGTTGACGTCGAAATCTGGTTCGGGCCCTCGATTCGTCGAAGCAGGCTCGGCAGCATCGAAGAGGGCGAAACATTGCTGGTGGCCACACATTCTTCGATGTAGGCGACCGTCGTACCAATGTTGAGGTGCCTATATTCGTGGCTGAAGTTTGTCAGCAATACCTTTGCTTTACCCTCACGCAGCTGGGCTATACCTCTTGCGACACAAATTTGACGGTTCAGGAGTAGGTGCCGATCGCCCTCGATGACGCCTTCAAGGTACGCAGCTTTTTCGGTGCCGACGGAAATAATGACACTGGAGCGCGGCGGAACGGTCACCTGCTCTTCTATCAATTCAGTGCATGGTTCCCTGGCGTCGCGTGGGGCGGGAACGCTTTGTCTGAGGTTAGTGTTATCGACTCAGACCTCAGGTCGATGACGGCGCCATGGTCACTTAGGAAATCCATTCCAAGTATCACATCCCTGGAGCAGTTTTGTAGGATTACAAAGCTCGCAGGATAAGTCCGCTTATTGATGGTGACTCGCCGTGCAGACACCAATCGGCGTTATCAGGTGGCCTCCAGCTGTCCGGATTTCGGGTCCACTCCAAGCGGTCTTTACTTTCTTCAGCTTGGTGGCGAATGGCCCACTGATGACGGAATAGTCGGCCCCAGTGTCGACAAGAGCGGTGACGTTGTGGCCGTCGATGAGAACGTCGATGTCGCTAGTTCGTCGTCTTGCGTTGCGGTTGGGTCGCGGCGTCGGGTCACGGCTGCGTCGGTTTGTTCTGCTGCTTCCATGTTGCGTCGTCGGGTCTTCTTTGGTCCGCGTGGTTTCGTCGGGACGTCTTCGCCTGCTTCGCGTCGTGTCCTGCAGGTCTCGTCGCATTGTCGTCGTCGGCGGCCGCGGAGGATCTTCGGCATTTCGTCGTACAGCAACCGCACCTCCATCGGTTGCTGCCCTTAGTTTCCCGGATACGGGCTAGGCGACCGGCCCCGGTTTGGGCCAGTGTACTGCCGGCGGTGCAGTGACATGTAGAGGCCGGGCGACGGCGAGCGGGAAGGTCGGCGTTCTTGCCACTGTGCTCCGGTGAGATAGTCGTCGATGTCGCGAGGGCGTTCGCCTGGCTGCGGGCGCGGCGCGTTGACGGCAAATCCGCTGAGGCGCGCCCAGTGACTGCTGCATCTCTTGGCGCACGACGTCGGCGATGGAATCTACTTGAGGTTGCGGTGAAGGTAGAATTTTTCGCAACTCCTCTTGCACGATTGCTCGGATTGTCTCGCGCAAGTCGTCGGAGCCGAGGGCGTGAACAGCTGCGCTGTCTTTAAATGCGCGGCGATTGTACTGCTGGGTGCGCATCTCGAGCGTCTTCTCGATTGTTGTTGCCTCCGCGAGGAATTCTTGGATGGTCTTGGGCGGGTTTCTGATCAGTCCCGCGAACAGCTCCTGCTTGATTCCTCGCACGAGGAAGCGAACTTTCTTCTCCTCGGGCATTTCAGGGTCTGCGTGACGGAACAGTCTCGTCATTTCTTCTGTGAAGAGTGCCACGTTTTCGTTTGGCAGCTGCACGCTAGTTTCGAGCAGAGCCTCGGCCCTCTCCTTGCGGACGACGCTGGTGAATGTTGCCAGGAACCTGGTGCGAAAAACGTCCCATTTTGTCAGGGTTCGCTCTTGGTTCTCGAACCATGTCCTAGCTGCGTCCTCCACGGCGAAGTAGACAGGCTGTAGCTTGTCTTCACTGGTCCAGGCATTGAAAAGGGCGACTCGGTCATAGGCTTCGAGCCAGCTTTCCGGGTCTTCGAACGACAATCCGCGGAAGGTTGGCGGCTCCTTGGGCTGGTGAAGAAGGATTGGCGCAGGCTGCACGTAGTCGGTCTTCGTCGCTGTGGTCGATGTTGAGATCTGCGGCTGCCTGGGTTTTTCGGGAAGGAGCCCATGCTCTCGCTGCAGTCCCTTCTGCCTGCGGCTTGTTCGACGATCCGGGATTTCCTTCCCGTCATCCTAGTCGTGGCTTGGGCTTGGGTGAGCGCTCCGCGGTGGCGTCCGGATCATGAAGCAGCACATCCACCAGATGTCACGTGGTCGTGACGATGACGAAGGCAGCAGTCAGCACGTCAGAGATGAAACTCTTTATTTGGCCGAACTTGTGGCCGGGAAACTGAAAAGCAATACACTGATAGCGGCGAACAGAGCGTCGACGGTCGATCAACTGACAAGCGGTGAAGCGCGTCGGCTTTTATACAGGCGCTATCGAACTTTCCAGCGATATCGCTGGTTGTTGCGCAATCTCTAGAATAAGCTCGAGTGTTCGCGTCTCGCGCGTAATCTTAACAAAATGATCTACAATACTCGCGAAGCTTCTCGAACAAAGAGGCGTGGTTTGTGCTGAACTTTGCTGACAGTCTTTGTGGGCAAAAACTGAATAAAGCAAAATGATAATAAGAAACGCCCGTGGCAATATAGAGAATACCCGAGGGGCTGCGGCGGAGTACGTGAGGATTCAATTTGCCCCTGACGTTCTATCTGTTTCCATCTTTTTCTTCCATTGTGACCCCTTTGTTCAGAGAGCGAGTGCGCTCAATTGCATTGTCAATGATTTTTTTCTGGGTTCTTTCGACGCAAGAATGCTGCTGTCAGTTCCTGTGCGTGGGTATCGAGTTGTGTAATTTCAGAGCAAATTTTGTATCTGTGGGCTTGAGAGTAGGGGACACCTGTTTTCCAGTCGCGGGGGTGACTACTGTAGAAATGCAGATATTGTTGGCGGTCAGTTGGCTTTTTATATAGGGAAGTGGAGATGCTGGTGCCACTGACCGATACAGTGACATCCAGGAAATGAATACTCCCTTGCGAGTACGTTTGTGTAAATGATATTGAAGGATGCAGGGAGTTGAAATCAGAGATGAATTATGACAGGCTATGCTCACCATCAGCCCACACGAAGAATATATCATCAACAAAACGTTGGTAGGATATCGGTTTGGATGGAGAACTTTCGAGGAAAGGAATCTCTAAAGATGCCATGAAAATACTTGAATTGATACGCAGCACTCTGCAGTATTTCAGGTAAATGAGTTATACAGTTCCTTCATAAAAATGTAACACTTTCGTGGCGAGGTGCATCAGACTATTTCGATGTTTAATACGTCGGAGCAAAAGCTTAATACCTGAAACAAAAAGCAAGTTCAATGAGCTAAACTGCAAGGTTACTGGTGTACGCATACACCGTGAGCACTATTTGTATGGTAATGCATTCCGTCTTTGCTACTCTTTCTAACTTTATATTTCATAAACAAATCAATTTAAATAAGCATTCCAAGTTCACAACCAAATATCGTAGTCATGACGCCTTGATTTTCTACGCTAAGCTTGCCCGAAATGAACTAAACCTTAAAAATTAAGGCATGAGAATAATCCTTCAAACGGTAGGATACGGTGGAATCTTCTGCACAATATAAATATGATAAGAGTCACAATTTTTAATATTAGGCACATTTCAGAAAGCGTCACAAATAACGACGAAAGAGACAATGATCTCATCGTTCACGGCAGTTGAACCTTGGTTATTATGTAATGTATCAAAAGTATGCAAGTACCAAAGAATGCAATTCGGCTTAAACGAATGTATAACTATGGAACCCCAAGAGCAACCTAACAAAATCATTCTAAAAGAAAGAGCCGTGAAAACTATGATCCAACTCAGTCGTATATACAAAGTGGCGTGTAAGTATTCGTTTCACCACAACACTTTGCATACAGACTCTCAGGAGAGATAACTAAAATAAGCTTTTCCTTTGGGTTTGAGAACGCTGTCATTATGAACAAATCGGCTGCAGTAGTGCAGTGAACTGCATTGCTATTTAGATATGAAGCACTGACTATGAATACTGCCAGAAGTTTGATTCTTGATGTGTTGGACAAATGAAAAGCGGTTTTCTGCCTGTTAGCCCGTACTAGAGTGTCATAGGTCATATGAATACGTACGCATGAAAAATAAAGCGCTTCGGGGGTCACTTGTGTAAAAAAAAACAAGCGAGACTGTGTTCACACTACTCTTATAGAACGAATAATGTGATTATTTTCTCTGTAAAAGCAATAATTCATCCCTGATATTTATCCATGAAAAAGCGCCTGGCCTGCGCGGAACACACGGGAGTGTCCCATTGAAGCTCGAGGAGCGGCCTTTTTAGAGCTCGTTGTAAACTCTGGGCGCAACTGCATGTACAGTTGCAGGGTACCCACTATGCCATAAATCACCATAATTTTGTGTAGTAAGCAAGTACACATTGTGCATTTCTTCATCACTCTACGGAGAAGCGAAGTATCTGCCAGACATCTGTAAGCATATGTCGGCACTACAGAACAATACTCATTCATACGCACTAAGCCTAATTTCTTTCAAGCTTCGCATTCACTCTCATTCATACTCATATGTAGTCACCCCCATACGTTCTTGCTCACGTTCATACTCGCACTCCGAACTACTCACTCACGTTCATACTCACATATGCTCACACTGCAAGCCACTCACTCATGTTCATACTCCCGTGCACTCACACTCATACGTACTCACTCATGTTCATACTCACATATACTCACACTCCAAACTACTCACTCACGTTCATACTCACGCGCACTCGCACCCATACATACTCAGTCACGTTCATACTCACATATACTCACACTACAAGCTGCTCACTCGTGTTCATTCTCACTTGTGTACTCACACTCATACGTACTCATTGATGTGCGTACTCACGTCTCTTCACACTCACAGGTGCTCACTCACGTTCATACTGACTCGTATTCACACCTATACATGCTCACTCATTTCCATACATATACTCACACTTGAAGCTGCTCACTCACGTTTATACTCATGTCTGCTCACACTCATACGTACTGACGGTCACGCTCACATATACTCACACTCCCTGCTGCTCACTCACGTTCATACTCATGTCTAGTCGCACTGATATGTACTCACTGACGTTCATACTCGAGCACGTCTGTTCATATTCACAGGTAAGTTCAAATTCGCATCAAATCACTCTCACAGGTACGCACTAACGTTCATACTCAAGTATGCTCATACTCCGGGCTACTTACGTTCAAACGAACGCGTACTTACACTCATACCTACTCACTCACGCTCATATTCACGGATAGTCACTCACGTCCATACTCGCGTCTACTGACACTCATGGGCACTCACTCTCGTTCACTCACACTTATATCTACTCACTCACTTTCATCCTCTAGCCTATTCATAATCACAGGCACTCACTCACATTCATACTCACGCTCTTTACTACAGCTCATTCTCATCACTCCTCACACTCACGGGTACGCACGTTCACGTTAGGTACGGCACAAGTTCTATAGCACTTGTTTCTAGCGTTCAATCACGTCACTCGCACTCACTGTCGGTCAGAACTCACTCATGCTCATACTCACGTCTAATAATCCTCACGGGTACTCAATCACGTTCATATTCGCGTTCACGCTCACGTATAATCCCTCTTTGGTATTCACTCATGTTCCTACTGTGTCGTGTCTACTCACACTCACAGGCACTAGCGTTCATATACTGAAAGTTACTCTTGTCCACAGATACTCGCGTTCAGTGTTGCGGAATGGGAACCTCCATTCCATTCGAATTCCATTCCGGGAATTAGAACTTGCCACAATTCCATTCCTTTCAATTCCTAAGAATGAGAAAACTTAGCCCATTGCAACTCCGAGAATGGCCAGGCAGTTCAATTCCATTCCTGTAATTCCTTAATGTAGGAAAGGCATCTTGATAGTTTTATTGAGTTAAGAATGAACGCCCCATAAAGCTGATGTCATCAGATGCATTAAGAACTGCAAAAGTACACAAAACACGTTACCAAGGTCGAAGGATAGTAGCTTGGTGACATATCTCGTGCAGTACATCCACAATACTAATTCCCATAAGGGCAGTTCTCCCGCTACCTATAGTATTTGCATGGTCAGCACGTTTGAACGAATGGTGATGTTTCAATACTTTTTAACCTAAAATGTGTTAATGCTAAAAAGGCGACGTAGCCTATTTTTATGCTGACAAAAGTAGTATTCAAGAAGAATAAGCAGTTTTGCCACGCGTCTAGAGCGGTCGTGAATATGGAGAAAACTAAGATTGGGTAATGGAGAACAAAACCCCCTAGATCTGCTGGTATTATTTGGGGGGGGGGGGTGCCGCCGCTGTAAGCGGGGGTATGCCATACCTCGTATCAAACCCTGTTGGAAAACCCAGTGGCACTGTCCCAGTGCCATACAGGATTATTGGACCAGTGTGGCGCTGGGTACTGGGACGCTGGGACGCTGCACGATGCACGCTGAACGCTGGCGCACTGCACACTAGGCCACCCGTTACGAGCCGAAATCGGGCTTTTAAATTGTTTTTAAAAAACTGTGATCATACCCAGATCGTAATTAGGGCTGATACGCGAGCACTGCGACAAAAAAAAACCTCAAAAAAACACGAGCGAGCGGGAGTCGAACCCACCACCTCGACGTACCATGCGTTCTGAATCTGACACGTTACCGCTGCACCACACCTGGAAGACGAGAGACAGTCACTTTTGTCTTCATGTTATAACTACTTGCGGTAGCCAGTATTTTCATTTTTCTCGTTTAGAAACGTCGATTTCAGTCTCTTCGCGCTCGCGAGAACCTGAAAGAAGGTAGTTAATTTGTTTTTATGTGGTGCCTAGGATCAGAACGTCTATCTGGCACGTTTTGCTGCAAGAAATGTTAGCGTAACCGCAGATGTGTTGCGGCAATCTCACTGACTCGGTAAGCAGTTAGTCATACCTATGTAAAAAACAATGTGCATCTGACCTGCACACTGAACACTTTAGTTTTCGTCACCCTCTTGAACATATTGTGACGTAGCAGTTGACACGCCTTTTAATGTGCCTTCGCGACTCGGCGAACCGATCACATCCAAGGCACAGAACAGTCTCAAGATGTGTCCCCACAAGCGAAGATGATAAAGAACACCATGCGATGATGATAAAGTACAGATGATAAAGAAGTGCCTGATAAATGCCCACAATATTTAAAGTCGAAACTTCTGCACCGACCAAACGACAGCTAGACACTCCTGCTCAGTGGTGGTGTAATTCTTCTCGGCGTTGGTCAGTACGCGGCTTGCATAAGTGACGACCATCTCACGTGATGACTGATCTCGCTGCAGTAGAATAGCACCGATGCCGTGACCACTAGCATCAGTATGCAGGAGTGTGGGTGCTGTTTCATCAAAATGGCGCAGTACTCGGTTCTCACGTGAGAGCGTTTTTCAGATGGCTAAACGACGTTTCACATTCGGGAGACCAGTGAAAAGGAACACCAGAACCGAGTAATTTGTGCAAAGGTGCCGCTATTGAGGAGAAGTCTCGTATGAATCGGCGCAAGTAGGAAGCGAGGCCAAGGAAACTGCGTAAATCTTTACTCCTTTCGGGACGAGGGAAGTGAAGAACCGCCAAAACCTTATCGGGATCAGGATGAATGCCGTCCTTACTCACAGTGTGGCCTAAGACCTTAATTGCCTTGCTGGCAAAATGACACTTTTTCATGTTCAGTGAAGGCCAGCATTAGCAAGACACGTCACCACTTCCTCCAAACGTTGTAGGTGTTGAGAGAAGGTTGACGAGAAATCAACAATATCGTCCAAATAGCACAGGCAAGTCTTCCACTTCAGACCACGCAGAACGGTGTCAATCATGCGTTCGAATGTTGCGGGAGCATTGCACAGGCCGAAGGGCATTACATTGAACTCGTAAAGACCATCTGGTGTCGAAAACGCCGTTTTTCCTTTATCGTCCTCATGCATCGGTATCTGCCAGTATCCCGAACGTAGATCGAGACTCGAGAAGTACTCGGCCCCCTGTAGCGAATCCAAGGCGTCGTCTATACGTGGCATACGGTATACACCTTTGCGCGTGATCTTGTTTAGCGCCCGGTAACCTACGCAGAACCGCACAGAACCGTCTTTTTTTCGGACTAGGACGACGGGAGATGACCAAGGACTAGCTGAGGGGCGTATTATCTTCCGCCGCAACATGTCGTCAACGTTTTCTTCGATGACACTCCGTTCGGCGAGAGATACGCGGTATAGTCGACGACGAATGATGTATCTACCATCAGTCTCGATCCGATGCGTGGTGACGCATGTCTGTCCTAATAGAGGGGAATGCGAGTCAAACGAAGCTTGATGCTTGGTCAGCAAGGCGATCAACTGTTGTGACTGCGAAGGGGCCAGTCCGGAGCTGATGGCAGCTTCGAGAGTGGAGATTGAAACGGAACGTCCAACAGAGTGATTTTCAGGGGTAACCGCTTGAAGAGGAACAAAGTTATGCCCTTAGGAATCAGAATTCCTTCGGATGTCGGGTTTGTTGCGCAAACAAATGCGGAGCCATCGTCGAAACGGACCAGCCCTGATGCAAACGCGATCCCTCTGGTGAGACAGCGTGCAGATGGCTGTACGAACACGTCACCATGGTGAATGGCATCAGATGTGATGGCGACAATCCGTTGACTGCGTGGCGGTAGCTCGGTGTCTTCTGCAGCAAGAAAGCGAAGTGGTGTGTCATCTGCGTGAAGCGAATTGGTGGTATCAGTCGTGGGGAGAACACGTTGCCGGCAGCAGGATGGTAGCGGACGCCGTTGACAGAAAATCCCATCCTAATATGAGCTGCTGGGCACACGAACTAAGCACGGCGAATTGTACATAATGCAGAACTCCATCAACATAGACACGAACAGGGCACATGGCGGAAGGTCGAAATGGCGTCTCCTTGAGCAGCTAGCAGCGTCGGTCCATCGTAAGGAGTAGTAACTTTGCGGAGAGAGGAACACAAATCACTGTGAATAACAGACAAACTTGCACCAGTGTCTATTAATGCTTCCACTTCTATGCCTTCTACCAAAACAGAGATCATATTTATGGGGACGCGCTGGAGGAATTTCTCTCATTTCGCTAGATGCAGCTTTTCCTCCAAGAAGCTGCATAATTTAGTTTTCCGGGCGACGGTCGGCGAAGTGAGAAGCTGGTCGAAGTGGCGACGTAGAGCGACGAAGGTTTGACGGCGAGCGGCGCCTGGCAGGACGGTAGCTCGGAGCCGTCTCGGACGTTGCAGGTGGAGAGGGAGAGTGGACAGGATACGTAGCATAAGGACTGCGCTGGAAAGTGGACCCAGTGGAAAAGTCGTCCCGTTCGTAAGTGTCAAACCCGCGGCGTTCACTTGCTGACGCTTGCAACAGAAACGTGCGATGTGTCCACGATATCCGCAGTAGTAGCAGGTAGGTCGCGTCGGTCTCCGCGGTGGATAGTAGGGCGGTAATGTATGCTGGGAGATATTGAAGCCAGGTGGGCTGGCGTCGGCTGCGGTGGAATCGATGGAACGACGGCTGGGGTAACTGCGGCGACTTGCGCGTATGTTGGTTGTGGCCTAGGGACGAGAGGGTCTGTATACGCAACATCAGTCATAGCCGCCAACTCCTCCTTAACAACGTCACGCAAATTGGTACTGGAGGCGAGAGAAGGGACCGCACCTGTTGAAAAGCCGAGCGACTGCAGTTCTTCTCGTATGATGGCACGTACCATCGCGCGCAACGAGGGATTGGCAGTAGGGTCATTATGAGGGGTATCCGGCTGCAACCGTGCGGATTGGAGCTCGTCCAGGCGCTGGCACGTAGCTAGAATATCAGTGACGGTAGTCGGGTCCTTTATTGCCAAAGCATTGAAGGCAACAGTCCCGATGCCTTTCAGGAGATGACGCACTTTGTCTGATTCTACCATGGAAGCGCTGACGTGACGACAAAGAGAAAGGGCATCCTCTATATACGAGGTATAAGGCTCGCCGAGTTCTTGTTTGCGAGTTTCCAGTGTTCCCTTCGCAACGGCGGATCGAACTGCTGGAGTACCAAACACTAGTCGGAGATGCTCCTTGAAAGTGCTCCAGTCGGAGCACTTTCATAATCTTGCGGAATCTTGTAACAGTTAGTTTGACTACATAACCTTTTCTTCAGCAACTTATTACAAATAGCGCCTGTGTGCGGTAGAAGTTGATGATAACATTCGAGAACAAAACTAGGTGCTAAACACATCGGACATTTTTCATGTTAACGAGGATCATCCGATGCCAGTGTTCGCGCGCCAAGTGTGCGTACCTGCTGTACGGTAACGTTGGTTAGCGTATGGGACTTCAAGTCCCAATGTGACTATAAGGAACGCCATAGTGAAGGGCGCCGGATAATTTCGAATGCCTTACCAGACTGGAGTTACATGCATGGATGCCATGATTTGCCTGAAATTCGAACAGTGCAGTGTATGCAGCTCCTCGCTGACTGCTTCGCACTACTTCGATGCGTGGATCTGTCGGAATTTTTTTATTTTTACAAATGCTCAAAAAATACTTTAATCAAACTTATACGTGCACACTAATATTCATACTTGCTTCACTCACGTTCATAGGTTCTCATGTTCCGACACATGTCTACTCACACTTAGGAACTCATCCACGTTTATACTCACGCCTACTCACACTCATGGGCACTCACTCACTTTCACATTCAGTTTTCACTTAAAGGCACTCACGGTCATACTCACGTCCACTCACACTCGCATGTACTCACTCGCAGGTACTCACTCGCGTTCATACTCACTTGTCACCCTCAAGGACACGTTCATATACTCATTTGAACTCACACTCACAGGTATGCGCTCGCGTTCACGTCCACGTAAACTCAAACACAGGTACTAACTCACGTTCATACTCACTTCTCACACTCGTAGACACGTTCATACCCTCTTGTACTCCCACTCATAGGTACGCGCTCACGTCCAGGCTCACGTTAACACAAACACTGGTACTCACTCACGCTCACGTACACACTCACGTCTACTCGCACTCACAACTACTCAATCACGTTCACACTGTCGCTACACTCATCGCTACTCACTGACGTCATGCTCACGCCAACTCGCACTCATGAGTACTCACTCACGTTAATACGCATGCCTACTCACCCTCATGTATACTGACTCGCTTTTATAATCCCGTCTACTCACAATCATTGGTACTCATGCTCGTACTCATGCGTACTCACACGTCTGAGTACTCACGTTCTTCTCACGCTTACTCACACTCATTGGTACTCACGTTCTTGCTCACGCCTGCTCACACTCATGAGCACTCACTCACGTTCATAGTCACGCCTACTCACATTCATGAGTAGAGGCCGGATTTTTAGGCATTAAAAAGCGCGTTTTAGGCGCCAAATCTAGGCAGGCAAAACAACGTTTTAGGCCTCCGACGTCGCAAATTGAGGCACAATCAGTTTTTACATAAATGCCAGTAATTTCAATCGAAGACGTGCGCGACTTGTATCTACGACAGGAAAAAAGATGTTATTGTTTGTGATGGCACAAAGGCGTTAACAATTGAACATAGCCGGGCCATCAACCCATAAGACTGCTGGACTAATGACGATCCATTCTCTTAATTCGACAAGGACACTGCTCACATTCATGTTCAATGGCCACTGTCGCTTACCCGAGCGTCGCATATAGTGAAATAGACATGAAAAAGAATACTTGAAAGCTGCGAATACTGATTTAAAAAGCGCTACATTATGTGTGACTGTCGCAATTAAATTAGAACACAAGAAAAAGATATAGTAAACGCAGAAGAGACGGCGATTTATTAAGAAATTGGCGTGTTCTTACGTCAGGACTGTTAGGTGCAACTGTGGTAATTTTCTCATATAGGTCATTCCACGCAAAGCGCCCCTGTCATTTTCGCGACCATTTCTAGTGTATTAGAAAGATATAGTGCAGATTTATTGCATTACCAACAGTGAATTTCTCGAATATTTCGGAGAGAAAAA
This sequence comes from Rhipicephalus sanguineus, assembly GCF_013339695.2. Taxonomy (NCBI): domain Eukaryota; kingdom Metazoa; phylum Arthropoda; class Arachnida; order Ixodida; family Ixodidae; genus Rhipicephalus; species Rhipicephalus sanguineus. Next base: position 71,238,909 of record NC_051178.1, on the reverse strand, counting down.
GATGTTTCGTCACGTGAAAGCCTTCGGAATTTCGCAGTGTTTTATCTGAGTGTTCTTTGTCAAAAAATTTAATATGAGAGTATCGTTTGTCGTTTCGATACCAAATTTGATTTACATATTAGGCAAAGGTATTTGTCTAAGGAGTTTGAAGCTCAGTAATATTAGTGCAATTTTACTGCCATATTTTCCCGCCACCAGAAATTTTGCCCGAATGTTCTATGTCTGCATTTTTTTCATTGCTATATTGCGCCTTGTAAGAATACCTGAGCAATTAATACTTATTCTACGAAAGGTATATCTTGCGTTAAAAATATTTTTCATACTTCTCAAGTTTAAAAAAACTTACGGGAAAAATCACGACTTTCAGAAATTTGTCATTTTCTTCCACAATGAGACGCTGTAGTAGGAGACTCTTTTCCGCATGGGAAAACGAAACTGAAGAAGACGACGGAGTGCGCGCGAGAGAGGCCAACGTGAAGCGCGTGAACTTGAGAACGGCGACGGGCAGAGCGTGCGTGGCTAGCGAGCGAGCCAGAAGCAGCACATTCCATCCGCGAGCCGGGACAAGCCTGGCTTTTCCTGTGGCGAACGGGTGTCCCAGACCAGGCCTTGTGGCATGTTCCTGCGGTGGACGTGCGAGCAGGCCAGGCCAAGCTACTGATCGTGTGCCATATGGTGTGTCCGAACCAACCAGCTACCGAGTCGGGCCAAGGGTTGAGGCTGCTGGGGTTCGGTACAACCGACTTCTGAGGGCGTGGTCCTGGAGCTACGTATTCCGGTCCGGCACTACCAATTGCTGAGTGGACTCGGTGCTACTCCAGGTGCATCGTGGTCCGATGCGGGACTGAGCGAGCTGCTCATGATCTGCTTCTGCCACGTCGACGGCTCATCGTGTCTCTCCTGTTGCGAGCGTGCGTCAGCTACGCGGTCGTCTGTACCGTGAGTGACGTCTACAGAACCATAGACTCCGTGTTAGGCAGGACGCGCAGATACTCGCGTAGGCGTACAGGACTGCAATGACTGAGGCTTAGAGATAAGTAATTGTGTGTACTGGTGTCCTGCAAGTGTGTGTGTGTGTGTGTGTGTGTGTGTGTGTGTGTGTGTGTGTGTGTGTGTGTGTGTGTGTGTGTGCGTGCGCGTTTGTCTTTTGATAACTGTTGTCTATAAAATTTTTTTCTTTTCCCTAATTCTGTCTGTGTCTAAGGGCCCACGAAACACCTACATACATAATTTACACCGTCTGGTGCTCTAATTAAAAATCAGCTTTATACCTCAATCGAAAGGAAATAACCAGTTCTTTATATATGGGAAGTTTTATTCGGTGCCTGCGTGCGGCAGGTTCTTTTTTCTTCCACTTTACTTTCTTCAAATTTATATCTTAATTACTACAAATAACATCCCATTAATTTCCTTGGCATTATTGTGTGTTAGTTTTTATTAATATTGTGTCTAACAAAGAAAAATCGCCAGGCCTGCGCAGAACACGCAACACAGTCACAGGAAAAGCTGGAAGAGCGGCCTTTCAGAGCCCGTTGTACACTCTCTTGTGGCAACTAATACAAGTACACATGAAAGGTACATACTACGCCATAAACCACCGTAACTTTCATGAACTAGGGAAGCACCCGCTACGCCATTATTCGTCATTCTGCGGATAAGCGAGGTATGCGCTACAGATCTGTAAGGCATTATGTGCACTTTGTGCTGTGGCTGATGACGAAGTATTATGGCTGAGCCTTTTATAATGGGTGGGACGCATTCCACGACCCACTCGTTGCGAAATTCGCATGGTGTGATGCCTGGTTGTTATTTTACTCTTATACGACGCTATATTACATATGTTAACACGATTCCTTGCCCCACATGAACCTGTATACGGTGGTATTGCGAAGCAGCTTCAAGCACCAACGTGGCTCTGGTACAATACTCGACTACCACGCAGAGTACCCGGGTGCAAATAACATCCGTTCCTAGAAATTCTTTCGTACTTATTTTTTTCGTATTTCTCGCGATAGCCGTTACGGACACCAGCGGCTGCGGCAACGCATAACTACGGCGCCAAAATCGGCTCTTGTTGTGATCTCATAACAGCTTACGTTCTAATATGTAAGGGCCTCAAACACCACCACTATCACAACGTTCATGGCCGAGAGCACAGAGTGGCTGCTTACCGATGGCTAGGTAGGTGGTGGGTGAAAGCAAAGAATAATGTCAGGTCGATTCCACGAAAGATAAAAAAAGGGTGTATATTTGATGTTTCCGATTTTCCTGATAATTTTGTATGTTGTGCTCATATGACTGCACAGCACGAAATCGCAGTTCGTTTTCAAATAAAAATGTTTTTCAACACAGCAAAATTCGACAAGTGTCGCCGGTTGACGACGACCATTTTACGAAGAGTGCGTTTTCGTAACTTCGGAACCATGCTGGCAGCTACTCAAGCCATATATTACAAATATCTTTCTTTTTAGCGGAAGTAGAAGTAAAGGGGAAATAGCTCTTATCATTTCATATACTTCTGAGCAAATTATGTATTTTTAAAAATTCACGAAAAACGCTGCGTTTTTGAAAATTAGTCAAATTTGGGACGCTATGACTACTTATGTGAACATCTTAGCTTGCTCATATTTGCAGTATGAATAGGCCTTTATGTGAATAATGAACCTCTGCATTTGTATTTCTCTAATAATTTTGAAAGTAGTAAATTTTCATGCTCGAAACACCAAAAAGAGAAAAGTGCTCCTCGATTCAAAAATCTATAATAAAAAAACCCCAATCTCAATTTTGTTCAAGGTCCCCCAAAATGTTCTCAAAGGACTGCAGAATGATATTATGAAAAAACATGTTGCATCATTTTTATTAGAACAAAAGCAGAAAATGTCAAACATTGTGTTTCCAGAGCGTGGTGGCCACTGCGTAAAGGACATCTCTAGTAACAAGAAAATACAGTAACACGTCTTTTTTCTTCTCTGAGCTTCGCTGAACGACAGTAATGATCTATCGTCGGAAAGTGGGAACTGTTTTGTAAAGAAAAAAAAAGATGGTTCCAATTAAATGCATTTGCGACACCACTTACATTCCTCGTCGACGGGCAGCACGGACATTTTCATGCCTCTGGATAATTTTTTTTTGAGTAATTGCGCTTATATAAAAGCAACGAAGCTAAACTCGAAATTTGTGTAGCTGAGTCGATCATGCATTGTAAGAATGTGAGGAATCGCAAATGGCGGCAGTGGTGAACGGCGAGTACCGCAGTGCAACCTAAGCACAGGAGCCACACATTGTTTGCCAGGCTTTGTCGCTCTGCACGAGAAAAAGCGGGGGTGTCGATTGCGTTGGTTACACGATACTTTTTTCACCGCTCGTCGCTCTCCCGCCCGGTCTCTGGATCCGCACCGTGCGGATCGTGTGGCGGATCGAGTGGCCCGCGCTACAAGCACTCGTGTAAACGGAGTAGCATGCGTTAAGGCCTCACCGCGCTACGACCGTTCCGTCTCTCGTGCCCCGTCTCTCGAGTCCCGTTCCGTTTTTCGACCGGTCCGGCGGCGGAGGCCGTTCTCGGTGACACCGTTCGGAGCGGACGGCGTGAGCGCGCTGATTGGATGGTGTGGTGTTTCCGAAGTGCTGGCAACAGTTCGGCAGATGGCGGCGAGTATTACTAGCAGACGACACAAACGTACACTTTATGGCCATGTGAGTTCAATTTTTCAGTATTGTGGCGTAAACAAAGCATTCGCCCTGCTACGTTCTGTTCTGCAGCAACACTTATCTTAACAGTATCTTAACGGTTCACTCAATAAGTACAAGCCTGGTTTACGAAATCATGTTTTCTAAGTACGACGGAACCTATATCTTGTTAAACGGTTTCTACAAAACGCACTGGCCGTCAACGGAAACGGGCGTTCTTAAGTTACGAAAAAGTGTTCAGTCACAATATACCATCAAATTTTGTCGTGAAGTAGGGGCATTTTTTAAATGCGAAGCATTTCTTAGCGAACTTCTGCGACTTTGAGCGTATCTATCTATCTATCTATCTATCTATCTATCTATCTATCTATCTATCTATCTATCTATCTATCTATCTATCTATCTATCTATCTATCTATCTATCTATCTATCTATCTATCTATCTATCTATCTATCTATCTATCTATCTATCTATCTATCTATCTATCTAGCCGCCTACGACATTGTGGTCTCTTGGCCGTTTCGTTGTACGTATATCAAAATTGATATGGCATAACATGACTGTATGACGAACATAAATGGCAGGGTCATAACATGAAAATCATGGCATGCATGTCATGAGTGGCATGATTTACATGCCATGCTCATGGTCCGCTCGCGGCCGTGTCGCTAGCTTGATCTACACAAAAAATTGGCCGCGTATCTGCGTGCTTCGCTGCAAATGTCGCCGAAAGACGATAGTCGTCTGCCTGCCGTACTACATGTGTCCTCCTCCTCTATGTTGAATCGCCGCATCTGGCTCATAGCGTCGCATTTGCAGCGCAGCCCGGAAAATACTAACATTTTCCACGTAGCCTAAGAAACACAGCGGTCTTTAGAATTACGTATCGATGTATTTTCTAGCAAAGGAACACACCATCTAATACTTATATATTGATGTAGCGCCTCAGATATGCGTGACATTTGCTTTTTGATCGACTATGTTCCCAAGTATGAACGGCGGTACCAGTTCAAGATGGCTGGGCATTCCGCAAGTGGTTAAACTTTGGCCGGGTGGCTGAATCGGGTGACAGACAGACAAACAGAAAGACGTGAATGCTCTGTTGCGGGCTGGTAGTCCCGGCGCAGCAGCAGGCGAAGACCGGCGGTGACCAACGCGACCGGCGGGGACGCCAGCCAGCCCGAACACGCGGTTTGGCGCGAAGCTCCGAAGCAGAAGAAACGTCCGCACTCAACGAGCACTCTTCACACACTCTTATATTCACGTCGCCTTGGTAAAGCAGGAATGCCAGAGCGGCGCCCCATGGCATTCGTACAGTGCAATACTGAACCGAAACCGAAACACAACAATGAGCTCGTGCAGAGGGCACGGAGGAAGCCAAGTTTCGGCGCAGTCGCATTTTCAGCGCAGCTTAAGAAACTATGGTCTCTAGAATTACGTATCTATGTATTTTCTATTAAAGGAACACACCACCTAATACTTACCTAGTGATGTTGCGCCTCAGATATGCGTAATGTTTGCTGTTTGATCAACAATGTACACAAGTATGAACCTAGTCAGCCGTTCACGATGGATGGCCCTTGGGCAAGTGGTTCAACTTTGGCCGAGTGGCTGAATCGAGGGACGTGCCGACAACAGAAAGACAGACAGAAAGACAGACCAAAATTCCTGCGTTTAAGTTCCCCAAGAAAGACTATCGTCTTTAAAATTGGTAGTGCGTGACGTGCCTGTAACGATCATAAATGACAGGTGGTAGCATGACAATCATGACATGAATGTCATGTAGAGCATTTACAATGGGGTATACCAAGCTACAATGGGGTATACCAAGCTAGCGAACCGGTGCCCTAGCGGCCGGTTCGCTAGCTTGGTATACCCCAAAATTGATATTTCGTGACGTGACAGTATGGAGAACATAAATTACAAGCGGCAACATGACAATCATGACATGAATGTCATGTCGAGCATGATTTACTAGCTGCGGTCATGGTGCCCTAGGGGTCGGTTCGCTAGCTTGGTATACCCCAAAATTTATATTTCGTGATGTGACTGTATGATGAACATAAATGACAGGTGGTAACATGACAATTATGACATGAATGTGATAAAGAGCATGATTTACTAGCCACACTCATGGTACGCTAGCGGCAGGTTCGGTAGCTTGGTATAACCCAAAACTGGTATTTCGTGACGTGACTATATCGCGAACATAAATAACAGGAAGTAACATGAAAATAATCATATGCATGTCATGCAGGCCCTGATTTACATGTCATACTCATGGTGCGCTCGCGGCTGTTTAGCTTGCTTGTTATACACCAAAATTGGTATTGCATGACGTGTCTGTACGACGAACAGAAATGACTGGTGGTAACATGCAAATCGTGACATCATGTCATGTAGGGCATGATTTAAATGGCAGGCTCATGGTGCGCTTGCGGCCGGTTCGCTAGCTTGGTATACCCCAAAACTGGTATTTCGTGACGTGACTGTATGACGAACATAATTGATAGTTGATAACGTGAAAATTATGGCATGCATGTCGTGGAGGGCTTGATATACATGCCACGCTCATGGCCTGCTCGCGGCTGTTTCGCTAGCTTGACATACACCAATATTCGTATTGCGCGACGCGACTGTATGATGAACACTAATGGCAAGTGGTGACATGAAAATCATGACATGCACTTCATGTACCGCATGATTTACATGCCACGCTCATGGTGCGCTCGCGGCGGTTTCCCTGGCTTGATATACACCAAAACTGGTATTGCGTGACGTAAGTGTAAGACAAACATAAATGACAGGTCATGCATTGTATATACCGTATTCACTGGACTCTAGGCCGGCCCCTATTTATGCCGACCCCCGAAAGCATCAAGGCCAGAAAAAAGAAAAAAACTTAATCATTGTACTCGAATCTAAGCCGACCCCCTCCCCCCCCCCCACATTGGCACATCGTTTTTTCGAAAAAAAAAATAACATCGGCTTAGATTCGAATAAATACTGTACCAGAATATACGTTTCCTTATATAAAAAAATTGTACATACATGCATGTGTGACAAACATGGGATATATAGTGAACTAGATGGCGTGACGTGAATGACTATTTTTCCTCAGAGAGAAACAAGGCGATGTATGCAGCTCTCTGCTGGCTGCTTCGCATTACATCGATTCCTACGGTGCGTGGCATCTGCCGGATTTTTTTAGAGTGTAAGGGGATGGAAAAAAATTGGGGGCCGCTTAAGCTTCGCCTTTAAGAGTTGAACGCGATAGCGATATCCTGCCCCTAGTGCGCACTTCGAACACTACGAGTGTTTAACAGAATGCGCGCACTAAGGTGTGTGCCTTATGTAATGGGTAGTAAGCTTTAAACCAGAAACTTTTTCGAAGTTGCGATGCACCCACTACGTGGCCTTAAGGGAATACGCGCAGTAATGTGTGTGCCTTTTGTAATGGGTGGCTGTCTTTAAACCACCAAGTCGTTAGGATATTGACATGGTGTGACGCCCGATGGCAATGTCCGCTTGTACCACGCAATATTACTGCGATATTACATCGCGTACTGTGACACCTGTATACAGGACGCGTATTTTTGGGAAGCATGAAAGTTACTTTCAATGCAGCTCCAAGCAGAGGCGTGGCTGTGTGGTAGAACACCTGCGTGCCACGCAGACGGCCTGGGTTCGATTCTCACTCGGACCCAACATTTTTATTGTTTATTTTATTTGCAGCTTTTTCGATTTTTCGGTCACGGACAAGATGATGATTTTTCGCTCACAACCAAAGGTGCCGACGCCGACGGCGGAAATTTCTGCGATACGAGCTCTTTAACGCTATCGCGTTAAAATCGTTGGGAGGTAGGCTGGGTGCTCATGTTCACTGGCCTGAATAATAATAATATCTGTAGTTTAACGTCCCAAAACCGTTCACTGGCGTTAGTATTGCCCGCGAAATGCCTACTGCAATTTCTGCTATTTCTGATGGGCTGCCAGTCCGTGCCATCAACGCTGAGCATGAAATCATAACTAGAAATAAACCATGGCTTCGCCATACCGATTCAGCGTGAAAAAAACATATCGCCATTAGGAGACCATGATTAATGGATGTCGCACAATTAAGGCAGATCTGAAATATTGTTTCATTCCATGGGTGCCTCTCCCATAAAATAAACGTAACACCCTACACCAAATAAAATGACAAAAGGTCTTGTCACGGCGAACAAGTTGTATCCAACCGTTGGCGTCTCTCCTTCTCCCAGTGAGTCCTCGGGAAGCGCTAAACTTTGTTCCAGGTAAATTGCTGCAGGTATTGTGGCAGCCCACAGGACAACAAACCTTGTTGCCGCGACGCTGAGCCAGGGAACGACCGCCAAAGAAGAAAAGCTTCGCAAAACTTCGGAAGAACACGAAGGAGCTGGCACGAACGCTGGCACCGGCCGCAGCGTGCGAAAGCTTCCATCCAGGGTGTCGGAACGAAATGTTTTTCGTTTCGGTTTTAGTTTTGTTCCACTGCAAAAAGTTCCGTTCCGTTTCTGCTCCGGAACAAAAAGAGTGCTCCGTAACGGTTCGTAACGTTTTCAATAAGGTACTCGTAAAGGTAAACATTTCAAGTAAAGGTACTCGTAAACAAATTACACCATCTTCCACTAAAGGGAACCATGAGGAGATGCAAAGCAGCGCATGGGTCGACTTAAAATTCCGTTCATCACGGGCACCTTGCCCGATGTTAACGCGTCCTTGCAAGTGGGGCACACCATGAATTCACTGCAGTTGCTGTTGCTGTTACTCGTCCCGAACTCTTGTTGGAGGACGCCACGCGGGTTCATCGCGCGTCTGCAGAATCTCGTTCCCCGACGCCATGACGTGATTGCTGAGAGAGTGTAAGGGGGAGAGGCCACAGCGTCTTACTCAGCCCCTTACACAGGCCTGAACGCGCTAGCGCGTGCCACCACACATGGTTTTGTCAGCGTTACGCCAAGCTAGGGCAGCATACGGCAGCCGGGGCCCCTAAAGTGCTCTGCACGTATCATCATCAAGGCGGCCGAAGAACAAAAGCAAGAACACTTCTCCCATGCGCGAGCGCGCGCTCAATATGTTACAGATGGCTATGCTAGGTGGGTAGAAAGCGGACGATCGCCAATGGAACTACAGACACAGCCCCGAGCAAAAGCTGCTTCGCATCTGGAAACATTGGATTTGTGATGTAGTTACTTCTGGGACAGATGTAAAACACGTTTTTTCAACGTTCTCCAGAGGAGTGGATGTAGCTGTACGGCGAATGCCTACCAACTAGCACAAACCAGTGAACCCTTCAAAGTCATAGTGTTTATTTTCTCAAAAGTCAATTACGGATTTTTTTAGCGCGCTCAATGCTTTGTGTCAAGGGAATGAGCACGATTCAGAAGCAGCACGTCATTGAATCTACTCTCTGATGTGCGAGACCGCTGTTCTGATAAAAATATCGCCAGGCCTGCGCGGAACACGCAGCACAGTCTAGGCGAAAGCTGGAAGAGCGGACTTTGTAGAGCCCGTTGTACACTCTCTTGTGGCAACTAATACAAGCACACATGTAAGGTACCCACTACGCCATAAATCATTGTAATTTTTTGTAGTGGGCAAGCTCCCACTATGCCATTATTCATCATTCTGCGGAGAACCGTGATACCCGCTACACATCTCTAAGGCATTATGTCCACTTTGTGCTGTGGCTGATGACGATGAAGAATTATGGCTGAGTTATTGCAGTGGATGGGAAGCTTTCAATCACACACTCATTGCGCAATTAGCATTTCGTGATGACTGGTTGCTATTTTACTCTTCTGCCACGCACTATTACACATATTAACACGATTCCTTACCGGACATAACGCCTGTATAGAGTACTTTGGTGGCGGAGTTACAAGCACCAGCATGGCACTGTGGTGGAATACTCGACTGCCACGCAGAGGGCGCGGGTTAAAATCCCATCCGACCATAGAAATTTGTTTCACATTTCATTTTATGGCGATAGCAATTATATGGACAGTCATGGCTTATTTCTGGCGACGCCATCGTCATGCACCGTATATATTGTTACGAATATATTTAACTTATTTACAATACGGAATAGTCCAGCAGTCAAGATGGCGGTTGTGTATTCTCAGAACACCGACACGTCGTCTGCCTCTTCTTCGCACACCTCCCCACAGTCATAGCTGCAACCCCGCTACATCGACCTCCGGCGGCGAAAGCGCCGACTCGGCGCTTGTTAGCAGGTGGTGGGCGAAAGGTACGGCTTCAGGCGAGCGACGTGGACGACGTTGGAAGACGTAGAGGGCGCCGTGTGGTCCAGAGGGGCGATGTCATAGGTGACCTCAGTCACCTGGCGTAGCACAGGGTAAGGGCCGGAGTACTTGGGCAGAAGTTTTTCGGCCAGGCCAACATGCCGAGACGGAGACCACAGGAGAACGAGGTCACCCGGATTGAAGCGAACGTTCCGGTGGCAGCTGTCGTATGTATGTTTCTGGCGGAGTTGCGATTCCGAAAGGCGTCGATGGGCGATCTGACGGGCCTTTTCGGCTGTGCTAATAGCGTGGCGAGCATATTCGGTGGACAGGTGGGCAGGGGTGGGTACGAGCGTGTCGAACGGCAAGGTCGGTTCTCGTCCATACAAAAGGTAAAAGGGAGAATATCCAGCAGTGTCGTGGCGCGAGCTGTTGTAAGCAAAAGTGACAAAGGGTAGCGCAATGTCCCAGTCGCGATGATCGGTCGAGACATACATGGCGAGCATGTCAGTGAGCGTGCGATTCAAACGTTCTGTGAGTCCGTTCGTTTGGGGATGATAGGCCGTCGTAAGCTTGTGCTTGGTTGCACAAGACCGAAGTAGGTCCTCGATTACCTTGGATAAAAAGTAACGACCTCGGTCCGTGATGAGTTGACGAGGAGCGCCGTGATGTAAGATGACGTCTTGGATCAAAAACTCGGCGACGTCTGTAGCGCAGCTGCTCGGGAGAGGTCTCGTAATGGCAAAACGGGTCGAATAATCCGTAGCGACGGCGACCCATCTGTTACCGTTGTTAGAAAGTGGGAAAGGTCCCAAAAGGTCGAGGCCGACACGAAAAAAAGGCTCAGCAGGTACGTCGATAGGTTGAAGGAGCCCGGCAGGGTGCACAGCTGGCTTTTTCCGGCGTTGGCACGACTCGCAAGTAGCGACATAACGATGTACGGAACGGTAGAGGCCGGGCCAGAAAAAGCGTCGGCGGACACGGTCGTACGTTCTGGCAACACCAAGATGGCCGGCCGTTGGTACATCATGTAGTTGCTGAAGTACGGTCGAGCGAAGATGAGTGGGTACTACAACTAGTAGTTCTTGTCCCACTGGGCGCATGTTCCGGCGGTATAAAATGCCGTCGATGATGACGAACATGCGAAGCGAACTGTCCGTCGAGTCAGTATTCAGGCGGGTGATTAGATCTCGTAGGGACGCGTCACGCTGTTGCTCGTCACCGATGTTGCCGAAAGCGGAGAGCGAGGAAATACAGATGGACGTGTCATCCGTTACGAGGTCTGGATCGTCGACGGGGTACCGAGAAAGGCAGTCGGCGTCTTGGTGTAGACGGCCGGACTTGTAGACCACTGTGTACGTGAATTCCTGGAGGCGCAGAGCCCAACGAGCTAGGCGCCCTGTTGGATCTTTGAGTGCTGAAAGCCAGCATAGAGCGTGGTGGTCTGTGGTAACGGTGAAAGGGCGACCATATAAATAGGGGCGGAATTTACCAACTGCCCATACAAGCGCCAGGCGCTCGCGCTCAGTAATAGAGTAATTGCGTTCGGCAGGAGAAAGGAGCCGGCTGGCATACGCAAGAACTCTATCATGACCGGATTGACGCTGGGCTAACACAGCGCCAATGCCGTAACCACTAGCGTCGGTGCGGACCTCGGTTGGAGCGGACGCGTCGAAGTGGGCGAGGATCGGCGGTGTGGTGAGCAGCGTAATGAGGCGGGAAAAAGCACTGGCTTGGTCAGGTCCCCACCAAAATGGCACATCCTTCTTGAGAAGGTCAGTGAGGGGGCGCGCAATATCTGCGAAGTTTCTGACGAATCGTCGGAAATATGAGCATAGGCCCACAAAACTTCGAACGTCTTTGGCACAAGTTGGTACGGGAAAATCGAGGACAGCGCGAACTTTGTCGGGATCGGGTCGGATGCCAGATGAGTCGACGAGATGCCCTAGAATAGCAACTTGGCGATGGCCAAAGTGGCACTTCGATGAATTAAGTTGTAGCCCAGCCGCACGAAACACGGAAAGAATAGACGAAAGTCGGTCGAGGTGAGACTCAAAGGTGGGAGCAAATACAATGACGTCGTCCAGGTAACAAAGGCAGATAGACCATTTAAAGCTGCGCAAAAGCGTGTCCATCATCCGCTCGAACGTGGCCGGCGCATTGCACAAACCGAACGGCATGACACTGAATTGGTAGAGACCGTCAGGCGTTACAAAGGCGGTCTTCTCACGGTCGAGGTCGTCTACGGCGATTTGCCAGTAACCAGAGCGTAGGTCTATCGAAGAAAAATAGGTAGCACCATGAAGGCAGTCCAAGGCGTCATCGATACGAGGAAGCGGGTAGACATCCTTTTTGGTGATCTTGTTTAAATGCCGATAATCCACGCAGAAACGCCAGGTGTTGTCTTTCTTTTTAACTAAGACTACAGGGGAAGCCCACGGACTCGAAGAAGGCTCAATAATGCCTTTTGTGAGCATCTTGTCGACCTCCTGTTGAATAACTTGGCGCTCTGATGGTGAAACTCGGTAAGGACGCCTGTGAATTGGAGCTGCATCACCGGTATCTATGCGGTGCTTGACTTGCGAGGTTTGACCTAAGGGCCTACCGTCAAAGTCAAATATGTCAGAGTAGGTCATAAGGAGATCACTGAGGTCTTTAACTTGAGAGGGCAAAATGTCTAAGGCAATCATCTTGGTTATGTTCCTGTGCAGTGTAGAAGAGGTGACTGTGTAGACTTTATGCGACAGCGGGCAGTTCGGGTGACACCGATGAGATCTGGCACTCGTACGACGGTGACAGAGTAGCGAGAGCAATGCCTTGTGGTAGGACTTGAGGGCTCAATCCGAAGTTCAGAAGAGGAAGGCACGTCTTGTTCGCTGTAATAGTTACAGCTGTGTACGGAGAGGAGACGTTGCGGGCCAGTAGAACACTGGGAGAGGGAGAGACCACGTAATCCCCATCCGGTACACTGGGATATGGTTCAACAGCGACGCAAGTTAGGGCTTGTGGTGGCAGACGAACAGCCTCAGCACACGAAAGTTTCGTCTGAACCACCTCCGACACGTCGGCGGACGCAGGCAAGTCAAGTTGTACAACACCGGCCGAGCAGTCAATGACAGCAGAGTGGTCAGACAAGAAATCGAGTCCGAGGATGACATCATGAGGACAATGAGCGAGAACATGAAACAGAACGGACGTCTGGCGGTCGGAGAACCTCACACGTGCCGTGCACATTCCGAGTACAGCCGGAGTTCCCCCACTAGCGACACGTACAAATAGGGACTCGGGCGGCGTAAGGACCTTATTTAATCGTGCACGGAGATCAGAGCTCATAATAGAAATATGTGCGCCGGTATCAATGAGGGCAGTAACAGGCAGGCCATCCACTTCCACAGCAAGCAGGTTCTGGTCCGTAGTGAGGGTCAGCAGAGGGTTTTCAGGTCGGGGGTCGAATGCAGCATCACCTCCGGGAGCTGCATTGCTCAGTTTTCCGAGTATGGGCGTCCAGTAGGGCGAGGCGACGAATGGCGACGGGGCTGAGGTGACCGGGAGCGACGATCGTGTGGGGACGGCGAACGGCTGGAGCGTCGGACCGATGTCGTAGGAGCCTCATCGTATGGTCCACCGTCACGAGCGGGAAACTGCAGGGGCCGGTGGTTGTCGTCACGTCGATAGCCAGCAAACGAGCGAGATGGAAAGGTGCGAGAACGACAGTAGCGGGAAATATGTCCTACACCGTGGCAACGAAAGCAGATCGGCTTGTCGTCCTGCGTTCTCCACTGGGCAGGGTCACGATAGCGGCGCAACATTTCCGGTGCACGAGGAGGCGTTATAGAACTGACACGAGGTTCCGTCAACGAACATACCGGCTGCAGTCCGACATTTGCAAGCTCCTCCCTCACAACCTGCTGGATCAACGAGATCGTTGGTCGAGGATCATCAGATGGCCGCGTCAGGAAAGATGGTGGCGACGCCGCCTCGATTTCTCGGCGCACGATGCGAACTACGCTCTCGTTGGTAGGCGGTTGACCGCATGGCGGCTGAAGGTCCTCGCAGGATGATGTAGCGGCCGTGTTCGGAAGTCGCATGAAATGCTGGGCAATGCGGCGACTCTTCAGCTCTTCGAACCGGCGGCACTCTTTGATGATGTCGTCCACGGTTGAGCAGTCTTTAGACACAAGTAAATTAAAAGCGTCATCCGCAATTCCCTTGAGCAAATGGCTTACTTTGTCACTCTCTGACATGTTGGTGTCGACACGACGGCAAAGGGCCAGGACGTCAAGGATGTAGGAGACGTATGATTCGGTGGAAGTTTGTGCCCGACAGGAGAGTTCTTTAGAAGCGGCCCGCTGGCGTCCGACGGCTCTACCAAATAGGTCGCGAAGCTTCTGTTTACAGGCATCCCAACTTGTTAAGTCAGCTTCATGAGCTTGAAACCACGCGCCTGCTGTTCCGCAGAGATAGAAGTCAACATTGGCGAGCATCATTGTAGGGTCCCACCTGTAGACCGCTGCAAACCGCTCGTACTTCGCAATCCAGTCATCGACGTCAACGTGGTCGGTGCCGCAGAAGTTACCGGGATCGCGCGGTTGAGTCAATACGACCGGCTGTACCGGCTGTACCGGTTGTACCGGAGTCGCGGTCGAAGCGGCAGCAGCAGAGTTGCTTTCTGTTGACATATTGAGGCTGTCGAGGACACGTCCGCTGCGGAGTTCCGTCTTGCGTAGTACCCAGCACCTCCACCAAAATGTTACGAATATATTTAACTTATTTACAATATGGAATAGTCCAGCAGTCAAGATGGCGGTTGTGTATTCTCAGAACACCGACACGTCGTCTGCCTCTTCTTCGCACACCTCCCCACAGTCATAGCTGCAACCCCGCTACAATATATATATATATATATATATATATATATATATATATAGAGAGAGAGAGAGAGAGAGAGAGAGAGAAAAGCCAAAAAGAAAAAAAAATCAGAAATACTTTCCGACGCGTGGTATCGCACGGCCGACCTCTAGCTCCGAAACGCGCGGCGCTACACGGCTAAGCCACGGAGAACACCGTCTTTAATCATGCTAACGGCGAGCTATTTATGTAGGCCATCTACTTCAGCGTGCTTTCTTACTCACCAGCGAGATGGCGCAATGTGCATGCTGGGCGCTGGGCATTAAAGGTCGTCGCCCCGCTCCTGCGAACGCCGATGCTCTTTGCCCTATAGGACTTGGTCACCTTCGTGCGCTTATCTCAAGGAAAGAAGGGGTGCGGGCGGGGGGCGGGGGGTTGTATGTCTTGTGCTTTCCCCGCGATGTCCGCGCTGAAGCCACAGAGCCTACGAAGGTCACTTCGCTCGCTGCAGGGGCCGCGTTTGCGAAAGGAGCGCGCTGTTCAAACAGAAGTAACAACTCCGACATTTAGTTCGCGCTCGTGCTGTGTGTATTATTGCGAGCAATATGAGCTCGAACACGTGATCGCGTGGCAAATATCCTCAAAACCGAGATTACGTGATACGGGGATGGCACTGCCGGAACCGGAGGGGAAAGGAGGGCGCTCTTCCGCTGACTGCTGGTACTCCCGCTTCGCAAGCGTTGCTGCGAAACAGCAGCTGATTGCGTGCCATCGACCGCTAGCAATGATAACGAAAAAAAAATTGCACGAAAAAGAAAAATAAAGGAGGCGTATCAAAATGATCAGGCAACACCATCTCGATATAATACAAGCATGACCTGTGCATCACGGCAGGCTACCTCACAGCCTATATCGCAGCAGCTACATAGGTTGATGGGCCATTGGTTGTGGCTGTGCGCGTTGATGTGAATTCATATTGCCACTAGCAGCCACGCTATCAGCTGCCGTTTTGCAGCAACGATATCGAGGCGGGAGTGTCAACAGCTAGCGGAAGCGCGGCGCCCTTTCCACTCTCCGACAGCGGCCGCTGCGTATCAGCTGATGTAGAGTTCGAGGCTATTCGCCAAGCGCTCGCCTGTTCGAGCTCATATTGCTCACGACAGTACCTGTTCGTTCGTTTCGTGCGTCCTGCTTTATGTTTCAGCATTGTGCTTCAAGTATCGTGCTGTGACGCATGATAGTTCGCGATCGTCCTGTGTGCGTTCTTTTCGTGCGTCCTTTGGGCTCGAGCAACACGCTGGATTTTTCGAGCTGCTTTCCATTCTTCGCATTACATTACAATTTGTTGCAATCGCATTCATTGCTTCGCCGCTGCGGCGCAACTGGCTTTTTTCTCTTATTTCACGCGATAGCGGTTACGAATAGAGGCGGCGGCGGCGTACAACTATGGCGCCAATATCAGCTCTTGTGATCTCGTAACAGCTTTCACTGTAAGAAACTTCAGCGCCGACAATGCCCTCTTCACGCTGGCCTGGGGGACAGGCGAGCGAAAGTCCAATTGCGTTACTATAAACATCTCTGGTTGCCACTGTTTTCGTTTTTCGCACAATTTCTACATATCTTCGCTTGGGAATTCCTGCCTGAGGTACGCGCTAATACTGTACCCTGAGATATGCATAATTGCTGACGTTGCATGACCTCAGTTATTCCGGATTGCCAAATTTTCTCGCGAACGGAAAAACGATTGAAAAAAGTTTGGCTTCACTCCGGAATGAAATAATGGATAAAGTATCGGTTAGGTTTTCGTTCCGGTCAAAAATATCGTTTTTTTTTTCGTTTTAGGTTTTCGGTCCGTTCCGACACACTGCTTCCATCACCCCACGGACGCTCGCGCCGCCGCTAGAGGCGTTACCGTCAGCGGAGAGTTAGAAGCGCAGTGTGCCTATACTATGGTGGCTAGAGGGGGAGGTGTGAGCAACGGCGCGCCGGAGACGAAGCATTTTTTCATGACGATGCGACGGCGCGGGAGGCATCTCGGTGCCGACAGCAGCGCCGCCGCATGGGCGCGTCCTCGGGCGCGTCTGTCGGCTCCGAGATTTCATCCGCGCGCTGGCTAGGTTCGCGGAGGTGTTTGGTACGGACGCGAGGCGCGTTTTCCGTCCACGACTTCTTACGGCGCACACTAACCACATAACCAAACAATTTTCGAGATTAGGCGAACATATCAATGAAGCTGGCCCAACAAGAGCTTCGGTAATTGCTTCGTACTGTTGAAGCTTTGTGTGGAGTGTAACGATTGGAAAACACTGCACCTCGGCATATGCAGTGGGTGGTCGTTTGCGGGGGCCATTGCCCCCCGTTTCGCTGGCAACTTCTTGGAAAGGTACGCAGCGACGTTGGGGAACAAAGCTGGAACCGCATCTGGTGTTAAGGAAGGGCGACCACGGGGAATTTCCACTGTTTCACCGTTGATCACATGTGTGTAGCTGCGAAATATAAACCTCTCGTCGAAGTGAAGTTCACAGACAACGCTGTTCTTGTCCAGCGGCTTATCAGCTCGTGGAATGGAACGTTCCCAACCCTGGCGGTCGACGTTCATCATCGGCGGGATGGTGAGAGAGACCTTAATTTCTATCTTTCTTTCCTGTCCGAGACGTATCCCGTAGTGGATCCAGGGGCGAAACAATGTCTCTGCTGTCTCTGCAGTTTTGCCATCACGTAGCGTCAGCACATGAAAACAACAAACTCGCAGGTGAGCCGTCGGCGCAATGTAGCGGACGCTTTTCGGCTTTCTTGCGAGGCTCGGTTGATCACATAAAGTAACCAAAGCACGCGTCCTCTGGTCCGGTGACGGCGATGGATAATCTGTCGACGGGACGACACAACTTCACGACAGAAAATGTTGTGCGCTGACGAGATCGGCAGCAACACCGGTGTTCGCCGCACAATTGTCTTTTTCGCTCGCGAGAAAACGCGACATGCGTTTGTCGCTCGCGAACAATGCGGCATACGTTTATCGGTCACGAAAAACGTGACATGCTTTTCTCGCTCGCAAAAACCGCGACATACGTACGTTCCTCGGTCGCGAAAAACGCAACATGCGTTTCATGCTTGAGTAGACAGCGTGCCATAGACGCGTTCGCTGACTAGGAAATTCCGGTTTCCCGCGAAGCGCCGGTGGCTACGGCAACGCCTTTGGCCATCAGGCACCAATACGCACAAACAAAAGCCGAGCAGGCGAAGCAACAGGTGACATAACACGCACTTTGCCGGAGAGAATCCACGAGACCACTTCGCCAGACCTCGCTCTAGGCATCTCGGAGACGACGAGCGCGCCACCTGTCAGCGTCATGAAAATGTGCCGCACCGGCTTGCACGGCGCAGCCCGGCCGATGCTGACACCTCCCTCTCTAGCCACCATACCTATACTGAAGGCTTCTGCTTCCGCTTAAAGGGGCCCTCCAACACTTTTTTTGAAGCGCCTACATCGTTGCCGACCGCATCAACGCGTAGTGGCGCTCGCCAGAACTATTGCGGGCGGAAATGACGAAGATGAGCGCTGGCCTATGATTGGATAAATGTAACGTTAGAAGTAACAGCGCCGTTGCATCACAAACGGGGTTATTATTGGGTTTAGTTTTTCTTGAGCATGCTTTTTTCACTGAACACCAACTCGACAGACGAACTTAGACATTTCAGCTTTAAAACTGCAGCGCCCGGCAAAGAATGCGCCGAACGCCACGGCGCTGGAGGGAAACGCGCTCGGGACGCTCCAGGCGCCGTTGTTTGTAGAAACTGAAGGGAAAAAAATGTGTGTTGATATAGACGCCGTCGCAACAAGAAACACGACTAAGACTAGAAAACATGATAGAGGCGTTCACGATCTGCCTCGTTTCGCACGCGCCGTTCACTCTTAATGCACCACATTGTTTGTTGCTATCGCAACGACGTCATCAATACGTTGGAAAGAACGGGCAACATTGTATGAAAGCTTCCCGTACGTAGGATCTTTCAGTCCATTTCATTGGGGCGCCATCAGACGTCACAGGGCGAGTGAAACGTGGTCAGGTGACCCCGCCAATATCGAGTTGAGGGTAGGCCTCCATTTTATTGTATTTTGCGTGTTCTAGGCTGAATAACTTCGGACTGCGTGCTCCTACCGCTGCCGTTCTGGCTGCACTAATCTCTTCAGCCTCCAGTCTACGCAACCCGAAAGTAAAAAGTGTAAAACAACGAGGCCAGGAAAAGTGTTAGAGGGTCCCTTTAAGGGGGTCCGTGAGGCACCGTCCACTGACCAGAGGGAGCTGCGTTGCTCGCACTGGCCCGTCCCAAGTTCGCTCACATTAGCCGTGAGGGGCACGCAGAAAACAGACGCGCGAACGCGTCCCCCGTGTAGCCCTGCCACAGTCCGCCCACTAATGCAGGGAGGGAGACGCGCGCATCGCGTTCCATTTTGACCGGCCCCGTATCAAAGTTGCTTTTTTTATCCGCTAGGCTGTGCGTTCTGGCGCTGCAGTCACACAGGAAAACTCGACTGCACGGTGCCTATACGACAGAGAGCCAGCGACGCTAGGAACAACGACGGCTTTAACTGACGACGCAACAAGACAATCTTACAATCCCTTCAACGCCGACACAACGAGGCACAAACGCGTACAAGGAAGTGAATGAAAGCACCGCTGGCTTGCGGTCAACACGGAAACAGGGATAGCGGAAAAAGAAAAGTCATTATGCAAGGTAATTCACACACACATGGAAAATGAAGAGCAAACAAACAACTTACTTTAGCGAACGCTCCGAACCACGCGTTCCAGCCCGCTCTGCAGCACACACGGAGGAAACGCTAAAGGCGTCGCCCATCCACCGTCGCATCCCCTGGCTCCCTGGCCAGAAGAGCCCTCGGCCTCCTCTCGGCTGCCTTCTGATCGGCATAAAGGATTCCTCCATGTTTATCGGCCAGCGTCCACCTGGGTCGCCTCCGCACGGGTTTTGCCAACGCTGACACGTCGCACGCGCATGGCCAATGCAGCGTGTGCTATCCTGGCGCCTACTTCAAAGGGTATCCAAGGGACACCGCATATGGTGAATCCCTCGCAAAGATGGCATCAACAAGCACATAATAAACACAGATACTCCATATGCACTCCTTCAAAGCGTCGTCGAACGCGAACAGCAACGCGACGAGCGTCGTGTCTTCCCTGTAGCCTGGCCGTTAATTCTCACATGGCGAGCGCGGAACGCGGTGCGACAGCCAGGCGAGCGTCGGAGAGCTATTTTTTGATATGGATGGATGCTATGAGCGAGGCTTCGGCTGAAGCCGCCACTTCGTGGTGTGTTAACGCGTTGACGAAATTACACTACTATTGAAATCGCGCCGAATGGGACGGTCGTAGCAACGGCGCGTCGCCGGAGCTAATTGCGGAGGCAAGGAAGTTTTTTTTTCGAGCCTGGTGGCACACATTTCTCCGCCCGTTATAAAGGGGACGCTCATAGCATCCATCAATACATCCATCCATCTAAGAGCCCTGCGACAGAAAAGTGTGAAAGATAAAAGGCGCGTTCATGTAAACACCGTTATTTGTTTGGCGGTAGCTCAGTGGGCTAAACGCCCGCCAGCGATCGTCGCGGACCTAGCGATTGTGGGTTCGACTACTTCCAACGGAAGTTTTTGTTATAGTTTCTTTCTTTACCATGTGATGGCATTAATTTTGCTGACATATTTCCGTGACGGAAATACGTCATGAAAGTCTTGGTGGCACGCGGCATAAAGCACTTTCTTTAAAAAAAAAAGAGTCAATTCAGGACGAGCCTCGAACTAGTCCATATAGTTCAATCGCGTCGGGCACCACAACACATCACAGATAGTGGCTGTTGGCATGTGCATGTCCCCAAGGTTGCACAGAACTGAACCTGCACGAAGCGTGGGCCATCCTTCACAGCAGCCTGTGCCGTTGTTTCATGAGGGGTGTCAGCCTTGTGTTCCGCCACAGGCGAGTTGGGCACTTGGCGCGCGCTTCTGCAGAAAGTACACGCTGCACACAACCCACGCAAGAGGACATCGGCTGAGCGACTGCGGTATTGGAGGGCCACGAACACACCGTAACAGCCCGCAGGGTTGGGAATTGAATTTGTTGCGGGTTGTTCTGCATAAGGCGAGAATACAACAGCAGGACAAGCATAAAAGCGTCACATCACGTTTAACAAACAACATATACGTCGGACAGCGAGGTCGACGTTAGCGCGGGAAAGCGCGGAAATATGTTTACGGTTCTTGTTGGCGCTCATAGTAGGCTCTGAGGTCACACACTTTTACGGGTGAGGTTGTAGACGTGGTCCCTGACCAAGTCAAGGTGAAAAACAGAGACGTTTCGAGACCTATACGGGTTGCTTCTTCACACTAAGCAGGCGAGAGCCGTATGTCGCTTTTTTATGCTAAAATGTGACGTAATTAAGGGGTGTAGCTGGCAGGTAGATTCCCATCTGTCCTGTTGATAGTGTCCTCAGTACAAACCTATTCTTCGCAGGTTCAGACTATGTGAACTATATAAAGAAGCCAACGTATGGATGAACAAGCTACACATGTGGTTAAACGTAAACAAACTTCAACTGAACATCGCTAAAACAAAGTAGATGTTCTTCAAACCTAAAGGAGCAACTTGCATTCCATGCACACCAATTTACTTCCAGGGCAGCGAGATTCAGCGGACAACAACAATAAAATTCCTTGAGTTCTATTGCAAGAACAACTTTCTTAGACCCCTCACATTTACACGATAAAGAAAGATCTTTGCAGAAGAATCGGCATTTTAAATAGACTAAGGTACTACGCTCCAACATATATGAAGCTACAAATTTACTATGCTCAAGTGCACTCACGCCTAACATAATATTCCTTGGTGTGGCTAACAACTACTGTCACAAACCTTAATTCTCGTCTAGTGCTACAAAAGCGTGCAATACGTGCAATTTCTAACACTCCGCTCTACGAAAGTACTCTACCATATATCAGAAGCTACAAAATATTGTATATCCAATAGTTACACAGACACAGGCTATGTTTAAAGATACTTCACCAGTATAGCATAAGTACATCTCTGTTCTTCGATACATATTATGTGAAACAAACATCGTACGAATTATGCAGGAGCTTAATATACAAGCGAAGGTCACGCACGAACTACGGAGACCAACGATTAACTTCGCGGATACCAGACTTCCTAAACCAACACCCAACCATACTTCATTTAATACAGGATGGAACATCATCTAGATCATTTAAAAAAAATAACGAGACAACTCCTAATTGAAGAAAGCGATGATTTCCTTGATCGTTAAAATCTTGAAACCATAGATGCCTTCTATTTTTTACACCTTGTTCATCATGACATTGTTATTGTTTATTACATTACTGTTAATTATATATAAGAGTCAGGAGAAATAATACCTCTTTCTGTTACAATTTCGTTTAGTGAACATTTTACTGGTTTCACCTGTAGGGCATAAGTGTGGCATAGTCATGTCGTTTCTTTTTTGTATTAACTCGTTTTTTGAGCACTCATTGTTAGTATACCCACCATTTTATGAGTGTTGTGTTTATATGTTGTGAAGTTTACCCGCAGTAGAGTCCAGATTTTTTTATTACTTGTTTTGCCTGAAGTTGAGTATATTCACGCGTTGTTGTATTACCACCACTCTAATGACTGCTGTGTTTATATTTTTTGTGCACTCAACTCATAATTCTGTCTAATCTTGGAAACCATGTAGAACAACATGTACCATTGCATTCTGTGCTAATAATGCTTGTTGGTATGTGTCTTCTGCTTTGCTGCCAAGGTGGCACGACCTAGTCAGGCGATTACTCAGCCTTTAGTCGTGTCCCCTAAGGCAAATTATAACAATCTTGCTTTGAATAAACCTTGAAACTGTAACATTGAACCTTGAACTATTGATGTTCCTTTAATCTCCTGGTGAAGTTGCCAGTTTCGCCAATGCAACTGCAGCTGCAGTCTGCGCATGGCACTTTATAGACAACACTGGGGTATCGCTTGCTGTGAAAGCGATCCTTCACGTTCACAAGCTGATTCCTAAGCTTGCCGGACGGCATGTGCGCAACGCGAAGGTCATATCTTGAAAAGATATGACCAACAACAAGAAAGCGTCAAGCGCTCTGGCAGAGCACGCCGATAATCGCGGTCACTTCATCGATTGGGACAACGCCGCTATAATAGCCAAGGAAAATAATTCAACCACGAGAGTACTTTGGAATCTGTTTTTATCCAGACGACTGGGGACACTATCAACAGGACAGATCGGAACCTACCTGCCAGCTACACCCGTTCATTACATCATATTTTAGCATAAAAAAGCGACATAAACTCTTGCCGGCTTAGTGTGGACAAGGGACCCGTATGGGTCCCAAAACATCTCTGTGTTTTTCACCTTGACTTGGTAAGTGACCGCATCTACATCATCATCATGATACCTGACCAGACGAACTTTCGTCGAACTCTTGACTACGTTTACAGACCCTGTTACTCGACCACCGCGCTCGTTTTTTAGAAGGTAAGGCAAACAAGAAATGCGCTTCTCGCAATCACGTGTCGCTTAGCGCGGCGCGAGGGAGGCAGCAAATCCTTTTGCTGCATCACTGAGTGGATGCGTGCGGCGGTGGCGTGCGGCGCCTGCCCAACGCAGGGGAGTAGCCAGGGAGGTGTTGATACCCTGCCCCCCCCCCAAAGTGTCAATACCAACAAGTGGTATTGACACTTGCTGCACCTTGGACTTATATATATCTATATATATATATATATATATATATATATATATATATATATATATATATATATATATATATATATATATATATATATATATATGCCGGTGCCGGTACAGGTGCAACTATGCCGGACATCGAGCGCAATATATATATATCTATATATATATATATATATATATATATATATTGTAAGGAAGACAGCGGCGTTCGGGCACGGGCGCGAGATCGGCTGGCGGAAAGAGGAGAACGACGAAGAACAGAATAGAACAGCCGGCCTAGCGAACAGGCGTTGTGTCTATTTCTCTCGTCTTTACAATGGCGCAGTCGCCGAAAACGAAGTCTTAAGCCAGACATCACTTGTGCTCGTGCGTCATGGAACCTGCCTACCTGCCGCCGCAACAAGCGCCGTTCCGGGACGGCGTCCATGCCTTCCCGTTACCTGTCAACCTGCCGGCGCTGAAAGCACCGTCTGGGGACGGCGTCCAGGCCTCCTCGGCGGCTTTACTTCAGTTTACAGACGCCTCGCTACCGGTTCACGACCTCTTGGCGCACGCGCTGTGTTCTGGGAAAGTAGTTCACGCTTCCAAAGGCGTGGATGGAGTACCAAAGACTCTACCAACATCTGAGCCGCCAAGAGACGCCGTTCACGCTCCCTTGGCCGTGGATCTCGCCGGCGTGAGTACTGCGACAGCCGCATACTCCGCGGACGTGATTTCCTGCACATCAGGCGCCTCACCCGACAGAGTCGCGGAGGTCTTCCATGCCCTCACGCAACTGTCGAAGCAGCTCGACGTCTTGGCATCGACCAACTCCGTATTCTCATCCACCGCTCCATCATCGGCTGTTTCGGCAGTGCCGGAGTTCCGAGGCTTCCAGGATGACGCTGCCCTGTGGATTGAGGCCATCAATTCTTTCGGCTCTCGCCATGCCTGGCACGACAACCAAAAATGGCTGGTGGCTATAGACCGCCTTCGTGGTGGTGCCGAGGCCTGGCATAAATATGAAGGCGTCAAGCAGCGCTCCTGGCTGCAATGGAGTGCGAGGCTTATCGCTGTTTTCGGACGGATTTCCCATGAAAACTGTGACGATCTGGCACCACCACCACATGCACTACGTCGCGCTACCCAATACCGAACACAGCTGCTTCCAACGGTACAGGTTCGCGTCGACGGAATCGGTGAGCTTACTGCTGTTGTCCAAACGGGAGCTCCACGTACTGCGCTGCATCGACGCCACGCCCCAGTCGCCCTCCAACCTTGGTCCGAGGAACCCCTGCGCGGCCTCGGCGGGAGCGCATTGCCAGTCGGTGCGCTGGATTTGAAGATACAAACCGAAGCCGGGAGCAAGTTCCTTGCCGCCGTTCCCGTCTTCGAGGACTTGCACGCTGACATGGTTTTGGGAGCTGACTACCTCTTGTCTGGTGAAGTTCAGCTCATTATAGATGGCGGCCGAGTAAAGCTCCGCTGTTTCACTCCGAACACTTTCTTGGCCCCAAATTCCCAAGTTAAAAGACCGCATCCACAGATGTACAGCAGCCAGAGCATCCTCATTGACCAGCCGCAGGCACATCTGCCGACTTCACGGCAGTCATTGGCCGAGTGTGTCGCGAGTGCTTCGCGCAAGAAATCTATGGCTGCCGAGGACGCATTTATCGAGGTTTTGCCTGTTTTGTCGGGATCTGCAAGCCGGGGCATGGCCGAGGTTATCGATGCGCCGCCGGAAGATGGAGCCACCATCGGCCCTTCCGGTCGCCTGGCGTGCGATTCTGCAGACGACGACGGGCAGTTCATTCTGACCGCCAGCGTACAACATGAATGCCGTACGGGTCACCACAAGGCGGTCTGTGTCTACGGGGAACGTGACGCTCATCGGTCGGATGGCCGCGCGCGGAGTGGCCCACCAAGGATCTCGAGTTCCGCGACGTTACCAGAGACAATGACCACCCTTACGCAGGTGCCACACATCACTGTGCTTCCAGAGCCACTGGATCTGCTTCTGCTACTTCAAGGGCATTCGGTGACCGAATGCGCACCCGATCAACTCACGCTGAGCGACAAGGTTCTCGGGGACAAGCGCAAGAAACTTGCCCTGTCGCTCATCAGAGAGCCCGTTGACGTACCATCTTCTTTCCCGAAGAAGCGTCAACCTTGTTCGAGCGTGCTGCGTCCGCCGCTTACTCCACGACACAGCCGAAGTCGGCTGCCGGATGTATGGTTGGTAGTGGCCGACAAAAAGTCGCTTCGTGGCCGAGACCAGCCTCCGCGATGCAGCCAGTCTCGCCCTCCAGATACCCTTCTGGCAGATCCCAAAACCGAATCGCAGCGTGGCCGAGAACTGCGGCCACAACGCGAGAGCCAAAGTCGACCGCCTGAGTATTCGGCATTTCTGCAAGACACGTCGTGGCGTGCAAAAGAACGCCCACCCAGGCACAGCCAGTACCGCCCGCCAGAGACGTTTTCACTTCGGCGTCTAGGGCCTGTGGGCCTGCGGCTACCAGCGCGGCACAGCCAATCTCGTCCACCCGAAAACATTTCTGCAGCTCGCCATGTAATTTCGCAGCGTGGCCGAGTGTAAGGAAGACAGCGGCGTTCGGGCACGGGCGCGAGATCGGCTGGCGGAAAGAGGAGAACGACGAAGAACAGAATAGAACAGCCGGCTAGGCGTTGTGTCTATTTCTCTCGTCTTTACAATATATATATATATATATATATATATATATATATATATATACATGTTATTCACCTGAACAGGTGAATAACATGTAACATTGCATTGTTATTCTGCACCACGATGTGTAGCCACACACTTATAAATAGTGTCTGCCACGGGCAGTACATTCATTCTGACGAAGGGTGGCCCACCAGCCGAAACGTTAATAAAAGTACATTTCGTACGCGAGTCGTTCTTTTCACCCATATATATATATATATTATATATATATATACTATATATATATATATATATATATATATATATATATATATATATATATATATATAAGTATGAGAGGCGGTACTTCAAGAAAACTTCATTTATTACGTCGACGTTTCGGGCAGAGCCTGACCTTTCTCAAGACGAAATGTTCATGCATATTTCCGTGTTTATATGGACACCAAATGAGAGAGTAAGGAGGTGAGAGAGAGAGAAGGAGCGGGAGGGGGAAAAGTTTGCTTAAGGCTTATCAGGAGCGAGGAGTAACACGCTGCCGCCGACAGCGGAGCGCTTCGCGACAGAGCTTATACTTATGCGTCGGCTATTACTCATTGTTAAAAGTCGTCGCTCTATTCTGTCCCGGAGGGCTGGACGCAAAGCCGGCTCAAGTTAAAAACAGCCGGTGTGCGATTCAAACCGGCTGATTAGAAAAAAATGCCCCCACCTCCCCGAAGGGAATCGTGAGGAAATGCGAATGCATTTCTTGCACCGAGAGTACACGGCGCAGTAATTTTAATGGCGTAAATTAATGACGAGACGAGGATTTGTACTGTAACCATTTATTTACACATTCATCAGCACCTGTTTGTGTTGTCATTGTACCTGACGGCCATAATCTCAACATTGTGGTCGCCGTTGGCGTTTCACAGCGGCGTCTCGAGCACACATTTCGAGAGGCGCCCAGCCAGCGGACGGGAGAGTGGGGCGCAGGGAGGAGAGAGAGCGAACGGCGAGAGAAGGAGCGGCGAAGCACTGCACCCAATTCCACCTAGAAGAGCGGTGCGGAGCCGGCGCGCGCCCGCGCAAACCGCGGTGAGGAGGCGGAGCGCGCGCAGTCACGTGGGGTGTGACCTCGCTGCGCCGTTGCTACAGACGCTCCTCTCCTTTCCTCGCGCCGTTGCTATGGGACGGCGGATTCAGGGTCGCTTATAAAGTGCATTCGCACTTAAAAAAGGGGGGAGGGGTTAAAGTGGGTGTCGGTGAGCACTGTTGACGCGGCGTATTGTCCTTTTGGGCCATGCGGAAAGAGTCTTGTCTACCGTCTCACTTGCCGAGCCTGCTAGTTTGTCTGATAAATGACGCCCGCTTCCAAAGCGAGAACGAACACGTTGAGTGATAATAGCGTCTTCCGGTCAAGGGCCCCAGGAAGGAAAAAAAAAGAAGGTAGGGGCAAGAAGGAAGGAAGAGGGATGGCGGGGCTTCCGCTTAGAGTGATCGATTGCTGCTATCTCCATGAGCTGCAAATACAAAGCTGGGGAAGGTAAAAGACGGCACACATGAAAGGGTGAAAAACACTGCAGGCACGAATTTATGAATATAAAAACATTTATATTCATAAATGTCTTTATGAACGTTGTTAAATGCATCGATAAATTTAATTAGTTGTTCTTCAGTGCCCGTCCAAATATATATATATATATATATATATATATATATATATATATATATATGTATATATATATATATTTATATATACCTTTCTGCGCTAGACCACAGAACGGGCAACTGTGTGCGCACCAAGGTTCTAAGTAAATTTTTGCCGATGCGCTTTCTTTAAAAAATCTGACCTATTCCGCTCAGTGAAGGTGCACGGCCAGCGAAGCTGTTTAGCAGAGGACACAGAGGTGACAAGGAATTTCAGTTCATAGCCGATCCCACACCCTTAATATAAAACTGATTTTTCTGTCCAAGATGTCCCATCTGAATTTAGCGCCCGCTCTTTAAAGCTTTCCGTTTTATCTGCCACGGTGGTCTAGTGGTTGCATTTTCGCTTCCACGATGGAGGCGAAAATGCTTGACGCCCATGTATATACTTAGGTACACGTTAAGGAGTACCAGGTGGTCGAAATTTCAGGAGTCCTCCACTACGGCGTTCCTCATAACAATTTCATGGTTTTGGGGCGTTAAACTCCAAAAATTGTCATTATTAGAGCATTCAATTTGACCAGTTGGATATTTCCTTCTTTATGCCGCACTCTTTGTTTCGTCTCATGCGTCGTCTTGTCTGGCTTGGTGGTGGAAAACGTTTATTACTCTATATACAGCGAGAGGTGTGGACGGGGTGAGCCGGATGGGCCCGCCCTTCACAAACACTAGGAGGGATCCCTAGTCCGGTATCCCTGTAGCTGCCGCGGCGGCCCGGGCTCTAGCCACCAATGCTTGTTGGGCTTGGAGGTCGGAGCAGCCGAGCAGGACAGCTTCCCAGTCCTCTCGGGTGGGGTGGGAGTGGGGTGGGTAGGCAGGATTGGAGGAGCATGCCCACACCATGTGATAGGTGTCAGACGACTCCTCCGCACAGTGCGGGCACGCGCCCGAGAAGGCCGAATTGAAATGTTTTAATACTGCCGGGCACAGCACAGTATTGGGGCGCGTGCCCTTCGCGTTTTGTGCACGAGCTGCCCGTGTGTTCCCTTCTTCATTTTTGTGTGTTGAGTGGTGTGATGAGTGCCATTTGTGTGACACATGCGTCGTTCTTGACGCACTGGAAGAATACACGGAACCATCGCCATAGTACCTTGCCTACTGAAGCTTAGCAACTAGCGAACATGCAGAAAAGGTTGAGCAGCTTAGAGGACAGGAGTAGACGACATAATCTCCTGGTTTTCGGGGTGGCAGAAAAAGACGGCGAGACCACAGAAGACCTGGAAGAAGCTGTACTAGACAAAATATTTTTGAAAAAGCTTGGCGGGGAACTAAAAACTGTTGAACGAATCCATTGAATAGGCAGAAAGCAAAGCCGGTCACCGCAACCCGTAATAATGAAACTATTTGATTCACGAGAGAAATCAAATATTTACAAAAATTGCAAGAAGCTCAAGGGCAGCCCCATATCAGTGGGTGATGACTTCAGCAAGGAGACTTTAGCTAAACGGAAGCTGCTATGGCAGTCTGCAAAAGGGGAAAGGGAAGCAGGACAACGAATGCATCTCGGCTACGACAAGTTGGTCATTAACGCGGATGCTTATTTCTGAGACTACAACAAAAACAGCTGAGTTAAACTGCAGAATGATAGGAAGAAATCACGCCCCACGGCAAAAGATGACTGATGCCATTTGCGACAGGATCCATGTGATCTACGCTAGCTGAATATAAATGCCCGAAGTCTCGTAAATAAAATAGATGGATTCGAATATATCTTGGCTTCCTAGGACCCGCACATAATTACGGTTACAGAGACATGGCTGCGACCCGAAATACAGGACGCTGAAATCGTACCACCGGGCTACGATTGTTTAGAAAAGACCGTGATTCACGAGGAGGAGGAGTGGCAATAATTCTTAAAGAATGTTTAGAAGCAGTGGCCATGGGAGGGATCGCTAATCATGAAAGTGTTTGGTGTGAAATTTAATTAACAAGAACTGCCTTGATTTTGGAAGCCGTCTACCGACCCCCCAGTGCCCCTAACTCGTACATGGCAGATTTGCAGCAATACTTAGAAACTATTGCCACTCGGAGCAGCAAGTTAATAATTGCAGGTGATTTTAACCTGGCAGGAATCGATTGGGATAAGCTACAGGACAAATTAAAAGACAGAGTAGACGGTTAACTTCTACTGGACATAGCGCTTAATCATGACCTTACGCAGATAGTCCATCATAGCACACGTGAAACAGAATATGTTCATTCTATACTGGATTTAGTTTTTCTTGATGGGCGGATTGACAACTACAACGTTTCCATTGAGGATGGCTTGTCAGATCACAAACTTGTAACGGTAGAGATAAAAACTGATAATAGCTTACCACGTGAAAAGGAAAGGTTCATACAATTTCGTAACTACAATAAGGCCGATGACACCAGCATAATCGATCACTTGTCATTTTCTTTGGACGTGTTCTGAGGCGAAAATGACGTCAATGCGCTGTAGATAAGGTTTAAAGAAATAATCACGCTATCCATTGCAAAACTTGTGCCCCTAAAGAAAAAGAAAGTAAACAAACGGAATCCTTGGATGACAAGGGAGATAATACATCTGAAACATGCTGTTAACCGCTATAGGAAGAAAGTAAACAAAAACCATTCGAAGATATCAAGCCTATCAAAACTTTTACGGGAAAAACTTAGTGAAGCAAAAAAGAAGTACTATGACGAGACGTTACCTACCTTTATGAAATCTTCACCACATCGATTTTGGCGTCACTTGTCTCAAAGCGATAAAAGCTCAGGTTTGGCGCATTGTCTTGTAGTGAATCATCAGTTAGTGACTGACAGCTCTACTATAGCTGATCTACATAACAGTTTTTTTTCAGTGAGTGTTTAATGATTGCCCAAATAAAATTGATTTGCAAAAGTTCTCCACTACAGATTTATCGGTCATGCCTGATATTCAGATTACATATGAAGGTATTGTGTCGTTGTTGCTTAATATCAACGAAAGAAAATCCATAGGTTCAGATGGCATACCGAATAATTTTCTGAGAAGATATGCAGAATGGGTCGCACACTATCTCCTCATCATATTTAAGGCTTCACTTGAACAAAGACAAGTTCCACATGATTGGCTCATAGCACGGGTTGTGCCAACGCACAAAGCTGGCGATCGACAAAAAGTTGAAAACTACCACCCGATTTCTTTAACATGCGTGTGTTGTAAGCTTGTAGAACACATGATATCAAAATCAATGTATAAATACCTCGAAGACAATAAGTTATTCCTTCCTAATCAGCATGGCTTCAGACAGAATCTCTCAACAACCACCCAACTCTTGAAAACAGTCCACGACTTCCGTTTAGCCGGATGTTAGGCCGTTCGGTGTGCGCAGAAAAACCTCGCCGAGCGATGACGTCACCATGCGTCACCTAGCAAAGGGTGGGAGAAAGGAAAGAAGGAGGAGAATAAAAAAATAAAGCAAAATAAAATTTCTCGGTCAGGCGGGATTCGAACACGGGCACCCACGGTCCGATGGCGAGCGTCGTAACCACTCGGCTATCCAGGCACGCTAGCAGAACGAGCCTTTCTGGGAACCATACGATTGCCTTGAAATGGGAGAGAGAACGAGAAAAAGAGAGAGAGAAAGAGAAAGAAAGAAAAAAGATTAAGATAGAGATAAATAGAGTCTAGAGAGAGAGAGAGCGTCAGCTTACCTTTGCCAGGCTTACGTGCCCCTCAGTAGCCATTCCATGTGGCTATATCTAGGCTGAAGCGGCCATCTCTAGGGTATGCTTGGCTGGTATGCTAAGGAAAGCCGCCGAGCTCCGTATTCCTGCAGGCCTGGCACCACCAGTGCGAAAGTGCCCCAATTGTTTTGTAAACGCCGATGGTTGGCGAGTAAACGGCGTGGTCGCAGATGATCAACGGTTTCGCGGCGCGGGTTGCCTCCTCCTTTGAGAGATTACGCCACGCTTCGTGCGGTGCACCAGCGTGGTGTCACGTCGTGGATGCATACGTTAGTGCTCGTTCACACAGCCGTCAAACCTCCCGTCGCGTCAGCGTCACGTCAAAAAAACGTACAGCAGACGCGACGTAGCAGTGTACGAACACACGACGGCGGTTGCAGCGTCGACAGCGGCACCTTTTTGTGCAGTGTTGACCGACTGATGCACCAAAATAGGAATTGTCCACGCAGCTCAAATGGTTCGCTAACTCCGCTGGGCTCTCCTCCTCGCACTGCAAACACACACACACACACACACACACACACACACACACACACACACACACACACACACACACACACAAACAACCACTTGTCCCCCCGTTTTATGGCCCATTCAGTCAGGCGTGCGTTCAGTGTTCCAAGGCCACGGACCCGGGGGCCGTATGCTAGACGCGTGGCTCTTCTACTCTGAACTCCAAACGTAAACTTCTGATTGGTCCGTTTTCTAGGAGCGGGGCTCCGTCCCCGTGCCGGCGACGGAAACGTAGAGCTCTGCTCTACGTCGGCGTCAACCGTTTTTTCCGGAGAAAACGTCTCGGAAATCCTCTCCCCTGACGGAAATCGCTGCCGTGACGGTGACGTGAGGGAGCGTTTGACGGCTGTGTGAACGAGCCCTTAGACAATGCCCAAGATTTATCTCACGCAGTGACAGCAAGCAATGACGTCAATATGAGCCATTGCACAGTGTAGTGTGGCGTAGTTTGGTGGGGTATACCCTGGCGACTATGCTCAAGATTGTGAAGTATGATCTCCAAGCAATCTGCCTTTCCGGTAGCCATTTCATGCTTACATCTACTCTCGATTACGGGAGAGCCAGTTATTTTCCACGTTTCGCGCTTTGTCAGTGTCCTGTAGCTGCGCAGCGGTCAAGTGATCTGCGGATTGTCTAGCCGAGAATAGTTGATTAATAAATTCGGGCGAAATAAATCTGTCGCTTACTTCGACTCAGAACTCGTAAAATAATGAAAGACATGCTCACATATCGCATTTTATAGTTTATTTGGCGCTATTCAGAGGACGGTGCCATAACACTAGATAAAAAAATGTTTACGGTAAAAGCGCGTCAGTTGACGCGTTGCTTTCGATGGCAGCTTCGAAATACCGCTGGTGCGGCGGCGGGCTCGGACGGCGGGAAGCCGTGCGTGTCTTCTGGAGGGGCCTCTCATCCAGCAGTATCTTTCGCATAGCCGCACCGACGGCATCCTGAGGTGCCACAGTCACAACCTCGTCGCCGCGGCGCTTGTTGTCGAAGGCCCTGGCTCCGAAGGCTATGTCACCTACGGCGTAGAAGGCCCAGAAACAGATCACCGATATGCCCAGTAGAGCGAGGCTGAGGAACATGACGTGGGTGCACGTGCGGGAATCTTCTTCCGAGTCAAGAAAGCCGCCATGACGGAAGCCCTGCTTGCTCAATGGGTATTGCATCTCACCGGCAACTGCGGCGGCATCTGACGAAGGCGTCGTAGTCTGCACAGCCACCGAGTGTTGAGGAATCCGATAATAACCGACGATGCCACGCGACCTGTCTGTCTCGTCGCAAATAAGACCCTCGGTCAACGACAGACGTTTTGACATTGGACTGCAACCAGATGTTCTCCCTGGACAGCACGCACTCCCTTCCCGTGATCGTTTGGATGAAGAGCCGGTTACCGGGTGTCGGTTGTTCGATAAACGGGTTGGACGCCCTTTTCGTGGCAGAGACGTTCTCCGAGCTTCGTTAAACCCTGCTGCCCGGCCCCACGCTTCTTTCACGCGGACGGTTCGTCTGCTAGTCTCGGTGGTCAACGGTTCGGTCTTAAACGGTAAACTGCGCTGCGTCATTGACGTGACCTTTAACCAACCGGTTCGTCTGCTCTTGACGTTTTCTGTGGCACCGAGTCTTTGCGACGACAGAAGATGCGATTGGCCGAGATGGTGCGCGTCGGTAAGCATTGAGGTGGGCACATAACTCCTCCTTGAAGGTGGTCTGCATGGCGGTACAATGTTCGCAGGAGCTGATGAAGTCCTCCTCGGCTTCCTGTCCGTCGCCACAGAAGGCCGGAAGCGAGCTGCGCTTAATGCCGATTGGGAGACTGGGAGGCTTCTGCGAGGAAACTCAACGCTTTGCGGAAAAGGAGCTAAAAGGTGGCGAGTCGCAGCCATGATGTTCAGCCACGAGAGCCACGGTAGTCTTCTTCTGTATTGCGCATATTGTCGGTTGGTCGGGTGCTGGTGGGATGGCACAACCAAGGAGGTTGGGCACAACCCACTACGGGGGATTAGCCATGAATCATGTGGAAATAGAAGGTGAAAAAAAAGTAAATAAAGAATACTAGAAAGATGGTATCTACACCAGCGAAAATGTTATAGTGGTGACTGCTTTTCTTTCTGGGGTGTTAGTACGTCGACTCATTAAACAAAACCTGAAGGGATCATGAAAATATGTTCTATTTAGCAGCAGTTCCATTTGCTGAGAGATGAACAAGTGTGCAGAATACAATTTCGAAACCAATGATATCAGAGGCAGTTGTCAGTCCCGTTTAAGAGATATCTGTTTACTGAGAATCTATTTAATCAAATAGTTCTCAATAATATAAGGAAGTACAGTAATTTATTTTCTTTTATTTCATATGTTATAAATTAAAGAAAAGCGCTTACAATATTAACATGGTGTCTCTTTGCTTTGCTTATAAAATTTAAATGGCATCACATACGTCCTTGTCGCCGTGACCTAGTGCAGGCCCGTAGCCAGCAATTATTTCCGGGGGGGGGGGCTACTTTCTGAAAGCCTTGAGTATTTGAGAAAAACGCCTATTTCCCCCCGCCACCTCCCCCACCCTAGCTACGGGCCTGACCTAGTGTCAATGCTGCTAGGGGGAAGTACAAGTGTTCGAAGATGAGTTTGCAAAAGTTTTGTTCTTTCGGTTTTCATATCTACAACAGACAGACAGACAGACAGACAGACAGACAGACAGACAGACAGACAGACAGACAGACAGACAGACAGACAGACAGACAGACCTTTATTTAGGTATTGAGGAACGCTACCTACCGCTCAAGTCTTGACGGCCCTCAGTTGATGTAGAAGATCTGAGCTCCTGAGTGCGGCGCCCATTCCTCTTGGATCGTAATTTGAGAACCCTCGGAACACTGCCGGAGCATGCGATCTAACGTACAGCCGTCAGCACGGTTAACTCGAACGCTGCGCCGCGTGGCCTTGACCGGCTTCGACTGACGTCAGCGCAGCCAAGCGTTGGACACAGTATATTTGCAGCAGCTAACGATAGATGGAGCGCCGGTCTATTTCACTTGTAAATTTCTGTTTCTCTTCTGCATGACCGGCGGGTCGAATACATTCACTTGGCAGGTCCGTTTTCGCCAAGTTTAGCTCGTGGCGCGTTCTCACGGGCGCACATGAAATTCGTTGCCGTATGCTAATCTCGGTAATGGTTCATTGCCGAGAAAAGCATTTGGCCGAATGCATCCGGCGTAATAAACAGTAACCTCACTGTTGTTTTGACAAGCCTTTTAATTAATCTGTTCAACTTGTTTATATCTGTATGCGTCTATCTAAGCATACCAGCTACCAGGCCCGTAGCCAGGAATATTTTTCGAGGGAGGGCCCACTTGCTGAAAGCCTTGACTACTTGAGAAAAATGCCCATTTTCATTATTTATTTTCGGTAAAACACCATGTATCATGAAAATTTCAGGGGGGGGGGGGGCACCCGGTTCCGCCCTGGCTACGGGCCTGCCAGCTACATAGGAGAAGTGGCACAAGGCGAATGCGTGGACCAATCTCATGCCACTACCCTCTCCCAACCCTCTGTGTCTGTTAGTGATTCTCCTTAGCAGTCTTATTACCTCCTCAGTCTTGCTAGTGATGTGTTGTATTGTTCTTCGATTTCTCCCGTTTGCTTCCAGGAATAACCCTAAGACTCCAATATATACCGACTTGCTTAATAGGTTCGCCAGCCTTTGTGGTTAGTACTAACCTGGGTTCTTCCTCAGGAACACATCCCTGCGGTTTTCTACCCCTTCTTCCGTTATTGAGTACTAGCAGTTCACACTTGTCAGCAGAGCATTTGAGTCCCGTGTCTTCTAAAATAGACTCTACCTCATAAATGCTCTCCTGAAGCCTGCTTTCCGCCTGTCCCATACTCCCTTCAGCGCTCCATATTGGCCGCGAGATCGAACTATAGGTGGCAGCACCGTCGCCGCGTTAGTGTGGAGAGGCCGTCGGCGGCGCGTATACAAATGCACACAGCGGCGCTTCGTTGTGAGCGGTTTGAGCCGATTGTTGGCGAACAAAATGCGTTGATTGCAGCTTACTGGTAATGTATACGCTCTTCATTGGTGAATCGATGCACAAAGATTATC
The DNA here is from genome assembly GCF_013339695.2 of Rhipicephalus sanguineus. Taxonomy (NCBI): domain Eukaryota; kingdom Metazoa; phylum Arthropoda; class Arachnida; order Ixodida; family Ixodidae; genus Rhipicephalus; species Rhipicephalus sanguineus. The sequence continues at coordinate 71,202,664 of NC_051178.1, read as the reverse complement.
CAACGTTACCATTACTAGTAAGAGAAGCGCAATCTGCTGATGAAAGGGATGCTCGCCCTGGATGACAGTCTGCGCTTACGCACTATATGACGTTTTTGGTTTTCTCTGTACGTGTTTATAGCTTGTGTTCTGTGTACTACGCACTGCTGTAGGACGACTGAACTACTTAAGTGTTTACTTCTTGTTCATTTCTATACCAACACAGGCACGTAGGCAAGGGGGGGGGGTGCCACCCCCCCCCCCGAAATTCGTCCGGCCTTCTATATTCCCAGTCCCAGGCAACTTTTGTTTTATTTTTGCCATGGAAAGAGTTTCTTTCAAACAATTAGGCATTGCCCCCCCCTCCCCCGAAAAAAAATCCTGGCTACGTGCCTGTACCAACCCATATTCCTGTGCAATGAGTTCAATAGCACTGTTCGCGCGAATACGCATACGCATTTTTTTTCTATTGTTCAGTTCTCCATGAAATATATAGGACATTTGATAAGTTTAGTCAGGAAAGCTTCGTGATGGACAGCGCTTTAGCGCCACGGAGACGTTCAACGCGTACGCACTCGTTCTTGCTCCAGTAACAGAATAAAAACAGGTAAGAGTTTAACACAGAGCTTTCATCGATTGATTACGTGCCCGACAGTGATGCAACAAAGGTCCGGTGATTTTATGGAATAAGTGCCTTTTTTTTCAAACTAATGTCCGCTGCCTTCCACCTTTTTATAACAACTCCACGCAAACGCTCAAGATAATGTAAAAAAAAAAGGACGAGGTTTTGCGTGAAACTATACGACAGAAATGTAAGGCACGCCGTCGGGATTGATTTTGAACATTTGGGTTCTTCTAAGCGTATCTAAATCTAAGCACACGGGTGGTTCCGCATAAATTTCGTCCCAAGTTAAAATTCCGTTTTATCACTGCCATGTCATTCCTTTGTCTGTTTTTTAGGGGACAGTTTGAGTACCGAGGTGTCGGACTTCACTTGATAGAAATATTTCGCTGTAGCGGGATCACGACCGTACAATAAAAGGACATCTTAACCACAACTAAAGCTTACTGCATAACCGATGAACTACAGTGCCACAGTTATACACCTAACAACAACGCGAAAGTACATGGCCTAGATCCTGGTTTTTGTTCACCACCGAGTCGCTAAAACGGTGCATTCACACACTGTTTAATGCTCCTCGTGTTTGGGACTATGCCAAGCGCACTTTACGATGTGCTTGAACCAGAAAGCGACACCAGCACTGATATGATTCTGGCGAACGAAGGGTACGACACCAATACACAGCCCTCTCGAAAGTCGCACTCACTCATTTTAATACAATGCGCATGCAGCCGAGCAAGCCCATTTGCTTCTGTACACCAGGTTAGGTATGCGTATGAGCAGTTAAACTCGCGCTAACATGACAGAACAAACCGCCCTTTGAGAACGTGCAGGACGTACGCGCACATGCAAACACGACGTGGCTAGCAGACGACGCAGGGAGCAATCCACACTAGGCGCGCTTCAGCCAGTAGCCGCCAGGCGGCGACTCCGCTCGATCTCGCGGCCAATAGTCACGTCATCGGCATACATTGTAAAGTGAATGCCATGTATCCCTTTTAATCACTTTGCCACTTTTTACATGGCCACGTTGAAAAGCATAGGTGACAAGACCGATCCTTGTGGCGTTTCTCTGTCACCGAGATACATCTTCTTCGATTTAATACCCCCGAATCTAGGTGTGCTGAGCGATCACTAAGAAAGGCTTTAACCACTTCATAGAGTTTTCTGCCCAATCCCATTTCTGAAATGACCTCAAGCCGAAGCATGCTCGACGCTTTAGCTGTGATATTGTTTATGGTATGCCCATTAATGCGATTGAATTCTATAAGCACGCAAAGAACTCTGATAACTTCTACCCCAGGTGAAGCTTCATATCGACGTCCGAAAGCAGGACCCAGCCCTTAAGTTTGACACCCCTTCTATTGGTTCTGTGCAGCAACGGTTCCGACTTGCTCGGAGAGAGTCCGGTTCCACTAAGGAAAGCCTAAGTGTAATCTAAAGCCTGTTGGAGCTCCTCCTCCACTCTGCCCTCGCTGCCGCCCGTACACCAGACGGTGATTTGGTTGGCGTAAAGGACATAACCTATCAGGGGCGTAGCCAGAAATTTTTTCGGTGGGCGGTTCAACCATACTTTATATATGTTCGTGCGTGCGTTTCTATGTGTGCGTGCCTATATACGCAAGCAAAATTGAAAAATTTCGGGGGGGGGGGCTTCAACCCCCCCCCTTGGCTGCGCCCCTGTAACCTATGCCCTCTACTTGCGACAGCCTCTTGGAAAGCCCACAGAGAGCAATGTTGAATAAAAGTGGTGAGGCCACCAAACCTTGTGGCGTGCCTTAGGAGCCAAGAACGAAGACTTCTGATTTGAGATCTCCTATCATAATCATGGCCCTTCCGCTATTGAGGAAGGAGCCGATGAATGCGTGCAATTTTACTTGGCAACGGTTTCGACCGGTAGACCGGTCTTCTTCAGGGTATATGAGCTCTGTAACTCTGTAATGGGTCGTCCTCTTGGGCTCCTTTCTGAAAGAACGCCGCTCGTGCTGGGAGTCCGTGCTCTGCCTTGATTGTCACCATTGTGCTTTGTCGCCGAGTGCCGTCAAATAAACACCTTCACAAAGTACAGATTGCCACATGCGCTTCTTCTATTTTTATGCAACCAGTCCGTTACACGTGTAACCACTGTCTTGCGCAGGAATACCCCGGAACATTCCCGATTATTTTAGAATCTTCTAATAAGATTGCGCGAATAATTCGAATAGAGTTTATTCTACAGCCAACGCGAGCACCTGCGATTATGCTGGAAGGTTGAATAAGGGATGTATAAAAGCGGATGCACTTCACACTGACATTTCGCATTCGACGACGGGCAAGTGTGTGCGCCGGTATAGTTGCACTTTGTGATTCTTTTTCTGGGCGCAAGCTCGCCCAATGAAGAGTTTCATCTTTACCGGCTGCGATTGCTTTCTTCACCGTCAGAATCACATGATAATATATATACACTTAACCATAGAGATAAATTGAGCAGGAGTAGTGTGGTCATTTGCGCTACTGGCCAGACGTACGATTCCGAAGGAACGTTATAAGCAATCCTAGCTGAGACATGAGGCCATCAGATAGGTGAAGCCCATTCTCGTATTTAAATACTTCACGAGTTCCTATGTAGCACTGGGCATCAGTGTGAGCAGTAAGTACGTAACTTACTGGTAGAATAACTTGCTTTAGAAGGGTCAATTACACTTGATTAAAGAAAATTGTTCACTTTCATGCGTACGTACGACTATTAATTGTCCATCTTTATGATGATGATCCCGCAATGCGGCTGTCTTGCCGTGAGCGAGCTCCATGGCGATGCTCACACGTCCCAACGTAACTTTGATCTGTCCTCAGACCTCATTATGCTTGAGATTGCGTGGAAGTCGGCAGGCTCTAAGTGGCAGCTGGCACGCTCCATAAGGTACTTCAACTTCGTCATTCAAGACTCAGTGGCTGTTGCCGTCGTTCAAATTGCTCGTCTGTTCTTCACGCCTAGGTTCCCCTGTTGGGAATCGAATTTCCTGGTTTTCCGGTCCGTGCTCTGAGCGTTGTCGTAGTTGTTGAACGATGAACGACTCTTCTAGTTCTGAAAAGCTGGGGTTTCGCACCGAGTGTCCGCGTAGCTGTTCAACATTAACCACTCTTCCCTTCTTCCTGTGATGACCGTTTTGGATGCGTGTAGTCTTCACCTTGTTGCCGCCTAAGAGTTCTACAACTTCGCATGGTCCTTAGTAGACAGGATCGATTGCAGAGATTCGAGATCCTAGTGTACAATATACACCGTGGTTCCTAGCTGGACGTTAGGTTCCTTGCGCCTCGCGTCAAATCGACTTTGAGCAGCTCTCTGACTTTGCTCGAGGTTTTCTCTGGCTTGTTCTCGCTTTTTGGCCATCTGTTCGAGCCCATACGCTTCGTTTAGGTCGCCTTCCAAAAGTGTGCAAAAATGCCAATAGAATTTTCTATTGGTCTTATAGAAAAATCTTATTTGTTGTATAAGTGCGCTATTGGAGCTTTATAGGTCTTATTAGAATTCTATTGTAACCAATAGAGACCAATTGACGACATCTATTTGTCACCGATAGGACCAATACATTTTTTATTGGTGCGTATAGCTGGCAGCTATTTGTCACTTATAGAACCAATAGACACGTATTGGTACCAATAGGGTTTAATAGGAGGCATCTATTTGTCACCAATGGAACCAATAGGTATATGTTAGTACCAATAGGTGGCAGCTATTTCTCACTTACAGAACCAGTAGGCACCAATAGGCTTGAATAGGCGACGTCTATTTGTCACCTGTAGAGCCAATAAATAGCAGCTATTTGCATTTATAGAACTAGCAGGTGTGAATTGCCACCAAAGTCACAGGGTTATGCACGGTATTAAAAGTCCACCTATATGTATTTAATTCACTTACAGGGTCATGCAGTAGCGAATTCAGCCAAAAGACAGTTTTTGATTTTTTCAGTATTTGAGCAAAGTGGTAGCTGTTTTACATAACAGTGTTCCAAAATATCGCAGCCATATTTTTCATAAATCTCACCAAAATAATTACACAGGCGCCTGTATATTTGTGCAATTTCATTCTGTACTCAAGGTTATGGTTATGCATTATATTTGTGGGATAAACCCGCAAAAAGACAGGTTTACAGAAAGAGAAGGTTATCATAGTTGAAAAAGGAACGCCACAGTGGGTAATGTTTTAACTGGGGTACTCAATGTTCTTGTAAAGGCAGCAATTCGTACTCTGCTATCCTTGCATGGTGCAAACGGGGTGGGAAAATAACCTGCTAATAAAATAAGCGAAGTCAACATGTAAGGTAGAAGTCGTCACTTCCTGCCTGAATGTGTGCACATAATGTATACATCGTTCTTTTCAGCAGGTGGGCTATTGCGATTCTTCGACAGCACGCTATGGAAACAAACGCGAACAGTGCGGCATCTACCAGCTCCGCTGGTCGCATTACTTTTCAAAACAGTTGTAGCCTGGCTGGTAATAAGACAAGCTATCCATGATACATTCACGAGACTAGCGTCTTTTTATCGTCACCAAGCTAAGAGCGCGGAGAAGACAAATGCGAACAGCGCTGTTCGCGTTTCTTTTCGTCGCCTTTGTAAGTAGTAGGTGGTAGGTTGTAAGTGCAAGCGCGCTCGAGCGCTTGCACTTCTTACGACGGTGAACATCGCGATCGCTGCCGCAGGTTACTGTACCTGCGGGGTCACCCTTAACGCGCATCAAATAAAAACGAGAAAAATCTGAAGTTCGAAACATGCGGAAACACGATAACGATAACAAAACCACGAGCAACCAACGCCGAGCAACCAAAGTGATGCAGGCTTGCCAAAAGAGCTCATTGCAGATAATAGCTGTCGCGTGAAGGCGCTGTATGTCTTCTATTTTATTTTTATTTTTGCAGCTGAAATTTCGGTTCGCTACGCTTTCTATAACCTTCCTTCCAATGTGTCAGCAGCTGAATATTTTCGAGGGGTTGGAAATAGAGCAAAATATTACAATACAATAGCAAAAAGTTGGCCGCGTATCTGCGTGCTTCGCTGCAAATGTCGTCTAAAGACGATAGAAGAGGCGCTGCGTGAGATATGGACGCCATCTGGAAATACGTCGGGAAACATCAGTGCTGTGTTGCGGGCTGGTACTCCCGGCGCAGCAGTAGGCGAAGACCGGCGGGGACGCGAGCCAGCCCGAACACGCGGTTTGGTGCGAAGCGCTGAAGCATAAGAAATGTCCGCACTCAACGAGTACTCTCCACACCCTCTTTTATTTACACGTCGCCTGGGTAAAAGGAATGCCAGAGCGGCGCCCCATGGCATTCGTACAGTGAAATACAGAACCGAAACCGAAACACAACAATGAGCTCGTGCAGAGGGCACGGAGGAAGTCAAGTTTAACGCGCAGTCGCATTTTCAGCGCAGCTTAAGAAACTAGGGTCTTTAGAATTACGTATGTATGCATTTTCTATGAAAGGAACACACCACCTAATACTTGCCTAGTGATGTTGCGCCTCAGATATGCGTAATGTTTGCTTTTTCATCAACAATGTACACAAGTATGAACCTAGTCAGCCGTTCAAGATGGCTGGCCCTTGGGCAAGTGCTTCAACTTTGGCCGGGTGGCTGAATCGAGGGACGTGCCGACAAACAGAAAGACAGACAGACAGACAGACAGACAGACCAAAATTTCTGCGTTTAAGTATCCCAAGAAAGACTATCGTCTTTAAAAAATAAAATCTTGTTTTTGTGGTATGGCCACGGCACGAGCGCCAGCCAACAAGCGTGCCGACTACAGCTAGCCACAGCCGCAGTGGATGTTTTCGACTCGAGTCACGAGTGTGTGGTGCGGCATGTTCGTGGTCGAAGTCAGGCTTAGAAACGTTTGTGTCTATTGAAGGTTGCACGAAAACGCATGTGTGTAATCGCGACGACATTGCAAGGTCGGTCACGAGTGTGTGGTGCGGCATGTTCATGGTCGAAGTCAGGCTTAGAAATGTTTGTGTCTATTGAAGGTTGCACGAAAACGCATGTGTGTAATCGCGACGACATTGCAAGGTCGGTCATGAGCGTTAAAGAAGGTAAACGTTTCAGCGCTAAAAGCGTCTCGCACTTTAACAGTAGTAAGTGGTACCGAGCGTGCTGACAGGATGCTGCTCGCAGAGGTGGTTGCTTCGGAGCGCATACCCTGCCGATGTTAGGTAAGTGAACTGTTTTTAAATGCGAAGCATTTCTTAGCGAACCACTGGCATTTTGAGCGTTTCTATCTACGTATCTATCTATCTATCTATCTATCTATCTATCTATCTAGCCGCCTACGTCTGGATGCTCTCACGATCGCCTCCTTAACTTGGTGTAGACCAAAATTTGCATGGGAGGATAGGAGGATTTGACGAATATGATTGCCGGGTCATTACAACAATAACTTTAAATCCTGTCGCATACGTCGTCAAACCCTTTCCACTAGGCACGTGTGGCACATACCCGTTTGCTACGGGCCGTGCTGTACGGGTATGCGCCACAGGTGATTGACAGTTTATATCTACCCAGGAACGGCGAGAACAGACATTGGTAACTTAAATGCGAGAGCGTTAAGGAAAACCGACATCGGCAGCGTTGACTAGACGAACTTAAAGAATGAAAATTACGAACGCAGCAGGAATCGAACCCAAGCATTCTGTGTGGCAATCAGGTATTCTACCACTGAGCCACGCCAGGTCTATAAACTGGTTTTGAAAAACAGCCTACGCAGGCGTGATGTCAGTGAAACGTCTATTGTGGTTGTGGTGCTGGCTATATAATTTTACAAGAAAGCAATAAACACTGCATGATACTCCTACGATGTGTGCTCCTACGATACAGGCGTCATATGAGGTTAAAGTCTGCAGTTCCAGTGTTGGCTCGGCTTTTATATTGAAGCTATATTGAAGCATTGCTCGACGCCGGTGGAATACATTAAGGAAAGTTGCATATGATATCCACATCACCGCACCGTAACATGCATTTCGTGCACCAGAACGACGCAGTGTCCTCTTCAGTTCTTACGAGGCTGGGCGATGGCCTCATGCTGACCGAGGATGATGCCATATTGATTGACAGCCGCTTTGCAGACTAGCCTACGTAGGCCACATACGCCCAGGTAGTCTAGAAATACGACAGACACCATCCACTGATGTTGGTCTACGTAGCACTATCCAGGACTACCAGCCTCGACGGCCTATACCTCACCAAAGCGAAGGGTGGCTTCAGGTTCCGACATGTCGCCGGCTCTGTCGTCAGACAATTTGTCGACGAAATGATCGAGGCATCTACGAATTCCAACAGCTCTACTATACCACATACTTCACTACACATGGACTCGTCACCACGATCACGACCGGATCCTATAACATGTCATGACCAGCTGCTGGTGCTCACTGATCACGGTGATGATGCCCTTGTTCAAGAACTGTCAAGAACTTCTTGCACACATGCACACGGGTTCGTGAAACGTGCGTGCGTTCTCGGGACACGTATAAGCACTACATATCAGCTTACCGCTTCTCGTGTTGGTAATACCCACGTTGCCGTTGGCAGCGTTACCCAACCGTAAACAACTGGTTATATAACACATATGCGGCTCTTGAACATATACGTATAAGTGTGCGAATAAAATTTATACAAATCATTAGCGTCATTTTTTAACGTGTCGCTCAGTAAAAAAAGTTACGCCACAGTCACCTACCCACCGCATGCTTCGCATAACATCAACTCCCACGGTACGTGGGATCTGCCGAATTTTTTATATATTTGCTAGTCAGTAAAAGTTGTTCTTGCTGTGCTACTAATTCGCGCATCTGCCAGCGTGCCCACCGGACAGCGAGGACAAGAGCGATAAATCAGTGTTCACTTAAGGTTCTTTGCAGATGTATTGAAATAATACATCTAGCCACGTAAAATGATTTTGTCGCTGCATGTGCCCAGCTCTCACGGCCCTAGCATTGTAACTGGTATGGAATACGTCTGAGAACTTGACATATGGACATTTCGGTCCTGAGATCTGCCAAACGCAGCATCTTGCCTGCTTTTCCGTCTTTGCTCTGCCTTGAGAGTTGCAATCGTTTTTGGCAATTAACAGTCCCTTGATAGATGCCCGAACACTGAACAGTTGAAGCATCTTCGCTCTCGAGGGCTGATAACCATTAAAGGGACACTAAAGAGCAAAACGATTTTTCTCGCATTCGTAAAGTACTCTTTCACGACACCAAAAACACCACGCTTGCTGCGAGAAAACGCTTAATAAGCGAGAAAACGCGCAAAAAGAAAATACAGGTGGCGACGCCACCTTGGAATTCCCGCACCATTTGCCGTGACGTCACATATTTTTGACGGCGCCTGCTTGGGCCTACGTAATTCCTAATCGGTTAAATCGAAGTACATTGTCCTCTGAGGGGGCCAGGGACTTGACATAACGAGTTTGTGGAAATTTCGTCGAGCCAGTGGCGCCAAAACATGTTAAATGCTCCTTGAAATCTTTTACGTCACGAATTACAAAGTTCGGCGCGAAATTTAAAAATGAAACTTTGAACTTGGTTTTCTCCTGTAATAATAAACCTATAGTGGTGAAATAAACTACACAAGAATTCTCAGAGCACACTTTATCAATCTAAACCAATTCGTCGTTTCTCTTTAGTGTCCATTTAGGCGGTTGGCTGCTAACATTTTCTGCGTGTAGACAGAGCTGAAATGGCGTGACCCACCTGTCTTGTTCATAGACGCATACTTGGGATCGGTACTTGGCTCAATTACCAGCTTTCGTCGTGAGTCGAGGTTTGCGGCTCGGTCAATAAGTTCCAGCAAGGAATTGAAGTTTTGAGACGCTAGCGGCGTAGCCCACTTGTTTTCTTGAACTAGTATAGCGCATTACGGGGAAGAAGAACCGGCCGAGCAGACCGACACAAGACTGGCCGGTTCTTCTTCCCCGTAATGCGCTATACCACTTCAAGTACGACGAACGAACTCGCCCAATGTTCAACACTTTTCCACTTGTTTTCAACGCCGTTCAAGATCAGAGATATGCATTCCTTAGTGGTGAGTTTGTGAGGGGGCTTTCTCAAGCATAGCGTTCTGAATTGCGTACATACCCTATTGAAAATCGTGGGTTGGTGGATGCTGGAAATCTTGGTGGGCATGGTGGAAACAATAGTGGACAAGGTGGAAAGAATAGTGGATATGGTGGAAGCTGTGGTGGTCATGACGGCTGATGATGGCGAGAGTGGAAAAAATGGTGGCAGATGGTGGTGGTGGTGGCGAGCTTCTTTTGGTGTTAAGTGGAAAATGCTGGCTGATGGTGGCGAGCAAAACATGTTTTGGTGGATGACTTCGTGAACAAGCTGGATGACGGTGGCAGGATGGAAGCATGGTGGATGACGGTGGCACGATGGCAGTGAACGTGATATTATGTGAAGTCGCTGTCAGTTCTTATGTTTTCCTCTTGAATGTGCAGAAATATATGCAGTTTAAAGAAGCCAACACCGATCATTAAGCTTTCCAGCACTACTTTTTTTTTTATTCATGCGGCGCCAATAACCGCCACAAGTTTTCTGGATCACAGCAGCTGTGAATGTTTACATTTTACGCACGTACTTATCAGGTTTACATCCGCGATCTGCTGCGGCATTTTGATGTTTACAAGTCTAGAAGTGTCGGTGTGAACAGCGACAGTAACTGTGTTACATCGCGCGCATTTGCCGAGAAGTAAATGAGTCCTTTCAGCGGGGAGACCAGAAAAAAGCCTCCGCTTGATACCGCCACGCTTGAAACGCCACTCTGGTAATTCTTGCACACTCACATACCTCAGCGGCACTTTAAGGTAATAGTGAAAATGCATGCCAAGCTGAAATGCACAAACTTTTACCTTCGGCCTGCGTCAAGATGAGCCCCACCAAGTATGACTACCACCATCATATCCTACCACCATGATTGCCACCAAAGGTTAGGCATAGCGTAGCGACCGAGTCCGTCTTCGTGTTATCGGCGCTTCTGGTTTCAGTGTAAACGATTCCGGTGAGTACGAATGACTTTACAGCACACCTGTGGCATCGGCTAACCAAAATGGAGCATTTTTGTCTTGTGTACGGTGTCCGCATAAGAAGCGATGAGCATAGATGCGACGCGCTTCCAGCAAACACCTCCGGTCACCAACCGCCGCCGGTCGCACTCACCGGCGCTTCTCTGACACGTATGCGAGAACATAGACTTGTCAATTCGTACGCCTTACTGAACCAATATGATGGCATATTTTTCCCGCGCACTGCACTTGTTTTGGCCCAGCTGTTATGCAGTTGTAGCTAATGATACAGCGTCAGATCAGTGCGCTGGTACGGCTGCGCTGTACGTTGCACTAAAAAAACATCACAATACTCAATCAATTGTACGCGCGTATTTATCGAATGAGATTAGAGTCGACAGAAAGCCTCTGCACATGTCGCACTTTGGAAAAAGCGAGAAACGGCTATTAAAACTTCCCAGTAACACCCGGTTAATTAAACCCGCTCCTCGGTGCACTTGACATTTTGTATTGGAGCTACGTTGTGAATTCTGGAAGAAAGTTAGCGCTGTTGCCATTATCGACGTGCCATTCGTTACTGGCAGCAGTTTGTTTGCGTTTAATAACTACGCAAATTTTAGTAGGATGTGAAGAGCGCGTCTGTCCCCAGGATGAGACATACAAGGTTGAAGTCAAACGGTGTATTAGTATGTTGACTAGCCATTTTGCAAGTCGGGAAGCAAGTGTCAGCGTGGCGTAGTGGTAGAGTACTGGGCTCGGGATCCGCAGGTCGGGCGTTCGATTCCCGGTGCCGGAAGTTTTTTTTTTTTTTTTGCATACGGGTTTTTTTTTTCTTTTTTTTTTTGTACTGGTGCTTTCTTTCTACATCGCCTTCTGTACAATTATTCATGCGTGACGGCTAGGCACGATGGTGCCGACGCTGTAGAGCCGTTTTACGCTCCGTCGTTCTCCAGCATCCATCATACGCCAGCATCCAGCATACACCACGTGCCACCATCTTCCAGCACCATAATCCACCATAATGGTGGATGGTGGAATCCACCATTCCTCATGGTGGATGAATTTTCAATAGGGTATATTGTACAACCGTTTCAGTTGGATGCAGTTCCCGCTCGTTTTGATAGTCTAGAAATTCTTGTAGATTCATCTTTCTTTGGAAACGTTCCGCATGCTTCTACGTCTCCCAATCTTGGATGTAAATACCGTAGGAAATCAATTGGGGTTTCTCCGCCCAGGCTCGAATCCTGTCGACTGTGCCACTCGACACTCGATTAACGAAAACTGATTATTTTCATGCGTACGACTATTAATCGTTCATCTTGATGATGATGATGCCTGGACGGGTTAGTGGTTAGGACGCTCGCCATCGGATCGTGGGTACGCGGGTTCGAATCCCACCGCCCCACCAGAAATTTTTTTCGCCATTATTTCCCCTTTCTTTCTGTCTCTCTGTTTCTTCCTGTTTTTTTTCTTCTCTCTCTCTCTCTGTACTCGTTCTCCCCTCTCACCCATCAGGGTTGTTACAGGCCACGCCGGAGAAATCGGCGCTCGTGTTGTGGAAGCGAAGGAGAAGCTGAAAAGCACGAAGTGAGCGCGTTCATGATGATGATAATTACTGTTCGCACTTCCCGGTGCAACGAAAAGCTTAAAAAGCTCCGCTCTTGAAATGTCCGACTACTCGATTTCAACTCGGTCAATTATGTATAGAAATACGATGCGCTAGAACACTACGTCATATGAGCAAGCCCAATCAGGCAGAATAGAGCACACTTAAAGGGCCGCTCACCAGGCCACGTAGCAAATTTTAGTTAGACGCTGGAAGTTGTCGTGTGCCGTATGAAGAGCAGTATGCCGCAAGAATTTCTCAAATCAGTTCATTACGAGCAGAGAAAAAGCCGGCAGATCCCACGCATTGTGGGAATCGATGTATTGCGAAGCAGCCAGCAAAGAGCTGCATACATCGTCTTGTATGTCATTGAGGAAAATGCGTGTCATAGTTTTCATGTTAACTCCTATTATTTATGTTCGTCACACAGTAACGTCGCGCAATACCAACTTCGGGGTCGATCAAGCTAGAGAAACGGCCACCAGCGCCCCATGAGCGTGGCACGCAAGTCATGCTGTACATGACATACGTGTCATGACTTTCATGTTAACTCGTGTTATTTATGTTCCTCACACGGTCACGTCGCAAGATACCAATTTTGGTGTATATCAAGCTAGCGAACGGCCGCCAGCGCCCCATGAGCGTGGAACGTAAGTCATGCTGTGCATGACATGCGTGTCATGATTGTCATGTTAACTCGGGTTTTTATGTTCGTCACACAGTCACGTCGCGCAATACCAATTTCGTGGTAGATCAAGCTAGCCAAACGGCCGCCAGCGCTCCATGAGCGTGGCACGGAAGTCATGCTGTACATGACATGCGTGTCATGATTTTCATGTTAACTCGAGTTTTTATGTTCGTCACACAGTCACGTCGCGCAATACCAATTTCGGGGTAGATCAAGCTATCGAAACTGCCGCCAGTGCTCCATGAGCGTGGCACGTAAGTCATGCTGTACATGACAACGCGTGTCATGATTTTCACGTTAACTCGAGTTTTTATGTTCGTCATACAGTCACGTCGCGCAATACCAATTTCGGGGTAGATCAAGCTAGCGAAACTGCCGCCAGCGCTCCATGAGCGTGGCACGTAAGTCATGCTGTACATGACATGCGTGTCATGATTTTCATGTTATCTCATGTTATTTATGTTCGTTACACGGTCACGTCGCAAGATACCAATTTTGGTGTATATAAAGCTAGCGAAACGGCCGCCAGCGCACCATGAGCGTGGCACGTAAGTCATGCTGTGCATGACATGAGTGTCATGATTGTCATGTTAACTCGTGTTATTTATGTTCGTCACACAGTCACGTCGCAAGATACCAATTTTGGTGTATATCAAACTAGCGAAACGGCCGCCAGCGCACCATGAGCGTAGCATGTAAATCATGCTGTACATGACATGCGTGTCATGATTTTCATGTTATGACTTGTCATTTATGTTCGTCATACAGCCATGTTACGCCATACCAATTTTGGTGCACATTCGATGAACCAAGCGACCAGGAGAGCACAAAGTCGTAGGCGGCTAGATAGATAGATAGATAGATAGATAGATAGATAGATAGATAGATAGATAGATAGATAGATAGATAGATAGATAGATACGCTCAAAGTCGCAGAAGTTCGCTAAGAAATGCTTCGCATTTAAAAAACAATAATTTGTTGCCGCGCGAAACTATGACGCGAGGAGGCGAGTTTCAAACCCTTGCCACTCGCCCCGTGTGGCCTTCGCAAGCCAAATCCCTTCCCTGCCCTCTTCACTTGACACATACGCATGAACACGTCATGCGCATGCATGGTCACGTGCGCATGACGTGGCCGAGCCAGCCCGAGCACGCGAGCGGCGTTGCACGGCCGCTACCTTTTTTTTATGTAGCGGCCATGGGCGTTTTGTCGGCGTTCTCTGTGGTGTACTGCCCATTTCTGCGGGACGGGGCATGAAAGTCGAGACATTTGTGCGGGCACGAGAGTGGCGGTATCGTGAGCCAGTGCCGCATTAACGTTTACTTGGACGCGGTAGAATAAATGAGCATAATGAGTGCTCGAACGCGCCAGAACATTACTTTCGTTTCCAGGGCTGGCGTCTGCTCGATGCGCTAACCGCGGTGACACGAACGCAAGGGAAAGGGAGGCACATTAGCCCCGCATCTCGCTGCAATTCACGAAAAAAAAAATGAAAAAGACGCACACATTCCCTTTGTGTGTCTCATTATTTCTCTCAAGTTTTATTAATCTATTCAAGCAACAAATTACACAGACTACACATGTCGTGTCAAATAATTATCTCAGCGTCACGTGCTACTGTTGGCGACGTCAGAGCACAGTCGTCTACGTAGAGTAGCGACGTCACAGCACTACCATCTACGTAGGGCCATTTTCTCATGTACGTCATCCCCTCATTCTCTAAAGCGCGCGCCCGCGAGAGGTAAGGCAAGCAGCGTTCACCTTGAAATTTGTCCCATTTCCGCGGCGCGTAGCGTTGCAAATCTTGGCAGACGTGATCGTGAACGCCCAGTGTATGCATTGCGCTCGTTAGATCGAAATTGTCAAACCTGGTGAGGGGCCCTTTAAGAGCATTCCGCGTGCGGGTGCTTTCAGACGCTTGGGGCACGTATAGTAACGCTGACAACTTCTCGTACGTCTTACCTCATTGAAAATCCAGGTGTGACGCCTAGACCGCCGTTAGCGCGGCGTTGTTAAACATTCCGCAGCTGCCTGAGCGGTGTTTCTGTTACGAAGAAGAAGTCGCCTTGAATGCTGCGTCACGCCAAGGTGTCGCAACCGCGTTCATGTTGAAGGCCTCCCGAGGAAACCAAGCACAGCTCGATGATTGCTGTTGCTATCACTGTTTGGCTATCTGTGTGAGAGCATCAATAACATCTTAATATTGATGGGGTTAAGGACTTGAAAACAAACTGGAAAAAGGAATGCGATCGGAATGTAACCTTTCCCATTAAAATGTCATTACATTTATAGACAGTGAGTGCCACAGTGGCTTTCTTTCATCATTTAAAAGCGAATAGCAGTCTTCCTGTTTGATATTTCCGATTTGCAGCCCGCCTTCATAACCCTTTTCTGAAATGTGAGTGCACCCTCCCCCTACGGGAAGATAGAATGAATCTTACGGGAGAGGCCGAAAGGCTTTCTAAGATATCGCAGCTGGTTGTGCGGGTTCTTTGATGCCCCTACGCGCTTCCGCAGCTTAAATGTTATCACCAAGACATGGATACTTTCACACTTGGCCCCGGAAATCTCTCTCTTGCGCCACGGCACGCAATCTAAGCTTGCGTTGCTCGAAAGTTCCGCGTCTGGAGGAAGCTTTTCGACACAGTAATGCGAGCCGGATTATAAAAGAGCCATGCTAGTGGTGTCTACGGTCAGTCTGCGCGCAGGAACCAGCTCCGCGTCGTTAGTGCAGCTACCTTAAATGCGGGCAGCACAGTAAATGTAAAATAATTCGCGCAGCCTGTAGCGACGCTTCGCTTTAGAAGACTCGCCCATCACGTCAATACTTGACGCAACAAAACCGCCGGCAGCGCGGTTTTGTTCGCTTAACAATGAAGGGATGTTTATTCCAACTTCACGCGTCTTATCTCTTGGCGATCTTGGCCGTCTCAGCCGCAGGTGAGTTGGACCTCAATAACTTCGTATTTTTGCTGGCATTTTCAACCTGGCAGAACACACACACACACACGCACGCACGCACGCACGCACGCACGCACACACACACACACACACACACACACACACACACACACACACACACACACACACACACCACACACACCACACACACACTAACGCGCCGTATGGCTTACGTCTGTGCCACCAATTAATTTCACCGTTTACACAAGTAGTCTCACTGACGCGCAGGCTGCGCCTTATTAAAAAATGAGGACTCACGAAGTAGAGTGTTCACGCACTGAAACGCGTCAATTTAGGTTTAACTAATGAACATAAAATTTCGTTTGCTTCGTCTTCAGCTCGAGTCTCTTAAGTGATATTGCCTTATACACTTCCATCAGAACTAAACCCGCCACGGTGGTTCCGCATTTATTGTGCTCGACAGCTGACCCGAAGGTCGCGGGATCGAATTCCCGCCGCAGCGGCCGCATTTCCACGGAGAAGAAATGCCGGAGGCCCGTGTGCTTAGATTTAGGTGCACGTTAAAGAACCCTAGGTGGCCGAAAATTCCGGAGTCTTCCACTACGGCGTCCCTCATAATCATATCGGGGTGATTAGGACAACCATTATCATTATTACATCAGAGCTAACATGACCTTTAGTGGCATACTCAGAGCGACATGACGTGGATATCTTGACCTATGCAGCATGCCAATTATATTTGAAGTTCCGACGTCGCGCTACCTTTCTTGAACACTATACGTACTATGAGCTATGCAAAATTGAAATCATTCTAAAGAAAGTGATGCCGTTTTCTTGTTTTAGGAACTGTCCTAACGCTCAAGGGGACGATGTACGATAGCAGCCCCCTTTCCCATGCAGCCGACTGCAAGCATGAATGAGTGTACCTAAGCATTCATCAATATTTCCGTGGTCTAGCCATTTATAGCGGTCAAGCTCCCATGAACATTTGCCCAATACTGCAGAACATTAATAGACAAGGACCAGTGGCGGTCACTTGGGAACCGAAGCCGTTATCATGCAGCGCATAGTTGAACTGGAAAATTGGCATGAGAGTACTTGTGTGAGACAACAGAAAAGTACTCTCCGAAGGCACAGTGTGAAGGAGTAAACAATATACCCTTGCAGGAAACGGAAGCCCTGTGCTAAGGTGTAGTTGTAAAAAAAAGTAAAATGATATCGCGATGCGCCTATAGAGCTCGTTGTTCGAATTGAAAATAGTCATGCGCAATGTAGTTGGGCAAATTCAAGTGACACCGCATACCCCAGATGGAATCACATATCAAAAGCGTTTTATCCACGTAACATGCCGACAGTAATGGTGCATTTTCTCTGTAATCATCTATTTGTAAAGTGTGACACACTGATCTTTTGACGCAAGGAATTTTGTGATTTCTCAGCTTGTTTGTATCTATTGTTTGTTGACCATTAAACGAAAGCGAATAGCTCGCAATTTTCTCTTGAGCAGCAAACGACACTAATAATCAGATAATATAAAAGCACTATCTAAATACAGCACGATTAAGGATTTACTTAACATCAGCGAACGATAGCCTTTGCCCAACGTAGTGTACACATTGTGAGAACAGCGCTGCAAGGAACACAAGGCCGAGATGTACACATGACAGATGTATTGCACTACGCACTTCTCTGTCCTGCGTTCATATCCTGTTGCACTGATTGCAATGAGTACCAAAACAAGTCGCCAAGTCTTTCACTCTACAGCAGTGGTGTATACATGTATACACCACTGCTGGTGACTCACATTCGTCACTGCTCCGGGCGCCCTTGATATCCTTCTGCTTCGTGAGCTTTTTAAGCTTAGTCGAAAGGCCTGGAAAATGTGTCGGTAATTGGGTGTCGAGGTTTGTAGCTCTGACTTGGTCGAGTGACATCTGTGACAGCGAACAGAGAAGCCCTATCCGCTATACATCATCAATAGTGAATGACTGCTGAAAATCACGCACAAACCGCTGGAAATTACAACAAAGCTTCGCGGACCACACTACACGAGCGCGGCTACATGGCTGCGCGCAGAAAAACGCAGCGCACACAGCCAGCTAGCTTAGGTTCGTCCGTTGAAACTGAATACTACCGCAAAGTCTAGCAAGCATCTGAGGAGCTAGCAGCATTTGCAGCGTTGTTTAATAGCGGCTCAAGGTGGTGCCCTTGCGGTCCCAGATTCGAATGCATGGGCATTATGGAGAGTTTTTCATCTAGGGTCTTTATAACCCTATGTTTAAACCTATACGTAGAGTAATTAGGGTTCTAAATAAAAAAAATTGATCCTATTTAACATGTCTTCTATAGGCGATTTTACTGGGCCGATGCTTATTATGGCAAATGTATTAAGCGTACAGCGTATGATTCTCATTCACAAGCTCTGACATATGATTTGTATTCAACAACAGTACTTCATCGCCCCATTGAACTATGCGACTATGAAGTTGTATACAAACCCACGTTTCCACGCTAAAGTGGCAAACTTTGATTCATGCGAAGAATTTCTTGGCGAAACAGACACCTTGACCGTATCGATCCATCCACCCATCCGTCCCCCGCCATCCTCCCGTATCTATCTATCTATCTATCTATCTATCTATCTATCTATCTATCTATCTATCTATCTATCTATCTATCTATCTATCTATCTATCTATCTATCTATCTATCTATCTATCTATCTATCTATCTATCTATCTATCTATCTATCTATCTATCTATCTATCTATCTATCTATCTATCTATCTATCTATCTATCTATCTATCTATCTATCTATCTATCTATCTATCTATCTATCTATCTATCTATCTATCTATCTATCTATCTATCTATACCCGGATATCACAGCCCGTGGTATGTGGGTGTGCGCCAAACTTGGTTCACACTCTATTTTCAATCAAGGAACGGCGAGAATATATATTGGAAAACACTTTACGAGAGTTAATTTAGAAGGACTAATCGCTGGGCGAGTTGGTAATTCATGACTACGAAGAATTGCGCGAAAAACTGGGACAAGTGAGACACACGCACAAGCGCAGACGAGAGTTAAATAAGGAAAATACATACAATTTTTAATAATTGCAATTTCAATGTAGCAGAAAAACGCTGACAGAGGCTCCGCAATTGTCCTCATCTAGCAAGCACGCCGTACAGATCAGAAGTCAAAGCATTACATCAACGGTTGCCAAACATCAGTTTTGGTGAAGGTGCTTGTCTAACGTAAATTGTGCTTGCAGTGTGGCTACACGCTTGATACTAATGCAATAAACGTTACATACGTAGTCCTAAGATTCGGCAAGCTGTAATATAATCTATCGTTGTTAGACCCCGTAGGAATAGGCCAACGAATGCTGCTTACACTTCGTTTCGACAAAATGAAGTCTGTGCTGTAACGTGAGGGCCCACGTCACGTCGGACTATAAGCTAGAGCAGAATAGAAAGGCGGGCGAGTTGCAACTTATCCATTCTGGTCGGTGGCGTAGGCAGAAATTTTTTTTTGAGGGGGGGGGGGGGCAACTCTTTCATCCGACATGGGTTCTGGGCAGATAAGTGTGGTTGGGGATCATTTCGTGCTCTGTATCCTATGGGAAAAAATTCGGGATGGGCGGGGGGGGGGGGTGACGGGCCCCGGTGTGCCACACCCTGGATACGCCACTGTAGGGATGGTAAAATCGATGAACGATTAATCGATTAAAGGTCCACAATTAATCGATTAATCGTCATCGATTACCGGCTTTCGATTAATCGAATTAATCGATTAAAACTACTCGATTAATCGATTACGGCACCACCAACTCCGCCCCCAACCTCGCCCCTTGGCCGGAGCGCATGAGTGCGAGGCGCGCTATCCTGAGACGCAGATGCCGTGCACATCGCCTCTCTTCGACTGTTTTCACTAGAGCGCATATTTCTGCGCTAGCAGAACGAGCCCGGAGCTGGCGGCGACCATACCCCATAAAGAAAGCTATGAACTCGCTCTGATCTCCGTCGCGTACGGCGTCCAACTCCAAGCAGTCCCCAATGCTTCAAGCCCGGGCTCGAAGCGCCTCCACCCCATCGAGACAGAAATGAACTTGCCCGCTTCTCTCAGGCTCACAGTCTTCTGCTGCTACTGCCTCATACGTACCAGCGCATCGTCTTGTTGCTTATTTTGTTCGTGTTCGTTTTTTGCCGCGCTGTTTCATCGTGTTGCCACATAAACGCATCTCTCCTTACATTTGATAAATGAGTAGTTTTCTTCGCCTGTAGTGTCAATCGCAACTTTCTTTGTATTTTATTCAACCCTCAGATTTTACTCGTTTCTTGTGTAAGTACGGCATTGCTTATTTCTTGACTCATATATTATTCCTGAGTGGTTCTTAGTGCCGTTCTGTTTTACTCTTTAGCAAATAAAATATTCTTTACCAATGAAAGAGAGAGAAAATATATTATAAGGCAGAGAGGGTGGCCTGAGCAAGTACGCCCCTGCCTGCTACTCTGCACCGGGGAAAATGCAACGGGGGAAAAAGAGTGATGAAGTAGGATGATGGGGAGAGGATTAGGCAATCCGTATATACATAATAAGACATGTTTGCTAGCGTAAATAGAACAAGGACGCTAGTAAGCATCTTTTATTATGCTGTATACAAGCTAGCCCAACTGGCAGTCTTATAGGGTATATACCACTTTCATAATTGTTCAGCTATAGCTTTCCTTCGATGCACTTAGCCCAATTATTGACAGCTAGTCACTTCTTCAAACGGAGTGTTCCAGCGCGGTTTGCTTGCGCTGGGACGTGGAAAATGTAGACTCGGCTCTCTCGACACGAACACGCATAATAGACAGCACATGCAACTACGACCTCGTCTCTACTTGAAGCACGAAAGTTTCTGCCATTAGTTGAGAGAAAATGTAGCGCAGGAATGCGCACTCGCGAATTGTGAAGAGGGTCTTATAGACCCTTTATGTAATCCGCAACTTTACACGTCGGTTTCCGAACGTCTAGCATCCAGTGCATTACTATTGAAGAAGTGACCTTGTAGCATTTAGCATTACTGTATGGTCGCATATTTAGGGAGAAACACAGCTTTCAGCTAGAGGCCCCCGTCTTCTGCTGTGACAAGAAAGAAGGACAGTCGCGAAATTTATGTTGTAATGTCTGATACACTAGATAGCGCTCATCGTTCAGGCTGTACGTATACGATTGAAAAGGTGCGAGTGGCGCCGCCTTAAGGCGACGATCAGATGAAACCTGCGGAGTATACTGGCGCAGCTGCTGTTTATTCTAGCCGGGAAGCAGAAACTCATGTCACTCCCGCAGTTGCCTGTACCGATGGTCTCTTTGAGGCCAGTATGTTTCTGTGTAATCTCTGCATGGGTGACCTCAAGGAAAAGACCGCGTCAGTCCGCAATTAGAGTATTATAATACTCTAATTGCGGACTGACGCGATCTACACATATGGCTTCCACAATATCTAACCGACACACCGAGAAAAGATGTCGTGCTTACGAGAGCGAGCGTCTTATTTAATTCCTCTTCCTCCTCGTCTCTCTTTCACCTTTCTCGGGATTTCCTCACCCTCCGCCACACTGCTAGACATGTGCGCCGGACCCAAAATCACCGGCGGCGGCGCGCCGGTGTTTCCACCTCCGGCGGCGGCGCGTGAACGGCGCGGGGTTCATCGGATCGGCGGCGGCGCGGCGCGGGGGGGGGGGGGTTAGGCGGAGGGGGGAAGGCGAAGCAGTGAATGCGATAAGTACGTGCCGTAATATTACATGAACGAGGGCTAGCAGCTAACTTGTTTAGCTCCGATCTCACTTAACTCTACAAAACGCTGGTGTATGGCAATACGGCCGCTCCCGGGAGAGAAGCGGTTTGCGGTCAGTTTGTCGTATCACTGGTCCGAGCGTGAAGCAGTGAGATCACAGCGCTCACAACGCTCAGAGCGCGTAGAAGGTATACGAGCAGTTCGCCGGGGGATGTCTGCCGAAATAGCGCGCGTGCCAGCGCTCTCGACGGCGCCCTTATAGTGAAACTTCACAGATGCTGCTCGAGTTACGCAGTCCCTCTCCCCAAACATCCCTTCCTGCTCCTTCGCCCAGCAAATGACTGGCGGGGCGTTTCCTTCTGCTTGAGGAGCAATCAACGGCAGGCCTCGCACGCGGGTGGATGTTATTCTGTGTGACGGAGATGGCCAGCTTGCTTCATCTCTGCTTTAACCATGTACAATGTGCGGAGCGATGTTATCGATTTACAGTTTAAACGGAACACGACGGTGACGGTGAAAACCTGTGTTGAGTGTCCATACAATTCCTAACGCAATAAAAATATACAAAATCCGTCGAAGCGGGCTCGCCTTTTTCCTGGAAAGCTGCATCGTCTCCGCTGTAAAGAGTGCGTCCGTTGGAATAATCATATAATCCGGCGCCTTTTCCATTGGTTTCGTTCTCGCCTTCAGTACCCTTCTTACTGGGGACATCTCCTCGCCACTTATTTCTTCATAAAGCACGCCTACAATTTCAGTACCAAGCGTTGAACCTATCATGATTTCGCGCTTGTCGGCTGCAGTCTGTTAGCTCTGCATGCGCCGTCGCAAACGCACAAAATGGAGCGAATCAGTGATTCGAAAAAGCAGTGAGCCGTGATGTCACCTCGCTCTTGACCACGTCGCCGCACCAAACCCGCCAGCACATTCCTAGCGTAAGAAGAGAGTGGACGAAATGCACAGAAACAGGAACTTTTGCATAGGAATGTGTCCCAGATGTTTGAGATCGATACAGGGAATGCATACCGACCTTACAGCTGCGTTAGACGAGCGGCTGCATTAAACCTAAATCGATGGCTAACACGATCAAAAGACATGTGCACCGAAAATCGGATCTTTGAGGGCTGCGTTCGTTGCCTTGAAGCGCATTCCGTCCCTATCATTTGTGTCGAGAGTGTTTGAAAGCTTCGTGATGTCATGATGGGGCTGCACAACATGAACCGGAAACAGGGGGCGAGCTTTTCGCTGAGCTCTCGCTATTCAGCGGCCGCTGAAATGGACAGTTCTTTACAAGGACAGATCGAGAAGAGCTCCTCCGGCGAAGTGCTGTATTTATTTCCAGATTCCCCATTCGAATTAAAAGAAAAGACTAACGGCGGCGCGCCGCAATTATTGCGCGGCGGCGGCGGCGGCGGCGCGAGCGGCGTGACCAAAAACAGGCGGCGGCGGCGGCGCGGCGCGGCGGCGCACACCTCTAGTTTCAGCTGCGACTTTCCAACCAGTGTGGTCCCCGAACGCGCCTCCGGTTTCGATGAGCTCGAGTAGGCAGGCTTCGAGAAAATACGACCTGCTGCCGAATAGTCCAGGGATGATGGTCACAGATGCTTGAATCCGCGACATCAACCAACGACGACGGGCCCCTTGCGTCCAGTGTGCGAAAGTGGGAATTTTCGCACACTGTGGTGGGACACAAGGTGGCCGTCGTCGACACTTTGAAAAGTGGGAATTTTCTGTCGTCAGCGCGTCTCATAAGAAGATTTGGGTCCATATCAAACACGAACGATGCCTCTCAAACAAAGAGATATCGGTTTTAAAGCATCCACAAAAATGCCGATTAATCGATTAAAATATTCCGTCGAAAGCAATTAATGGATTAAAGGCTAAATCGATTAACGATTAATGATTAATCGATTAAAAAATTTAATCGACCATCCCTACGCCACTGATTCTGGGGCAGCGCAGAACCAGAGACAATACACGTCCGTGCATTGCCTTTCTGCACTGCCCAAAAACGCGCAAGCTACCTTCTATGCGGCAGTACAGCAGGTGTGACTGGTAAACCCTCGATATGCATACAACCACAGAAGTTAACAAAAGACGTCGATCGATCTGGTACGACTTCGCCCAAAGAAAAAACTCGACAGATGCCACGCCCTGTGGGATCACGACACCAACACCAACTAACGCAACTGTGCTTTTTGCTCTAGTAGTTGTGTGCACATCGCGGACTTACCAGGAACGTCGACTACACTGGCGTTTAAAGGGTAACTTATGGTGTGTCGTAACGTCAGCACTCACGTTAGAGTACAGACGCCAGTATTATCGAAACGAAGTGCACGCAACGGCGCGATGATGTGATTATCATACGTAACTTTCGTTAGCGTATTTCTCCGGAGTCGAGCAACGCTTGAATATTACTTACTGCATCATAAGAATGCAAATTTAATGTCTATGTAAAGACGTTTATTGGACAGCACTCGGCGACGATGCACAAAGGCGACAGCCAAGACGGAGCACGGACTCCCAGCACGAGTGGCGTTCTCTCAGAAAGGAGCCGAAGAGGACAACGACCCACTAGAAGGCGCTGGAGGGGACGACCCATTACAGAGTTCGAAGGCGTCCCTACATTTTTTAGACTGTCATAAAAGCGGAGTCAGCACTAGGAACACAAATGACGTTAAGCCGGCATGACGTCTGTATCATATATCATAGGAGTACATAGGTAATGTTTATTACTGTGCTATAAAATTAGATAGCCAGCACTGCAACCACAATTGACGTTGCGTGGACATTCGCCTGCATAGGGTCTTGTCTTTTTACAAAGCAGTCTCAAGACCTGGCGTAGCTCTGTGGTATGCTTGGGTTATTTTCCTGCTGGGATACTGATTTTTAAAAATTCTTTAAATTCGTTGGGAAAACGCTGCCGATGTGAGTTTTTCTTCACGCCCTCGCATTTAAATTACCAATGTCTGTTCTCGCCGCTCCTGGGTAGATATAACTGTCAATCAGCTGTGGCGCATACCGAGGCCCGTGGTATACGGGTATGTGCCACACGTGTATGGAGGAAAGGGTTTGACGACGTACGCGACCCGATTTTCACGTTATTAATGTCATGACCAAACAGTCATATTTGTCAAGCCCTTTACCCTCCTATGCCGATTTTGGTCTAGACCAAGTTAAGGAGGTTATCACGAGAGCACCCAGACGTAGGCGGCTAGATAGATAGATAGATAGATAGATAGATAGATAGATAGATAGATAGATAGATAGATAGATAGATAGATAGATAGATAGATAGATAGATAGATAGATAGATAGATAGATAGATAGATAGATAAAGACGCTCAAAATGCTTTTGGTTCGCTAAGAAAGGCTTCGCATTCACAAATTCGGCATACGCAGCTACTCGCTGACTGCTTCACGTGAAATCGATTCCCACAATTCGTGGGATCTGCCACATTTAATTTGCGTAAAGTGAGCTTGCCAACTCCCTTCAAAAGGCACCAAAGCACGCCCTCTCTTTCAAGGGCGCTTTAGTACGAACGATGGCATCTCGAAGCGCGGCGAATGAGAGACGAGTTTGATGTCCGTTGCGCACAAAGCTCTGTACAAAACGGAGACGACATCTGCTTGTAGTTATCTCATGGTTTCATTTATTTACAGCGTCTGTTTATTATAGTGCAGCTGCGCTGCCACGCGCCGTTTGCGAGTACCGTATATGCAGACTTTTCCTTTCCAGATCGCTCCTGCAATGACGGCAACACCCTCTTCGACATCGGGCTAGCGAAGGTGCTAAGCATGCCATCCTTCGACGCGTTTCCACTGGAAGATATTCGGCGCACATTCACGAAGATATTTGACTTCCGTGTACGTCTGTCCCAAGGGAAGCTGTACGGCTTGTCGAACCTGAAACGATGGGAGCGCAGTTACATCAACGCCACCGACAGCGGCATCACAGCCCACTTCAAGATCGACGGGGGTCCGCTCGCCGTGACGTACACGGGAACCGTCAACTCTATACCCGTAGACGCCCGCGTAAAAGTGACCATCTACATTCCCAGGATCGAGCTCTTCATCTACGCCGAAGAGTAAGTATGTCCAAATATTTGTTCGTGAACTGTGATCAGTATCAATGTATGTCTATATTTTTGCACTCTAGGTATCCACGATTTTTCGAGAAGTGATGAATGATTGAAATGCAGGTATTCCACGTCAGCAACGGAGGATCATTTTTTATGAGCTATGTTACATTTTAAATGCAAAGCATTTCATAACGAACCTCAGGCACTTTGGCCGTATCTATCTATCTATCTATCTATCTATCTATCTATCTATCTATCTATCTATCTATCTATCTATCTATCTATCTATCTATCTATCTATCTATCTATCTATCTATCTATCTATCTATCTATCTATCTATCTATCTATCTATCTATCTATCTATCTATCTATCTATCTATCTATCTATCTATCTATCTATCTATCTATCTATCTATCTATCCCCGCCACGGTGGTCTAGTGGTTATGGCGATCGGCTGCTGACCCGAAGGTCGCGGGATCGAATGCAGGCCGCGGCGAGGCGAAAATGTTTGAGACCCGTGTACTTAGATTTAAGTGCACTTTAAAGAACCCCAGGTGGTCGAAATTTCCGGAGGCCTCCACTACGGCGTATCTCATAATCATATCGTGGTTTTGGGACGTTACACCCCAGATATTATTATTATTATTATTATATCTATCTATCTATCTATCTATCTATCTATCTATCTATCTATCTATCTATCTATCTATCTATCTATCTATCTATCTATCTATCTATCTATCTATCTATCTATCTATCTATCTATCTATCTATCTATCTATCTATCTATCTATCTATCTAGCCGCTTACGTCTGGGCGCTGTCCTGGTCGTCTTCATACCTTGTAATAAACCAAAATTGGCATAGCAGGGGATCAGTGTATGGCGAACACGATTCACTCATTATGACATGAACAACGCAAAACGCCTGTTGCGTACGTCATGAAATCCTTTCCCTCAGTCACGTGTGGCACATACCCACATACCACAGTTCACGTTATGCGGGTATGTGCCACAGGTGATTCAGTCTCCATCAATGTATTAACGGCGAACATACACACTGAAAGGCAAGGCAAGGGAAATAGCTGAAGAGAGAACACTGAACACCCCTGCAAGACGCTCGACTGCCATCCAATCTTCCACGTCGTCCGCCAGAATGACGCAGTGTTCTCTTTATTTCCTATGAGGCTGGGCGATGGCCTCATGCTGACCAAGGATGACGTCAGATTGATTAAGAGCCGCTTTGTGACACGCGAAGAAGCCGCCGCTAAGTGTTCTGACTGCATACGGCTCGCGTTGACGCGTGCTCCAGTGCTCGAGGCAGCAGCAATGCGGACGTCAACCGCAATAACGCACGTTGCCTCGACGTTGCCGACAACGTGTTATGTCATCCCGCATGCTATAAATTAACTGGCTGTAAGAACTATAGTGAACTAGAATTACTCTAGTGGCACGAGCGGCTGGGCTCCCGCGTCCTCTTTTTACACGGATGCCGCGAGATGGCGCCACTGCTACATTTCCTAGCAGCTTCGGCTGCGTTGACGGGCCGTCGAGGGCCCCTGCAGAGTTGTAGCTGCGCTTAATTCTAACGCGTGTGTTTGCTTTCTGGTTCTTGCAAACATAAAACAGCCAGCTTGCTCACTGCATGGCTCAGCGGCTTTATTTTGGCCAAGTACACACACTTTTTTTTTTTCATATTTACCGCACGCGCCCAGAACATTCGCTACACAGCGATCGCTCATTATGTGCATACGGCCCTATTTCATTATAGTTGTGGTGCAGGCTTATTATATAGGAGTTCATGGTAGAGGACACAGTGCTGAGATCGGAAATAAAAACGCGCAGCTCTTAATAATTGCGATGATTAAAAGATGTCTAAAAGATTACAGCTAGGATATATGCAGGAGTAGGTCCCGAAGTCAAAGACTGGAATGGAACATTATTTTCAAACTATACTTAAAAACTATGCTACAGCAGTTTATATACGCCGAGTACAAAGAACAATAGCTGGTTTTTGACATAAATAATATAAATAAGGAATATAAAATCTGCAAATAATAAAGATACAGGAAGCGTTGCGCGATAGCGAAGATTTATAAACAGTGCAAATGACATGAAGTACAAAAATAATTTGGAAATGCATATGAATGACGGATAAAATAACAGTATAAATCATGTGGTATACATATACGGGAAAGGGAATTGCCATGACAAGGATTGTAAACAACAATATATAGTTTTACAAAACAAAGAGGCTAAACCAGACTAGAGTATATTATAGGACACTGAAAGTATAGTAATGAATATATGGGCTACGCATTAGTATTGGACGAAATAATTTTTTAGCCAATGGCGTCGTCAGTAGGGTGCAAAAGGGGCACTTGCACCCGCCCCCCCTTGCAACCGCCCCCGGCCCCTGCTAGCCCCACCAGCGCACCCCTATCCAACACGGGCTTGCACCCCCCACGAAAAAATCCTTCGGACGTCTATGCTTTTAGGTGTTTCTGGAATTCGTGAATTATAAGTGCTTTGATGTCCACAAGAAATGCGTTCCAGAAAGCGACAAGTGAGAAATGGGCGCGCTGAAGAGAATGAGGAGATGAGGAATCGACGGATGCGACCAGGAGTGATAATGCGATAGCAACATTATTAGAACTCGCGAGAAGGGTAGCTGCGGATCACTGGTGTCAAGAACAGCAAACTAGACAGCATTAGATACAGCTTCTAACAGTGAGATGTTGTAGAAACCAGAGTGTAAGATCTGGAATCAGAATAATGGGAAGATATGTAGTGCGCGCAATGGCGGGGAAATGGTCAGTAATGTCAATTTGTCAAGACTCCAACGTGAGATGGTCAACAAAAGATTAGACAATGCATGATCGATTACAGTGCTGGAGCCGCCAAGAACAGATCAAGCATGGGGTATTAATAAGACATTTGTAACTAAAACCATAAAAACAAGATGAATAACTAACAGAGTTCAGGGATGAGTCCGTTAATTTATGTATATAACTCATGCTTATCATTTTTTTTGTTATCTGAAGATAACCTTGCCGTTATTTATTCGCGAGAAACATAAAAATCTGAACCTGAAGAAAAAAGTGATCGGTAAAGGCAACCAAACATGAAATTTCTGTTATCGATGTTGAGAAAGTTAGATTATATAAAATTCCAACCAAACTGATTCGCAGCTTTGAATATTTAACGTGAGGTCATGTCTTTGTTTGAGCGGGTTACCCGACAAGATAGAGACAGCTACTCCACTATGGTCCGTGCGAGAAAATGCAACAGAACACTACGGTACTGGTAAAGTAATCAAATTGTAGCCGCCTACGAAGCGATTTGCGAGATCCAGGCAGCCGCGCTGTAGCGAACTACTGTGGTGGCAGCCAAGCCAGCCAAGCTAGAGGCACTCTAAGCCAAGCCGCCAGGCAGCACCACCCTCCGCTGCTCTCCGGAACCTCCAGAGAACCCGAATAAAACCAGTTGATGTTTGGGATCCCCGCGGTGCGGTTGTGTCTGCTTCTCCCGCGCGTGCACGCGTCCCAACAGTGGTGATCCGGACGAGGCTTACCGCCTTCTTACCGCAGAGTACGTGAATCATCTGCGCATCGTCTTCCAGCACTTAGTGGAGCATGGCGTGGTCGTGAACATGGCCAAATGCGAGCTTGGTGTGCGACAGCTCTCGTTTCTTGGACACGTCATCTCCGCCTCAGGAGTTCTTCCTCAACCCAACAAGTTTGAAGCCGTGCAAGGATTTTCGCAGCCGACCGCCAAGCGCCAGCTTCGGGAATTTCTAGGGTTGGTAAACTTCTACCGCCGTTTCATTCCCCGCTGCGCCCATATCCTTCAACCTCTCCACGACCTGCTGACCACTTCACGGAATGGCTCAGACACCCTCTCCTGGTCTCAAGAAGCAAAAGAAGCCTTCTGCGAGGTCAAGGGCGCCTTGGCAAACCCCGCATTGCTCGAATACCCCAGGTCCGGTGTCCCGCAGAGTGTCATGGTGGATGCCTCGGATACAGCCGTTGGGGCTGTATTACAGCAGCTCGTTGGGGGAATCTGGCGCCCGATTTCCTTCTTTTCGAGGAAGCTATCGCGTACCGACCGCCGCTACAGCACTTTCGGGAGAGAGCTGCTGGCAGTGTACGCTGCCATACGACATTTTCGCCGTTTCCTGGAAGGTGTCGAGTTTTTCGTCCTCACCGACCATAAGCCGCTTACGGATCCGCACACACACAGCACGTGAACGGCGCCAAATGTCCTATATATCAGAGTTCACGACTGATATCCGTCACGTCAAAGGCGGCGACAACGAAGTAGCGGACGCCCTCTCACGGAATTTTGTGAACGCCATCACGCCCACACTACCGGTTGAATTTCCCGCTTTGGCAGCCGCTCAACGTGAAGATGACGAACTGAAACACCTATTGACCGCGACCACTGCCCTGAACCTTGAGTGGATTCCAGTTCCTGGATCCGAGGACAAGGTTTGCTGTGACACAAGCGTCAGTAGAACTCGCCCGTTCGTGCCCGCGAGCCTTCGTCGCCATGTGTTCGAGTCCTTGCACAGACTGTCTCATCCGGGGATTAGAGCCACCCAAAGACTGGTGACGGCAAGATTTGTCTGGCCGGGTGTAAATCGGGACGTCCGACTCTGGGCGCGTGAATGTGTAGCTTGCCAGCGCTCTAAGATACAACGCCATACCTCGACAGCACTGGGAACACTCCCAACTCCGGATTCTCGCTTTGATCATGTCCACCTGGACATCGTCGGCCCACTGCCACCCTGCCACGGACAGGTTTATCTGCTGACTTGTGTCGACAGGTTCACCCGCTGGGCGGAGGCCATCCCTATCGCGGACATCACTGCCGAGACGGTTGCGAGTGCTTTCCTGTACCACTGGGTAGCCCGTTTCGGGGTACCCTCCACGATAACAACAGACCGGGGCCGACAGTTCGAATCAGCCCTTTTCATTGCCATCAGTCAGCTCATGGGTATCTCACGCATACGCACGACGGCGTACCACCCTATGAGCAATGGCATGGTGGAACGCTTTCACCGCCAGCTGAAGGCTGCGCTCACGGCAACCGAGGAACACAACTGGGTGGAGGCCCTCCCACTCGTTCTTTTGGGTATAAGGTCCACCTTGAAAGAGGACATTGGCTGCAGCGCCGCTGAGCTGGTCTACGGCACGACACTCAGGCTGCCGGGAGAGTTCTTTGCGCGCGGCTCAGAGGAGGCATCCATAGCTTGCAGCGACTATGCACTTCGCCTACGCAACGTCATGAGCAAACTGGGCGCGGTACCTCCACGGCCCCCAGGGTCGCGTGTGGTGCACGTCGACCCACAGCTCAGATCCTGCCCATATGTGTTTGTACGACACGACGCGGTTCGGTGACCTCTTCAGCCACCCTATGATGGGCCGTTTCAAGTCCTCCGCCGTGGCAACAAACAATTCACAATCAAGAGAAGCGGCCGTGAGGAGGTGGTGTCGTTGGACCGCATCAAGCCAGCACACATGGACCGTGACGACGCCGCGTTGCCTCCACTTAGGGAATCACCGCCAGAACCCCCAGCTTCAATGCCAACCCAAGTCCACGAGGTGCCCTCCCGGCTGACGCACAGCGGGCGGCTATCAAGAGCACCCACTCGCCTGGACCTTTAACTCCGTTCGGCAACTCACTAAGGGGGGAGTGCTGTGGCGGCAGCCAAGCCAAGCCAAGCCGCCAGGCAGCGCCACCCTCCGCTGCTCTCCGGAACCTCCAGAGAACCCGAATAAAACCAGTTGATGTTTGGGATCCCCGCCGCGCGGTTGTGTCTGCTTCTCCCGCGCGTGCACGCGTCTCAACACTACTGTGCTTAGTGACACGTGTCGCGCGGCCGCTCCTCCGCGCCTAGGAAAAGGCGCAGTGGCTCCACGAGAAATCCTAGCGGTGGTCTGTGGCGTTTCGGCGTCGTGCCACTAGAGTATATTCTAGTTCACTATAGTAATAACAAGCAGGTACAGACGGATCCACTGTTACAGGGAACACTTGCGTTTCAAGTATGTCCGGATTTCACTCTCCTACAAAAGCATAATGGCTTAGATTTGCATAACACTACTGGTGGTTGGCAGTTCCGAACCCTTATGATAGAATATAGTAACGTCCACGAACAATGTTTCCGCATCCAGTAGCCGTTAGGGGGCCAACAAAATGAAAGTTGCTCATTCAAGTGTTCCCTTTAAGAGTGGACCGTAGTGTACATAGGGATGCCATGACCAAAGGCGGCCAACATGAACGCAAGCGGCATGGGCAGCCTGCCGGCCTCAATCTACCTGAGCATCGGTAAGCCGTGCATGATCGCGGTAAACATCGGCGTAAGCGACGGCTTCGGTAATGAAAACATGGGCACTTTGTGGTACATCGAACGTGATGAACACGGTGACCTCTTGCGACTATTGCTTGATTGAATTTCCAACGTCGACGGTAGGCATTGTCGTCCCAGACAGGACGAAGCTCATCACTACCTCACACCCTCAATAGTGTCACGTGGTCGAGTACCCTTGGGACTGAGAGCCACCACAACTACGACATAAGCCAGAAAAATATCTCGTGTAAGAGAGCGCAGTTTCCCCTTGCGCAAGCAATACGCCATAACGATACATAAGAGACAAAGGGCCACATACGCGCCATCCACTGAAGTTGGTCTACGTGGAACTTTCCAGGGCTACCACCCTCCACGGCCTATACATGGGTTGCATGTGACGTCACTTCCGACTTGCAAAGTGAGCGACCGCCATATTTAAGAACATCGAGTCGGGCTGCGCGTGTGGCTTACCGCCGCGTCGGAGCTTGTCATCGTCGTTTGATTTATTTTGAGCGAAATGGCAAAAGAAAACGTGCACGTGCTTTGCCCGTCGTACTTTGAAGAACTCGTGGGACCGACTCGGGTACGTTACCGTCCTAAAATTGAAATGTGCGATGGCATCGACCCTTACGAAATGCGCATCGGTAAGGACGCTGCATCGGACGTCGATCTGTTGCCTGCCGTGACGCACGGCGACATTGTGAGTTATTTGGTGCTTTCAACAAGTCACGTGACGCTGCAACAAATGAAGGCCTACAAGTCGCTGGATGGCCACAACTACTTCACCAGCGGATGGGTGAAGGGCATAGCAGCAAAGCAGCAGGGGCGTAGCCAGAAACCATACTTTATGTATGTTCGTGCGTGCGTTTGTGTGTGCGCGTGTATATATACGCAAGCAAAACTGAAAAATTTGTTCAGTTTTGCCCCCCCCCCCCTGGCTACGCCTCTGCAAAGCAGCTTCCATCGCAGCGTGTCGTCGTTCTAAGCGAGGTTAGTTAACGACGCTCTTTCACGTTACGGTCGAAGTAAAACTTCGTGTTTGTCCAGACGCATGGGCGTCGACAGGATTTTGTCTTGAGGTGTGCAAACCAGTGTCCGGTCATAACCAGTACGGCCGTGGCCCAGCAGTAGGCTCGGTGTCCGGTCGGGGTTCGTGTCATCCATTAAATTCGCAGGTTTCCCTGTGAAGAAGGTCACGTTCACATGTGTTGCACCGTTAGGCCAAATTTAACAATTCGAGACGCGTTTATTCTAGGGGGAAAGCTCGTCTCTACATCGCTGTGAATCTAGAAAGCATTCTGGAGAAGAGGCGTAATCACGTCAGTAAACGTGTTAAACCTGTACAAAACTCGAAAATACCCTTACCTGTGATGAATTGAAGACTGCAGACACGGATGTATTTCTCTTCCTTCAAGTATCTTCGCTTAATGCGCGCCAGCCAAGCGTTACGGCGCTTTGCGGACAACAGCCTCGTTCGCGCGCATTGATTCGTTATAATCGCGGGCAAACTAAACATTCAAACGTGTGGCTGTGCCTTGTCTTTAGGAGCAGAAGTTCCACTTCTTGTTCTGCATCCGAAAACAGCGCAAATAGTCATGGCCAAGCCGGTGGAGCGTCCAAAGAACTGATCTCGCCGCTGCAAAGCTTCTGCCTACGCTTCCAGACAGCTGCAAGTGTTCTTAAACATGGCGGCTTTCGGTCCTGTCGTTCCCGGATGTGACGTCCGCGCAACCCATGTATACCTCAGCAAAGCAAAAGGTTACTTCAGGTTCGGACATGTCGCGGGCTCTATCGACACAGTCTATCAATACCCCCGGCACGCCATGACCCGGCAAGCAAACAGGCCTCTAGAATTGAGTTGGACCGGGCTACCACCTTCATTCAGTGCCACCACTACAATCACCTCACGCTCGCCGCTTTCAACGCAGTCTGTGCACGCGCACATGCACGACGTCGAAATAGACGCCCTGCTCACAGAAATTGGCGTTAGCACTTTATGAACCTGGAGCGATGAGTCCACTGCAATCACGGGATTCCAATGTGTCGTCCACAGCAAGCGGCTTCATTGTAGGTTCGGCGGCGTGGGCACGTATATGAACATGACGATGCACAACTACATCGTAGGCTGCATCCCACTTCGCCGGCCGCCGGACACCGAACACACACAGGCAGGCAGAGGCTGAATTCCACATAAGGATGCATCCATGAAAGACATCCAGAAGAAATCCTCACGAGTAGGGGCCCACCGCTATCGATGAGAGAGGAACTGGTTAAAACAACTCCCTCGAAATCGGCCCCTAACAAAAAATTCCACTGGTTATACACCCACACTTTGTGGCATGTTCCTCCTCTGGAGAAGCTATTAATAATTAGAAAAAAAAAAACATTTTTTTTGACTAACGTATATTCATCTGCCATATCCTCTTTTAAACGAAACGTGAAAAAGGGTTCTTTACCTAGAGAAAAAGACGATGTCAGCAAATATAGTTTCACTTCATATCTCCCTTATAATCTCGGGGAAGAAAAAGAGGGAGAGAAAAAGAAAAGAGAAAAAAAAGTTTAAAAATAATAACAATAATAAAAAGACACGAAAAGAGAGAGAACAAAAAATAATACAAAAGAAAAAAAGAGAGAAAATGAAAAGAAAAAAAAGAAAGAAAAAGAGGGAAGAAAAAGAGAAGGAAAACGAAGAAAGAAGGGAGAAAAACATGAAAATGAAAAAGAAGATAAGAAAAACAAACGGACCAAATATGTACTGGACATATTGTTATCAATCCTTGCCATCAACGCGGCCTGGCTAATTTGGCAATTATTACATAATTGACTTTGTGTGATTATACTACATGTGCTTGTATAGATGTGATTTGAAGCCGATACTGTGCATCTCTCTTGTGATCTGATAATATTATATTACATTCTTGAACTTGTGTAATTATACTACATGTACTTGTATTGAAGTTATTTGAAGCCGATACAGTACATCTTTATATCGTTATGATATTAATATCATCTCTCAATACCTTTGTAAGAGCCGGTGGAGTTAGGGAGGAGCCGGGGTAGTAAATAAAAGTCATAAAAAAGAAAAAGAAAACCATAACAACTAAGCTGTATTGAAATAAATCCTGTTCAGTCACTTATCAGTTTGACGAGTTTTACAGTAGGCTTCAAAAGGACATACTGGAGGACAAGCTCAACACGGACCCATCTCTCCAGCAGAGTGACCCAACAAAGAGAGGAATGGAAAGCCTACACAAGAGAGACAAGAGTAAAGGAAAAGAATGGAAGACTTGTTAGTCAAGACGAGCTCATCGGAGATCCATTGTGTCAGAACAGTTGCAAGTCAAGATGAAGAGAAACCGTAGTATCTAATCTAGAGAATTATGCCCTTGGAGGTGGCTTCGCTGGGTGGTGGGATCAAACTGTTACTTTTTATTTTGTATTTTTTCTTTTAATAGAAATTTTAGTACATTTTGTTATTTTATCTAATTTATCGATTTTGGCCTGCGATACTTAGGTGGTGCAGGCAGGGCATAGTTTTTTTAATTTATATTTCATTTATTTTTGCCCAACTCCACTTTAAAGTAAAAGTAAAAGGCAGGCAGATGAATCAGCGAGCGCTGCGTTGCGCACATCAATCACAATAACATTGCGCTCAC
Source organism: Rhipicephalus sanguineus (assembly GCF_013339695.2). Classification (NCBI taxonomy): domain Eukaryota; kingdom Metazoa; phylum Arthropoda; class Arachnida; order Ixodida; family Ixodidae; genus Rhipicephalus; species Rhipicephalus sanguineus. Next base: position 71,166,934 of record NC_051178.1, on the reverse strand, counting down.
CACCATCTACGTGAGAACTGCCAAGAACCCCTTCCACACATGCAGACGGGTTCCTGAAACGCGCGTGCGTCGTCCATCATAACGGACAAGTATAAGCACTACATATCGGCTTACCGGTTCTGGCGTTTGTAATACCTATGTTGCTGTTCGCATCGTTACGCAACTGCAAACAACTGGTTATATAACACATGTGCGACTCTTCAACATATGTGTGCGCGTGTGCCATTTGCACATATCTTTAGCGTGATTTCGTTACGTTTCGTTCAACGTAAAAAATTACGCGACAGTCACCTTCGCGCCGCATGCGTCGCACTACATCGATTCCCACGGCACATGGGATCTGCCGAATTTTTTATTGTTAAGCGCGATCTCTTTTTATTGGCGATTTTCCCATTGAGTCATGTGTGCGCATCCGGCACGCATTTAACGCAATAGCGTTAATGAGCTCGTTCCGCAGAAATTCCGGTGTCGTCGTCGGCATCGTTGGTTGTGAGAGAAAAATCGAGGTAGATGTAAATAAATTGATTAAACAAACTATACAGTTTAAGTGGGTCTCGTACCCAGGTCTCCTGCGTTGTGAGCAGGTATTCCACCACTAAGCCACGCCGGTGCTTGAAACTGTTTCAAAAAATCATGCTGCACATGACATGCACGTCATGATTTGCATGTTAGGACCTGTCATTATGTTCGGCATGAACTCTTGTCACGCCGTACCAATTTTGTTATATATGAAATTAACGGAACGGCCGCAAGAGCCCAAAGGCCGTGGTATGTAAATCATGCTATTCATGACATGCGTGTCATGAGTTTCATGATATGACCTGTCATTTATGTTCGTGATAAGGCCATGTTATGACACACCAATTTTGGTACACATCCGATTAACGGAATGGCCGGGGAGCCCAAAGGCCGTGGAATGTAAATCATGCTGTTCATAACATGAGTGTCGTGATTTTCATGATATGACCTGTCATTTATGTTCGTAATAAGGCCATGTTATGACACACCAATTTTGGTATACATCCGATACGGCCAGGAGAGCACAAAGTCGTAGGCGGCTAGATAGATAGATAGATAGATAGATAGATAGATAGATAGATAGATAGATAGATAGATAGATAGATAGATAGATAGATAGATAGATAGATAGATAGATACGCTCAAAGTCGCAGAAGTTCGCTAAGAAATGCTTCGCATTAAAAAAAAATCTATACGAATAGCATGTAGTGCGAAGACTCTTTAACGCAGGAAATGTTGCGTAGTAGAAGCGCAGAACCGCACCACACGTCGAAACCTGTGAACTGCGCAACGCGTATGTGGTTTAAAGGTCCACTTATTGCAAAGCGCTCAGAGATAATTAGTCACGATCACCAACAGCATCAAGAAAGTATGCAGCTGCACAGGTCCGCGTGTTGCCTTACGGACGCGTAGTGGTTACTTCGCCAATTCACAAAAGGAGTAATTATAAAATAGTGGGCCCTTCGCAATGGTACTTGCAGTAGCCATTATAGGATAGCTTGAAATGGCCGATGTTACGCGCAGAGACGTTCCTTCCCTTGCGGCGCGATTGCAGCACGGTGGCCACCGAGAAGATGAGCCAGGCTCGTGATGGAGAAGGCGATGCGAACGTGGCCCGATGACGCTATTCGGTCATTCCAGCGACGCAGGCGGCGCCACGCGGCCCTCCTCCGAAGCTGGTACACGGTGATGTGACCGGCGTTGAACGTCGCTTCGCCTTCATTCAAACATCTTTGCGTGTATTTAGCGATATAAAGTATGATATACAGCGAAACTAGAGGGCCTGACGACCTTTGCTGCTCGAGACGCGCACGCTTGCGAGCACGCCTCATCACCGTATCGTCCGCCATTTTGACCTACCGTTGCGCCGCCTATAGTCGCTGGAATGATCGAATCGTATCCTACTCTTGAAGGCGAAGCTCAAGCGTCGTCCAAGCTTTGTCAGCCAAGTCGCAAGTGTCAACTATCTACAGGGACGCTGAATCAAACGCCACGCTTGGTGATAAAATACATTGCATGTGTAGAAGACAGCATTGCGAATTCTTTTTTGTCGTGGAGTCGACAATCAATGCGGAAAGTCTGCCTGCTTATAAACGCCTGCTTCTAAAGCAGAACCTGTTGACGGCAGCGCAGCAGCCGAAAGCTGCCTTGACTTCGCGAGCAATTACAAGGACACTAGAGGCGTACTTCTGCCGTCGGCATTGGCGTCGCCAGAATGTTCCGTGTAAAGTCCAAATCGATACCATCGCCCCGCGCGTTGTATGTTATACGGGCGAGTGAAAAAGCCTGCCAGCGCTGCTGACGATCGCTGCTCAAGCAGATAGGAAACTGGCAACCTGCAACCTTTGGAAAAGAGAACAGAAATTTGCATTGTGACGAAAGCAGATGGCATTCCCACAGTATAACCGAAATTATAATTGTCCTGTGGAGGAGACCCATGCTGCCATGGTGGGGCTTCGGAAAAAGCAGTCTACGGAAACTGCCTTAAGTATAGAGTTGGTATAGTGGGGTTAATAAGAAGAAATACAAGAACTCCGGCCTGCATCGCGTTAAGTACACAGAAGGACTTGATTCTTCAGAACATTGAAAAAAAAAAATGTTATACTTAGATTTAAGAAAGCATTTCATAGTCAGCCATCAATTGCTGCTTATGAAATTGGAAAGCTACGGATTCCGAGGAATAACATTTGAGCTTATCCGATCTTACTTAAAAAGGCGACATCAGTTTGTTGAAAGTAATGAGAACAGATCGGGAATAAAATATTCGACGGCGGGTGTGCCTCAAGGCAGCATCCTCGGTTTGATATTTTTCTCCATTACTATAATGACAGTGTATAAATTAGTGACATGTGCAAATTTGTTGCATATGCAGATGACTGTTCTGTTTTCTCTACAGGAAAACACTTAGAAGAAATAATGCCCATAGCTAGCAGTATTTTCAACAAGATGCAACAATGGTCAAAGGCAAACGGCCTGATTCTCAATGAAACCAAAACAATATATGCTATTTCCCGTGCTCAACAAAGTTCTACTATATTGCCAGATAATATTGTTCTCGCCCCGTGTACGATTGGCATTATATCCTCCATACAATCGCTAGGGGCCTCGTTCGCAGCATGCATGTCCTGGAATGAACATGTTTGCAATGATTGTTAAAAAGCGCCAACAGTTATTCGTCTGTTATATGGCAGTCCAAATGCATTACACCTTAAAATTAGGCGTCGAATTTATCATGCTCTTTTCCATTCATACCTTACTTATCCCTCACTGATATGGGTTAACACCACCATGCAAAATATTCAGGCGCTGAAACTACTGCAAAAGAAAGCAATCCGAGCAATGGAAAATGTTTCTTTTTCCGAACATACGGAAGAACGTTTCAGAAAAGTGAGACGATAAAAGCTGGTGATATGTAAAGAATGAAAACACTTCAGATGTAATAAAGTGCTATGCTAGGAAAACTCGATTTATTTCGATCCCTCACAGATCTGCAAAAATAAAAAAGTACATATTCATATCGTCGTCAGGTGCCACGGCACATCTCTTTGTCGCGCACTAATGGACCCTTTTCGAAAAAGGACGCCCCTAGCGCCGCGCACGCAAACTACAGTCTGCCGCCATTGTGAGGGCACCGCAGCAGACGACGCAGGCTTCGGCAACGCGCCAGTGCGTCACATTTCAGCACCGCCGAATCGTGAACTGTCATCAACGTTTTTCGTAGAGATGGCGTGCTGCAATGGTGCAGACGTGCTGCGTTCCCATGTGCCACCATCGAGGATATCGCGACGAGAACAGCGATAAGGTACGCGATAAAACGTGAACAACAAACGCATGTGCTCTCTCTCCGTACGTGTTGTGAAACGGACGTGCGGAAGGGCGCCGTTTTGTAAACGCGCTATAGAAACGGACGTGCTTATTTCACAGCGCCATGTGTAGCCTTGCTTTTACGAATGAATAGTCTTCTCCCGAGTGCCTGCATGCGCTGAATTGCGATAGATTGTTTGTGCAGAAATGCTGCGAGGGTTCGTAAGGCCAGCCAGAAAAATAAAAAAATGAAGTTGCGTACCGTTCATTTAGTAGCGGCAGTACTCGCATATCGTAAGCCACGTGTCAACATTTTTTAGTACATACAAACAGGGGCGTAGGCAGAAATTTTTTTTCGGGGGGGGGGGGGGGCACCACCTTGATCTGAAGTGAGGGCCGGGCAGGCACATGTGGTCGAGTGTCATTTTGTGCTCTGTGTGCCATGGCAAAAAAAATTCGGGGGGGGGGGCATGGGCCAGGTGTGCCCCCCACCCTGGCTACGCCACTGCATACAAATGTACCCAATGCGTGGCAACCGGAAAATAGTTGCGTGGTGTGGCTTGCGGCAGACAGGATTTTCAGCACTTGCGGTCGCATATAGTTCAGCGACAGTGACGTCTTTGCTTCGGTGAGAAGTTTGTAGCTTCGACGAGCCTTTTTTTCCCGGTCCGGGCGCGCACGCGAGTTCGCTGTGGTCACGGTCCCGCCACCGCGGCAGTCGAGCCAAACTGCTCGTGCAACCCGCTGAAGGGTACAAAATGTTGCTCATTGTGAATCGGAAGCACCTCAAACGGTGAAATGTTGCTCATCGGAATCGGAAGCACTCAAACGGTGAGATTTCAGCGGATGACACGGAGAACTAGCCGCCAACACAAACATCACAGCACTCACGCATTTGACGGCTCGCTTTCCAGGCCCTCACGCCCCGCCACGGTGGTCTAGTGGTTATGGCACTCGACTGCTGACCCGAAGGTCGCGGGATCGAATCCCGGCCGCGGCGGCTGCATTTTCGATGGAGGCGAGAATGTTCGAGGCACGTGTACTTAGATTTAGGTGCACGTTAACGAACCCCAGGTGGTCGAAATTTCCGGAGCCCTCCTCTACGGCGTCTCTCATAATCATAGGGTGGTTTTGGGACGTTAAACCCCAGATATTATTATATTCCATGCCCTCACGATGGCGCTGGCTATCCCACGCTCCTTTGCGAAGCGAAACTGACAAAAAGCCCACCGTCAGGTGGCGTATTTATGAAAAGGGTCTATCACGGATATCAACGGCTTTGTCATACACTTACTTCAGTACTTATCTACTTCGATACGCAAAATATTGATGTGTTGCCGCTAAACAAAAGTAAAATGTTGCACTTGTTCTTGTAGCAGTTCCCTAACAACATGTCACCAGAAAAAGAAAACGAAAAAGTCTTTCCATCGCTTATTGCTCTTACTGCACTTTGATTTCTATGGTATGTGTAAGAACGTTTTTCGATCGTTAATTGCTCTCATTGTATTTTTACTATTCTACTTTCATTCCTATGTTATATGCAGTTGAAATAATAGTATGCACTAATGTGTTGCACTGCACTGGACTTCGTAATATGCTGCTCACTGTTGTATTGGCTTAAACTACTGCCGTCCTGGGGGACCGAGGCTTGGCCAAGCCGAAGAACTTTGGCTTTTTCTCCAGTTCACCCTTTCTTAGCTTGTGCATATAACGGTAAAATAAACATTTTGATTCATTAATCTCTATTGTCACGGTAAATAAAGGAAAACAAGTAGAAACACGGCGAACAGCGGAACAGCTCCGATCGAGCAGCACGTCTTCGTCTTTCTCTACCACCAGCGATCTCTTCGCCACGCACAAATAATGGCGAAACTAGCCGCCCAAGAGCCAGATACCCACTACATGTCCGTGTCACTACTCTCCCCCTCGAAAACCATCGACTCGATACTTTCGAATGTGTCTAGGCAAGAGCAAGTCTTCAGCGTGTGTAATACGGCTTCATCCTGGCCACGTGGACGATGTCCGGTTGTGCTGCACGGCGGGAGGATCGTGCACCAGTCTCTGCGACAATTTGGTAGTTGATATCGTTGAGGCGTTGAAGAACACGATAAGGGCCGAAATAACGGCGTAAGAGTTTCTCTGACCGGCCGCGTTGACGCACAGGACTCCATATCCACACTTTGTCTCCGGGGTGGTAGGCGACTTCCCTGTGGCGAAGGTTGTACCTGTGAGCGTCGTAATGTTGCTGTGAGCGAATGCGCAAGCGAGCTAGTTGACGAGCTTCTTCGGCGCGTTGCGCATACTGGGCGGCATTTTCGGTGGTGGTCGCAAAGGCGTCAGGTAGAAGCATGACGTCTAACATCGTAGTAACCTCGCGGCCGTGCAGCAAGCGGAAAGGGGTAAATCCTGTAGTTTCCTGCACGGCGGTGTTATACGCGAAAGTTACAAAAGGAAGGACACTGTCCCACTTCCTGTGGTCCACGTCGACATACATGGAAAGCATGTCTGTAATGGTCTTATTGAGCCGTGCTGTTAGACCGTTCGTCTGCGGATGGTAAGCTGTCGTCCGGCGATGTACGGTGCCGCTAAGTGTCATCACTTCTTCCAGCAGTTGGGCGGTGAAGGCCGTGCCTCTGTCGGTTAGAACCACGGCCGGTGCATCATGGCGGAGGACGACAGCATGGATGAAGAAGTCGGCGACTTCGCTTGCAGTACCTCGTGGCAGTGCCCGTGTTTCACAATAGCGGGTTAAATAATCCGTTGCAACTATTATCCAACGATTACCCGCTGAAGATTTCGGAAATGGGCCTAGCAGGTCCATGCCAACTTGCTGAAATGGTGCTCGAGGTGGCTCTACAGGGTGTAAAAAGCCAGCAGGTTTCATGGGCGGAATCTTGCGCCGCTGGCAGTCTCGGCAGGTTTTGACGTAGTGCTTGACGGTACGGGACAGTTTAGGCCAGTAGTACTTGTGGCGAATACGAGCGAGAGTACGCGTGAACCCTAAATGTCCAGAAGACGGTTCGTCATGACACGCATTTAGGATCTCTTCTCGCATCGCAGATGGTACTACCAGAAGGGCGGTTCGAGCGCTGGGATCGAAGTTCGCGCTTGTACAGGATGTTGTCGCGAAGGAAAAATGATGAAATCGTGCGCCTGAATGTTCGTGGTGGCTGCTTAAGGTGGCCCTCAAGATAGTCGATGACTGGACGGAGCTCTAGGTCATCACGCTGTTTCTGAGCTAAGTCAGACGCTGTGACGGCCATGAGGAAACTCTCGTCGTCAGTTTGGTCAGGAGGAGTCGACTCGACTGGGGCGCGTGAGAGGCAGTCAGCGTCGGCGTGCTTGCGTCCCGACTTATAAACCACCGTAACGTCAAATTCTTGGAGGCGGAGACTCCATCGGGCGAGGCGGCCTGAGGGGTCTTTGAGGCCTGCAAGCCAGCACAAAGAATGGTGATCGGTGACTACTTTGAAAGGTCGCCCATACAAATACGGTCGGAACTTGGTTATGGCCCACACGACAGCTAGACATTCTTTTTCTGTGGTCGACTAGTTAGATTCAGCCGATGATATGGTACGGCTAGCGTAGGCGATCACTCGCTCGATACCTTCTTGCCACTGCACAAGGACGGCGCCGAGGCCAATATTGCTTGCGTCTGTGTGCACTTCAGTGTCTGCATTTTCGTCAAAGTGCTCTAATATTGGTGGCGTCTGAAGGCGTCGCTGCAGCTCGCAAAAAGCCTGGCGTTGTTTTGTGTCCCAAACAAAAGCGACGTTGTCTCTTGTGAGGTGGTGCAAGGGTTCTGCTATCTTCGAAAAGTTCGGGACGAAGCGACGGTAGCACGCACAAAGTCCCAGAAAACGGCGAACGTCTTGTTTGTTCGCTGGGGTTGGGAAAGCAGCAACAGCTCGCGTTTTGTCGGGATCTGGGCGAATTCCGTCGCTGCTTACTACGTGGCCGAGAAATTTGAGCTCCTCGTAGCCGAAGTGACATTTTTCGGGCTTGAGTGACAGGCCAGCTGTTCGGAGCGCATCAAGTACTGCCCGAAGACGCTGAAGGTGCTGCTCGAAAGTCGTTGAAAAAACGACGACGTCATCTAAATAAACAAGACACGATTGCCACTTCAGACCGGACAAAACTGTGTCCATCATTCGTTGAAAAGTCGCAGGAGCAGAACACAATCCAAAGGGAAGCACCTTAAATTCAAAGAGCCCGTCAGGAGTAATGAATGCGGTCTTTTCCCGGTCACGGTCATCGACCTCAATTTGCCAAGAACCGCTGCGCAGATCCATGGATGAAAAGTATCTGGCGTGTCGAAGTCGGTCGAGCGAGTCGTCGATGCGGGGAAGCGGATAGACGTCTTTCTTTGTCACGTTGTTCAGCTTGCGATAATCAACACAGAAGCGCAATGTGCCATCTTTATTTTCCACCAACACAACTGGTGATGCCCATGGGCTCGTAGATGGCTGAATGATGTCATCAGCAAGCATTTGTTGAACTTGTTCGTGAATGGCGTCTTGTTCTCTTCGGGAAACACGATAAGCATGTTGTCGAATAGGTCTTTCGTTGGGCTCGGTTATGATTCTGTGCTTCATAACGGGTGTCTGCTTGATTTTAGACGTCGTGGCAAAGCAGTCACTGAAGGAAAGCAGGAGGGAGCGAAGACTCTCTTGCTGTGAAGCCGATAGTTCGGAGTTCACGTCAATCTTAACCGTGGACTACTTATCGTCGTGAGGACCGGAAGAGAGTTCCGCGAGTGATAAGCTGGCTCTGGAGTCGCTGATTTCTTCGAAGTAAGCGACGACACACTGCCTCATGAAGTGCTGGTATTCATGACTGAAATTTGTCAGTAGAATTTTAGCAGGCTCTTGTGTCAGTTCCATGAGGCCGCGGGCGACGCATACTTGACGCGATAAGAGCACGGACACATTGCCTTTCACAACTACGAAAGTGGTTCGGTTGATGTCGCTCACCACGTTAACTAGCACACTCGAACGGGGTGGTATGGTCACAGAATTGTCGGATACACGCAACGCCATTATGTGCGATTCGCATTCGTGCGAGATTGCGTTACGTGAAAACGTCACCAGAAGCACTCGGAGATTTATAATGGCCCCATATTCCCGAAGAAAGTCTAATCCCAAGATAACCTGCCTGGAGCATTCCCGCAACACGACGAAAGTCCCGATGAAGGTCGAGGCACCAATATGCACTCGGGCAGTGCACCTGCCAACCGGCGTCAGTAGATGGCGGCCCGCCGTACGGAGCTGGGGACCACTCCATGGTGTCGTCACCTTTCGGAGAGCAGCCGCGAAGTCTCCACTCATAACGGAGTAATCGGCGCCGGTATCCACGAGAGCGGTGGCCTGGTGATTGTCGACGGTTACAGAAATATCGGCGGAAAGTACGGCGTCGGTATCAGTGAATGGCGTGGTAGAGAAATCAGCGTCGTTAACGTGTCGTGTCGGAGGATGTTTGTCAGAACGATGAACAGCAGCCCTACCCCCGGAGGTCGCTGTCCTCAGTTTTCCTGACGTGGGCGAGGGCTTGGGGGCCTGTTTCGAAAACCAGATAGCGTGGCGTAACGATTAGGTGAGCTGAGGCGCCGAGGAGAAGGTGAGCGTGACTGGCGGCCTTGTGCAGGAGGAAATGGCTGCTGAGCTGCCAGGTACTGCTCAATCTCGCGCGGGCGCTCCCCGTTGCTTGGTCGACGCGCGTTAGGGTGAAATCCCTGAAGGCCCATCCTACGATACGCACACTGGCGGTACAGGTGGCCCACTTCGCCGCAGTGGTAACAAAGTGGCCTGTTGTCCGAGGTGCGCCATACGTCTGATTTCCGGGTGACTTCGCGCGGGACGTCGTACTGGGAGGTGTTCTCGTAGTCATTTGCAGGAACGAATGGACGGGGCGTTCCCGGAACACTAGAGGTCGGGGGGCGGGCTGCAGGAGGTTGAGGACTCCGTAATGCTTCGGCATAAGAGAGAACAGGAGCTTCCACGCGCGTGGGGAGCGATGGTTGAGTCACGTTTCTGATTTCATCTCGAATGATGTCACCCAGTACGGTCACCGTCGGCTGAGTAGGAGTAGGGCGAACCTTCTCGAGTTCCTCGCGGACAACGCTCCGCACAAGCTCTCTGAGTGCTGCCAAATCCTGTCCACAGGTGAAAGGTGACAAAGCGGCGACAGTAGCTTGGCGGTCGTACTGCAGAGAGCGTTGCTGGAGTGCTCGCTCCATTGCCGTCGCTTCAGCGATGAACTCATCGACAGTAGTTGGGGGCTTGCGCATGAGTTCAGCAAAAAGTTGCTCCTTCACACCCCGCATTAGGAGTCAAACTTTCTTTGTCTCATCCATTGCTGGGTCAGCGCGTCTGAATAAGCGCGACATGTCCTCGACAAACATAGCCACGCTTTCGTTTGGCTTCTGAACCCGGCTCTGCAGAGCCTGCTCGGCTTTCTCTTTTCTTTCTGGATTTCTGAATGTTTCACGTAGTTGTCGCTGGAATTCTTGCCAGTTGGTGATAGACGGCTCATGGTTCTCATACCACGTGCGAGCGTAGTCTTCACTATTATCCCCACAACTGATGTTACGCAACAGTCGGCGCAACTGCTCATGTAATTAATTTATGACGATCTGTGACGCGTGGTTGCTGGCTAAGTGTCGTTTCAGAACCTTTGTCAGCCTTTATCTCCTACATTAAAATCGCCAACTGTAACATGCAACATGTCCCTCTCTTGTTTAACACATATGCAAAGTGTTTTATATTTTCAAGGTTCATGGGTAGATATTGACTGCGAATTGCATGTGGCATACCGCGGGCCGTTGTGCGCTGGTATGCGCCACACGTGACTAGGGCAGGCTTTCATGACGTAATCGACAGGCACTTCCTACTATTCATGTCACGACCTGCCAGTCATGTTCTTAATACACCCCCGCCCCACATTCTTATTTTTTGTACATACCAAGATGTGCAGGCGACCAAGTTAAACAGTTAAGTAGGTGATTACAGAGCATGCGACCCGGTCAAGGTGAGGTGGACGAAATGTGTGTCTTATTATTTTTTCATGAAGAAACTTTGCTGACAATTATTTCTAGGTTTCTAGGTTTCTAGTCACCCGCCGTTTCTAGTCACGCTGTTTCTAGGTTTCTAGTCACTAACGGGATGACCCTCTCTATTCGCACTCCTACCCTCCCGCTCTTCTCAGGCCATCACCCAACAACCTAAATCTCGCTGAGCTGCGGTTCTGGGCCGCGCCGGTGACGTTCAGGGCCCGCCAGCTGGATGGTAGCAGCGTGGTGTTCGACCTCCTCCATTGGCTCGCCGAAGGCCGCATCGAGAAGGCGCTCAACGAGAAGATGGGCGAGGTGGTCGTCGAAGTTGTGCACCAGTTCTTGGGCAAGGTGGAGCTTTTCGCGAGAAACGGAACGAAGATCGGAGGTGGGATGTGCCAGTTTCTCCTTTTTCGTTAAAGAGCTCTCGTGGAACAAGCGAATCGACAAGGACAAACGATAGTTATTTACTTAAAGTTAAGATTTGGTAGATGACTCGAAAAATGCATCGTATACAGTGGTGGTCGAACAAATTAAATGTGTAAAGCGCATTGTTCCAACTACAAGTGCTGTTCTAAGTATGTAAGATATATGGAACAATTGATCTTCATTTGCAGTTCATTTTGGTTCTTTTGTAATGTTTGTATTCGCTACCCTTACTCCTTGCGATAGCTCTTCAAGGCTGCAGTATGTTGAAATAAGTAAAAAGAAGTCACAGTTACGCCGCCGCAAGGGCGAAGCAATGAATGCGATAGCCTGAAAGAGGAATGCCACACGAGGAACGACAAGCAGCTCGATACTTGCAGCGCGCCGCTGAAGCACAAAGAAGGACGCCCGAAAAGAACGCACAGGTATACATAGGACAAGCGTGAGCTAACAACTGTCACAGTTGTTGCGTCTTGTACTTGAGCAACGCGCTGAAAGTGTCGACAATGGAAAATCAGACGCTATTAGATATTTCTTTTTCTTTTAAACTGCGGCGCGTGGAATGGCCACTCTGTTTCTCCTGCCGCATGGGGGCGTCTGACGCAAGGTGTGTCCGGTATTCTTTTTTTTTTTTTCGTTCCAGATCACGAGTAGGTACAGAATGAATGAAGTGAACCTTTATTGCGCAGGAGAGGAAGGCTCTCTGCCGCAGTTTGGGAATAGGTGGGGACGGGATTGTAGTGGGTACAGAAAGGGGCCACTTTGTTGTGCGCGTATCAAGGGCAGTTTTCAAATTGAAAGAAAATGTAGGAGCGTTGCGCGACAGAAAACACGCCCAAGGACCTACGAGATTGCGTACTACCAGTGGTAACTGGTGTATATAAATAGCTCACCGTTATTTCGCCGGCGCATGCATGTCGTATGGTTGAGTTGTCTAACGCAGCGCGCTGGGGTGCGAGTGGTCGTTGGTTCGAATCCCCGGTCAGGTGCTTTGGAATTTTCCTTCTCCTTTATTTTTCTTTGTGACTTTTTATATATATACATACATATACATATCCGGGACATGACTGCGACGACAAAAATCCGCCGAGAGTGTCCATATAACTGCTATCGCAATAATAAATAAAGTAAACGTAGTATAGTTATATAGTAATCACCAGTTCTTCTGTGGTGTATAATGTTCTAAGGCTCATTAAACAGTCATCGGAGAGCTTTCGTTTACTACAGCACTTCTAGTTTTGATTACAAGCTAAAACTGAATGTGCAGGAGTTTTCAAAGCATAGGGTTACATAGGAGGTATGTTATATAAATTAAAAAAATTCTATTTCATTAAAAGTAAGGCATCAGAGCGGACTAGTTGGTATGCCACAATCAACAAAGGTTCAGCACAAAGACCGAAGACGGTGTCTTTGTCGCCTATTTGTCCACTGTGTCCTGGTCTTGCGCTGAACATTTTTGTTCGTGACAAGCACTGTGTAGGCAGCCCTGGTGACACAGCCAGCTGGCATCAGTCGCGCGTGATTCGTTAGACTGCCTTAGACAACCAAAAGGCGACCTATTTCCCTGCAATCTACAATGAGGATATATTAAAGCAAAGCTGTTTAGGAAATCGTTCCTTGTGAATCGATCTCAGAAAACTATCATCATCTTAATGGGTATGTGCACTGTGCTGGGAAACCAAAGCTCCTCTGCGTTGCTATCAAAGAGGAGCGAGATCGGCATCTTGTTTTCCCCGGCGCAATGTCCAGGTAGTGGCATCCGTCCATTAGTTTTGCACCGATGCCTCGATAAGAAACTTGGACGAACCACTCGCCGTGTACCGCAGTGACCACAAGGCCTTGGTGGTGAAGATGTCCGTGAATCCAGCTGGGGTATCCCCGCCGGCTCCGAGGTACGGCAACAGGGATACGACAACTGTCGACTCGGCTACGAGCCGGCTGAACCCCATTCTCCCCATGTCGAAGAACTCCTCGCCAAGAGCTCACCGCAAGCACAGCGAGAGCTGCGAGAACAGCAAGGGCAGCGAGAAGAACAACATCAAGAGGAATTGGTCGAGGTCATTAAAGGGCCCCTAAGCCATCCATAGGTCTAAATTTGATTGTGTTGCAGTTGTGCACGAGTCTACAGCGAACGCTAGCGGAGGAGGATGATACAACTTTATTTACGCCATGAAATGGGTCAGGTGAGGGGGGGGGGGATGGGTTCAGGGAAGAGGAAGCCGATGGGCCCTCGGGACGCTTTAGGTGGCCGAAAGTCCTTGCGCTTCGGTGACCCCGATGGCCCAGCACACGATCCGAAGTTGGTCGTCCGGTCGTGAGCTGCGTAAAGCAGCCTCCCATCGCTCCTGTCTCTCAGCCCCCGCAAAGGGGAGATTTGGCTTGTTTGGACAATGACGATATACGTGATTAAAGTCGGCTCGTGGGCTCGAGCAGAGACGACGATGGCATACGGCGTCACCCTGATGAATACGGGAACTGATGAAGCGGGAAATCAGTGTCGTTTGGCGCCGACTCCAAACGGGCACTAGCGGGGTTACATGCGTTTGCTCGTTCCGCTCTTTCCTTCGTTACGCTGAGTTCAAAGGCTCGTCTGTCCGCCGCTCCGAGTACCCTTCCTCAGCGTCTGAGGTGGAAACGCAAGAAGCGCGCGCACCTGCTAAGAGAAAACATGATCTTGTTCCCCCACTGACAGCGTCTGTTGCTCGCAACGACACTTAATCGAACAGATGACGTCACGACGGCCGTTGCGGATAGCAGAAAGGCACGAAGAGGAGCTCGCGAGCGTCTGTGTGTGGTTTAGCGACCCTGTTAGGGTGATGACATGGCCGAGGAGTTGCCGACGTGTACCCTCAGGGAAGACTTTGCAGAAGAAGAATACTACAAAGAAGAAGAATACTACGATTTCGACGATGATTACTAGTGTAAATTGTTATTGTACAGTAGCTACTAGTAGTTACTAGCGTACAGTACATATTACTAGTGCACAGTAGCTACTACTAATAGTTACTAGTGTACAGTGCAGATTGCTAGTGTACAGTAGCTCCTTTGGTCTGTCTCTGATTCAAATGAAACGCCGTCTCGGCTTGGCCGTGGTGGTATGCACGTGGCGGTTAGCGTAAAATGAGTACGTGGCACTCGCTCTTCAGTTGCACTACGACTGCTCCGTTTGCGTATATGGCGATGAAAGCCGGATTCGATAATGCGCGATTTGCCTTCTCCGGTATGCAACGCGTAAGGGTCGTTGAGCCAAAGGAGCAGCCGCTTGGCAAGAATAAAGCGGTGGTGTCTGATGACGTTCACCCCTTGGTCGATTTGAAACCGCCTCCCGAAGTCGTAGAAGCGTGTCCCAATGCGTTCGGTAAGCTTGTGCCCGTCATTGTAGGCGATCCGTCCAAACCAAATGCAATCGTGTCGTGGTCCTGCAGATCGGCGAACGTGACGCTAGTTGACGACGAAGAACAAGTCGTGCGCTGTCGCCGGAGGTTGGTTCATACACGCCAAGACGAGTGAGCCGTACATACGCGGCTATCAAAACCATGCCGAATGCGAATGTACAGACGGAATCTATATTTATGGGCACAGAAATAACTTTAGGAGACCGAAGAAATGTAAAAAGACCTAGAGAGAGGTGAGGGGATCACAATACGGCTTGAGCCGGTCAATGTGGACCGTCTCGAGCCCTCGACGATGGAGATCAGAAAATGACGTAATGGGTTCGGCCACATAATTACCAGGAGAGGTTTGCGCAACCACGCAGTAGGGTGCGTGGTGCTTCCGAAGGAGCTTAGACGAAAGGCCGGGAGCAGCAATTGGCGGGACCCAAAGCCACAAGAGGGAGTCGATGGTAGAAGGGTCAGGAGGTGTCTTTGGCGACACTTTTGATCCTAAGTGAAAGAACGGGCCAGTTGTCGGCATTTCCCGGCGTGCTGTGCGACCCCAGATACAAGATGGCACTCGGCAGGGTCTGGATGGTACGGGAGAAGCATATCAATTGTGCTGGAGGGTTCGCGGCCGTAAAGCAAAAAGAACGGTGAGAATCCGGCAGTGGCTTGGGAGGTGGCGCTGCACGCGTATGTGACAAACGGAAGTACAAGGTCCCAAATGTAGTGGTCTGACGCAA
This sequence comes from Rhipicephalus sanguineus, assembly GCF_013339695.2. NCBI lineage: Eukaryota > Metazoa > Arthropoda > Arachnida > Ixodida > Ixodidae > Rhipicephalus > Rhipicephalus sanguineus. Next base: position 71,151,518 of record NC_051178.1, on the reverse strand, counting down.
CGTACATCGACATAATGTCACCAAGAGTTCGGTTAAATCGTTCCGTTAAGCCATTGGTCAGTGGGTGATAAGCGGTAGTGGTGTAGTTATTAATTTTGCATTCAGATAGGAGTGATTGTAGCACGTCCGAGAGGAACAGGCGACTCCGATCACTCAGCAGTTCACGAGGTGCGCCATGGAGGAGAGCAAAGGGGTGCAGAATGAACGAGGCGACTTCCGTCTGCTGTTGCGGCAGTTAAGGCGGTGGTTTCAGCATACCTTGTCAGATGATCCACGGCGACGACAATCCACCAGTTGCCACCGCCAGTGCATAGAAGAGGCCCGTATAAATCAATGCCGACGCGGTCAAATGGGTGGGCTGGGCAGGGAAGCGGCTGGAGAGGTCCTGTGGAGAGATGCGAGACTGGTTTGCGTCGTTGGCAGGCGATGCAATAGCGGACGTATTTGCAGACGAAGTTGCATATGCGGCACCAATAATATCGTAGACGAAGGCGCGTGTACGGTTGGGGCACTCCGCCGTGACCACACTGTGGGTCATTGTGAAAAACGGAGCATAAGTCTTGAGGAAGATGGCGGGGTGCGACTAATAACCATGTGCGGCCGTCGTTGTGGTAGTTGCGGCGGCATAAAGGTCCGTCGCGGATAACGAAATGCCGCGCCTGACGCCGCAGCGCTCGAGGTGCCTACGCTGTCGGAAATGCTCGACAAAAAAGTCAAAATGGTGGCGATCTATGGGTCCTTTCGTTGCTCCAAGGCCATGTCCAGGATATCAAGTGGCGAGATATCGTGACTGCGAGTAAGAGTGCTGGCGTCTGAAACAAGGGAGAAGCGGGACAGGGCGTCAGCATCACAGTGTCGGCGGCCAGAGTGATATACGACGCGGATGTTGTACTCCTTGAGTCGGAGAGCTCGTTGGCCCAACGAGCTCTCCGACTCAAGGAGTACAATATCCGTATTTTTTTCTACAACCAGCAAAAAGCGCGGTGGTCTTTACGACATCAAAAGTACGACCGTAAAGATAGGGGCGAAATTTCTGAACAGCCCTTACGATGTCCAGGAACTCTTTTGCGTGAGAGAGTAATTGGTCTCGGGTTTCGTGAGTGCACGACTTGCATATGCGACCACGTATTCGGCGCTGGCATCCTTACGTTGTGCGAGAAGCACCAAGGCCGGCACCATTTGCATCACAGCGAATTTCTGTAGATGCACTCGGATCAAAGTGGCACAAGACTGGCGGTGAAGTAAGCAGGCGGCGAGGAGTCGTAAACGCGTCATCACAGGCTTCCGACCAAGTAGACAGTTCAGTGTCGCCTTGGAGAAGTGCGCTTATGGGTGCGTGGCACTTGCGAAATTGCGAAGGAAACGTCCAAAATAGGAGATTAGGCAAATAAAACATCGTTGTGCCTTCAGAGTAGCGGGCTTGGGGAATTCGGTTACGGCTTGGAGTTTAGCAGGATCAGGGAGAATTAATGCCTTCTTTGGAAACAACGTGGCCTAATATAGTCAGTTTTCGAGCTGCAAACAGGCACTTTTTCAAGTTAAGCTGGAGAGCAGCATTCTGGAGACTGGCCAAAACTGGATGTAAACGGCGTAGGCGGATCGGGAAATCTGGAGAAAAGACGATAATGTCTGGCGCCCTACCCTGTCTTCTATTGTTTTCCTGCTGCTTGTCTCAGTTGCGCCATAAATATTAAACAAGTGCACGACTTCAGGCCGCACAAGATGCCGTCCATCATGCGTAACAAACGCAGTGTTCCAAACGTGGTTTTCGAACAGCCTGCCTCAGCCATGGGCACCTTCCAGTAGCCAGAGTGGAGATCCAAGGATAAAAAAACTCCTCTTCTTGCAAGCAGTCCAGTGCGTCGTCAATACGTGGCAACGGGTACACTTCTTTTTGGGTAATCTTGTTAGGTCGTCGATAATCGACGCAAAATCGTATGACACCGTCTTTTTTTCAAACCAGGACGACTGGCGACCCCCAGGGACTGCTGAAAGGTTGGATGACACCGCCTTTGAGCATCTCGTTCACCTGGTCATCGATAACGCGTCTTACACACGCCTATACTTGTTAAGGATGCTGTCGAATGGGCGCATTTGACAGTCAAACGAGGAAGAGAAAGCTTCGAACAAGCGAAGAAGTTCGCCTCGCTGCGTAGTCGTAAGGTCGCTTGCAATATGATAGATCGCGGCATTGGCTAGGGGCGTGATGTCTCGGGGGCGGCCAGATCAGCGGAATCACCCGCTATGTCAAAGACTGAAGACGAAGCCAGCGGTTCGGCTCTCTTAAGGCTTTCACTGCGGCGCAAAGTAATTGGGTCGGCCAATGGGTTTGAAACGTATATCACACAGGACGGCGAACGGCAGTGGTAGCAATCGGCGTCGAAATAGAGGTGCAGACGGCGCGAAAAGCACTGTGCCGTCATCTGCCGAGTCACAAGATATTCTGACAAGGGCAGTACATCAGGCAGATATAACGGTGTCTTCAGAAACGGCGATTTCACGACAAGGGTCCTGGTTGTCATTGATAATGTTGTCAAAAACGGAAACAACTCGATTTTGGCGCGGGAGCAATCGATGATCGCATGATGTGTGGAATGAATGAATAAGCTTTATTAAAAGTCCGGGCGTGGCGGGGGAAGAGGGGATGAACACCTGTCCCGTCCCACTCTCCGTCGATGATGATGGCGTCAGGTGACGGCTTGAAGCCCTTGGACCCGGGCGGCATCTTCGGCTTGCCGGACGGCCCAAAGTTGGTAGGTCAGCTTGTCGCTGGTGAGTGCCGCCTCCCAGCGGCAGCGACGCTGGGAGGCGGCACCGTCTGCACCTCTATTTCGCCGCCGACTGCTACCACTGCCGTTCGCCGTCCTGTGTGATATACGTTTCAAACCCATCGGCCGAACCACTTAATAATAATAATAATAATAATAATAATAATAATAATAATAATAATAATAATAATAATAATAATAATAATAATAATAATAATAATAATATCTGGGGTTTAACGTCCAAAAATACGATATGATAATGAGAGACGCCGTAGTGGAGGGCTCCGGAAATTTCGACCACCTGGGGTTCTTTAAACGGACTGTCTATCGTCCTTCATCGCTTTTCTGTTTTGTACCGCAATAGAAAGCGTACCGTCTGAAGTGTCCAACCTTGCAACGGTTTCTCTGGAAAGTGAGTAGAAATTTTTAAAAGAGAATTTTTCGATCTGCATTCGGCCTTCTTCCATTGGCGTGAAACATGCCCACAACAGTGGTTGGTGGAGGCGATGACGATTGTAGTGCCGGTAAAAGTTAAAACCGAAAGCGCATGCGATTTCTGTAGGATTACTTTATTTTCGCTAAACACTACTGTAATGAATGTAACAGTCGTTTTCAGCTCGCTAGCGGTTAAATGAAGCCTTATTATACGATTACAGAACACTTGTTTGGCTGTAATGGCAGTCTATGCGTTTATTTTAGCACTGCTGCCGCAATCCAAGCCAAGTCGATTCATCAAAAAGAGGCAATAAATGAGCGCCTTCACAGCACAGCACATATGAGACATCCTAACAACAATACAGCGGCACAGTACGACCAGCGTGGAGAGCCGCATGGCACAGCACATTAGTTAAAGCAGACGAAATCGAAGACGGCGCCGCAAGCAGCGCCACCGGGCGCCTTTTTGGATGCGCGAGAAAAAAAAAGCGAAAAATTACTCTCTGACGCAACCGAAAGGTACCTCAAGTGCGTAAAATACAATTTCAAGTTATACATGTTTGTTTTTAAACAAAATGAGTCTACCTGCGAGGATTTCTTCTCCTACCAGTAGATTGAACCACATCGCCGTTGGGTGACGCTAGCGGTCATTCTTTCACAATTTTCAACATCAAATTAAAAATGTAATTATTTTTTTAAGGGGCAAAAGCATGGTCGTTGCCGCCGATGTGACGAACGATCTTTTCATTTTCACCACAATCAGAAAAATTTTTCCGAGTGGTAGACAGTCCCTTTAACGTGCGGCTAAATGTAGTACACGGGCCTCAAATTGTCGCCTCCATCGAAAATGCAGCCGCCGCGGCCGGTATCCGATCCCGCGATCTTCGGGTCAGCAGTCGAGTGCCATGGCCACTAGACCACCGTGGCGGGGCCATTATGTGTGGAGACAAAGTCCCAACCTGATATGACGTCGTGAGAACATGATGGCAACACGATGAATTCGATGACAGCGACATTCTGAATGACGACACGGCCTGTGCAGGTGCCCGACGGCTCGACGTGCTGCGCGTTGGCTGTACGAAGGGATAGTCCAGAAAGTGGCGTCGTCACTTTTCCAATTCTACGGCAAATGCGGGCATCTATCGCTGCACGTGTTGTTATCGTTGGCCATATGTGATTTTGTTCTGATGTGTTTTTTTTTCGTTTGTCGACTGAAATGATGCCATGTGTAATATTGTAATGTGATGTACCCACTCCTGCCATGGCTACCAAAAGGCAGCCGGCAGTATCTGATAAAATAAATAAAATAAAATAAAAAGATAAAGAGCAGTGCTGGTGTCGACAAGAGCCAGCGTCAATGCTCCTTCTATTGCAACTTTAATAACGTTTTTCGGAGAAATCTGAGGCCTTATACATTTCGCTGGCACCGCAGTTCTTGCCTCCTGAACTGCGATAATTAGTTTTCCTGGCGCAGAGGGCTCCGCGGATGGTGCATGGGAGAAAGGGAATGGGGGCGAGGAGAAGGCGCACGGCGAGAGGAGGATGCGTCTCGGCGACAGGGGAAGATTCGTGGTTGTCGGGATAACTACGGCGTGGTTGAAAATGTGACGCATAGGTGACCCATTGTGGACGCACATTGTCGGAGACGTTCGGTGCACGAAGGCGACAGTGAAGTGCCACACGTCCAGCAAGGCCACAATGAAAACTAATAGGACGGTTGTATTCCGCGCGCCAAGTGTCCTCAGGGATTGCGTACGGTACTACTGGTCGGTAGGCGGGGATACCGGCGGGCGCATAGGCGGGCGACGTGGCACGTAACTTTGCAGCATGGTCAGCTACCTGGTCCCTGATGATGTTTGGGAGAGCGGGCGCCAATGGAGAACTCGACTGGTCGTGAATAATCGTCATCAGTGAAAGCTGATGAGCGACTCCTTCACAGACGAAATCCTTAATCTATAGCAGCAGGGATGCGCTATCAGGAGCAACAGCCAAGCCCGACATTGAAATCACCTGTGAATTGGCGGCTGGCCGCGCGTTGTTTGCGTAGTTCATCGAAGCTTCGCCAAGGACTTACCAGTTCAACTCTCCGAACAGGGTCCGATACACTATGAACATGGAATAGACACAATGGACGTCGTCTTCACTCGTGACGCACTGCCTGTTCCTCTTCGCATGTACTTCGGGGCATTGCCGTCGTTCCAGTGCATCAACCACGTTTTCCACTTCTAGTACCCTAGGGCGTTTATTAAAGCGACAAAATGAGGCGTGCACAACGAGTGCTTGTATTGCGCCCCATTTTAGGTTTCCTTAGTCTAGGCTTTTACCACGTGCAATTTTGACGGTGCGCATGCCTTCGTAAGTTTTTATGAAATAAATTCTACCATTTGGTTTGTGATGTATTGCTTCGTTTATACCGTAACGGAAAAGTAACGACGTTACTATTATCACTATAACTGTAAGTTACTTTTTTGGCTTAGGTAACTGTAACTGTAACGCTGTTACTTTTTGCTGGCAACGTGCCCATGACTGATCCGGCCCATGCGAACAAAGATCACGAGTGTGATACAGCTGAGAGACTAAAAACACGCTACGGCGCCTGAGTGGCCCCGTTTAGTTGCGCAGCTCCTAAAAAACATCACTACAATTTCTGGTTGGTCAGAAAAAATCGTGGAGCAGAAGTATGTTTTATTGGGCCGCCTAACATCATAACGTCTCGTAATATACGCTGACATGTGCATCTAAGCCTATGACCGGCAGTGCACTCATTTTTGTTCTTTCTTCTTTTCAGAAATTAAAAAGCCACGCGAAGACCCGAGCTTCATTCCTGCGTTCGTCTTGCCTGGAACTGAAGAGAGCATATCTCCTTCTAACAATCCTCTGGGCCCCTGGCAAGATCCCAGCAAATGGGGAATATTTGACTACAGCATCAAGCGAATGACGATGGCGTCGAAGCTCGACCCACTTGTGCTTACTGACGTGGACGACGTCACATGGGAAGGCAGGATCTTCCACATAACCAACGTGACCGTAGATGGTCTCGGCTACCTTCGCCGAGGAGGCGACAATTACGCCGTGGCTGATAGATGTGGCATCAGCGCCCGCGTAGCCCTGGCTATGGAGAATATCGGGGTCCGACTGTACGCCACCATGGACAGTCCAGCTCTGCAGTTGCGAATGGACGTGCGAATTGTGGGAGTTGACGTGATCCTCAAGGTGAAAGAGTGAGTCTGGTTTGCTCTCCTTTTTATTTCCTCATGAACTGGAAAGATCTAGCCTGACTGCGATGAGGCAAAGATGTTATCAATCTTCCTTGAAACACGCATATCGTGCGAAGAAGGTCTCGCAACACACAATCTCGCAGTAATATTGTGTAGTGAATAAAGCATTTATAATTAGAATAAATATATTCCTATTGCCCATAGATGGATTATTTGAGCACTTGCCGATTAAGAGGAGCGTCGACCGGTGTTATGCTCACCGGCCGTATAGGAGGTCAAGGACTCATTATTTCTTGCAGCACAAATGCAAGTTTTCTTACCTTCGAAACTGCTTTTGATGTGGCTTGTTTCTTTGATCGGTGAGTCGATTCTCGAGGTTCCGCTCGACTGCATGTGTCCACACCTGAATTTACACAACCAGGTAGCTCACGGCATTAAAAAGAGAATAAGCTGACATAGTTTCATAGCAGGGAACCGCGCAGATACACGAGACAAGAGAGACTGACAGGACTTGGCAGTCTCTCTTGTCTCGTGTATCTGCGCTGTTCCCTGCTAGAAAGCCAAGCCAACAAGCTCAAGTTTACACCCTTTTAAAGTATCCTTCTTGGTCTTATCGAAATGAAAAATTATGCGATGAAGTGCGGGATGTTAGGCCGCTTCAGTGAGCTCATCTTTGTGGCACCAATGGCTAATTTGTCTACGCAAAAAGACTTTGTGAAAGTCAGGCTAACAAGTAGCTTTTTGCAAGCTTGTTCGTTCATACTGAAATTGTAATGTAAGGCGAGCTTTAGTGTACCCTGCACAAGGGTCGACCCCAGGCACACCGCAATTGAACGGCTTTTTGATGGAGTGCAAGCAGGATGTTCTGACGCCAGGAATGCCTAGGACAGTACGGCGAGAGGCCGGGGGTCGCGTAGTACCGGATTGTCGTCAAAGTTAAGGTTTATAGTTTTAAAATCCGGCAGATCCCACGCGTTGTGAGAATAGGTTTCATGCGAAGCAGTCAATGAGTACTTCTATGCTGCATTTTTTTCGCTTCGAGCTCAGCATTACCAGGTGGATCGATGTGTTTTTGTAAGTGTAGCAGCTATGTGAGCATCGTGGGCTTACCAGGCACGTCGACAACACTGCCGTTTAATGGGTAACTTATGGTGCGATGTAACGTCAGCCTTCACATTAAAGTACATACGTCAGTGTTATCTAAACGAAGTGCACATTATGGTACAACCATGTGAATATCACACGTAACTTTCGTTAATGTATTCATTCCACCGGGGTCGAGCAATGCTTCAATAAATGTGACGTTTTTAGACTGCCATGAAAGCGAGCCAGCACTGGAACCATAGATGTTAATCTGATATGACGCCCGTATCATAGGAGTACATATGTAGTGTTTATTGCTTTCTTGTAAAATTAGGTAGCCAGCACCACAAACACTACTGACGTTGCACCGACATTATGCCTGCGTAGGCAGTTTGTTCAAACCACTTTATAGACCTGGCGTGACTCTTTGGTAGAATACCTGATTGCCACGCTGAATGCTTGGGTTCGATTCCTGCTGGGATCCTAATTCTTATTCTTTTCATTCTTCGGGTCAACGCTGCCGATGTCGGTTTTCCTTAATGCACACCTTTAAATTACCAATGTCTATTCTCGCCGTTCCTGGTTAGATATAAACTGTCAATCATCTGTGGTGCATACCCGTACACCATGGCCCGTGGTAAACGGGTATGTACCACACGTGTCTGGAGGAAAGGGTTCGACGACGTACACGACAGGATTTGCACGTAATTGATGTCATGGCAAGACAGTCATATTCGTCAAGTCATCGTACTCTCCCATGCCAGTTTTGGTCTACACCAAGTTAAGGAGGCGATCATGAGAGCACCCAGACGTAGGCGGCTAGATAGATAAATAGATAGATAAGTAGATAGAAACGCTCAATGTGCCAAAGGTTCGCTAAGAAATGCTTCGCATTTCATAAATTGAGGTGACGGGAGGCACGTGCGTGAAGAACATTTATGCGATTTTTTGGGGCTAGGAGAAATGAAATGGTAATAACATAAAATTGAATAATGAACATTTTATTGATAGCCGCGATCGCGCATGTTTGAGCAGGAAATTCAGAAACACTCGTGTTCCAACACAGTTCTACTTCTCTCCATTCTTATAACACTACCGTGCCCCGAGACATTCTGCTGCAATGTTCAATTGCCGTTCGAATGATTACGCATACAAGACAGTGAGGACCAGCGCAACGCTCCTCGCTGATGTAACGCGGCTGTTGAGTGCGGCGTTTAGTCTGACAACGGGGTGGTAGCACCGGTACATATAACTGTTGCGCGTGTACCATACGCTGACGAATTCAAGGGATGGCGCCAGACTGAAAGCCGCTTAGAGCATCCGAGTTGCACCAATAAACGTCAGCTGGCCCTCGACACTTTTTCTTATATTTGTTATGATCTATATATACACAACCGCACCTCCAGACATGCATACCACTACCACAATGGTGGCTCATCTAGCCACCATAACCACCACCAGCAAAACAGAAAAAATGTCTGACGTGTGAAACATCACAATCTTCTGTAACGCAGCTTATGAACCTATTCTCTGCAATTTCACAATGGCCACAATGACTAACCAGAAGTGACACTTCTTTGCCTGATATGGAAGGCTTCAATCATCTCTTTCACTCTTGCCGCAACTATTAGCGATTCGTATTGTAAGCTGAAACTTTGTGTAGCAACCACAGCGCTTTACATGCGCGGTCAAGTGCTTCCATAGCTGTTTTTCAGATTATTGCATTGCTCTCTTGGCCTCTTATTAAAAACGTCGATGTTTCAATGATAGGGCAAGGTTTGACTCCAGGCCGAAGTACATGACCATATCATTATCAGCAGCAGCAGCATCACCAAGTGTTGGAGTGGCCATGAAAGACACAAGTTGTGTGTAAAATGAATGTACAACAGTTGCGCTGCCGGCTACATCGCTGTCTTCCACAAATGCGGATCGTACATGTGCGTGTGCTCTTGCTTGGCGACGGGATGGCTTATATGAGCCAGAAGCCTAGAAGGTGAAGGTAAAAGCTAGGCTTACACAGACAATGCACCGTAAGAAGGCCGATGATTCGAATTATGGCGCGACACACGCGGAAGCAGTAGGGCAATAGCTGCCGGAACATTTCGCGTCTCATGCAGCGGACATCGGAGTCAAGCATCAGAGAGGGAGTGTAGGCAGGGAACAGCGTGCCCGTGAAGTATAATGAGAGATAGCAGCAGCAGAGTGGTCCGGGATACGTGCCACGGAGCCCGAAGAAAGTGCGCGGTGTTAAGCCGTAGAAATGAGCGGAAGAGAGGCTCGGCCATCATGAGACTGCAACAACCGGGCTCGGCAATAAACGTATGTCGACGAATGTGCTGATGGAGGAGTGGGAAGAAGCGCTGTGCCATAAGATATACGCCGTTGTGCGCATCACGATCTGGAGAGGTCGATGAGAATAGGACCCTATAGTTCTGTTGCATACACAAGCAAATTATAAGCGTCCTCCCAACAACTTCATTTCGATATCAGCGTTATCTCGGTGCGCTTATATTCGCTGGGAAATGTGAATTTGGCCCAATTCGCAGTAAACATTTCCAATATTGTTTCTGGAGTTGCGTCATCGGGGTTGTGCCGGAATTTGTTAGTTATTCCGTCTTTGGCTAGGGTGGGTTTTCGGAGTGCGTCTGGTGGACGTTAGGAACAGCTCGGGTCACTCGATTTACCTGCCGAGCTCGCTCTTATTTATTCTGGAATAACTTACGGCGACACAACAACGCCGGGAAAGAAAATCCTGGCAGATCCCGCTCACTGGGGGAATCGATTTCCTGCGAAGCAGTGAGTGAGTAGCTGCGTGCGGCGCATTGCTTGGCTTCGCGCCAACCATTATGATGCGGATTGACGTCCTTGTGTGAAGTGAGTGCTAGTAGTGTGCTATCGCGGGCTCACCAGCCGGACAGGATGATGACACTGGCGCCTAAAGGGTAGCTTATGGTGAGACGCAACATCGGCAGTCATGTTAGAGCCGAGACGGTTACATCGAAATGAAGTGCACGCAACAGTGCGATGAAGTGCCTGTCATGCGTAGCGGTCGTTGCGGCGCATTCCTCTGAGGCCGAGCAACACTTGACTATAGCTTGCTGATGTTAATTAGAGCAATAATAGCGCGGTTCTGGAGACTTTCAATGGCCCTTTAACTAAGGCGGAGCTAAAAAATCAGCCTTAGGAGAACATGGTACCACCAATGCCATACTCCGCAATTTAAGCGATCAGCAGCTTGAGCGCTTAGTTAATTATTTCAACGAGCAGATCTTGGAGACAGGGTGCCTTCCACAAGAGTGAAAAGACGCCACCGTCATACTTATCCAATAAGCGGGCAAAATTCTCAGTCTGCAGAACTTACGTCCGATATCCCTCACATTCTGCCTTGGGAAACTCTTTGAACAAGTACCCCGCCACAGTGGTCTAGTGGTTATGGCGCTCGACTGCTGACCCGAAGGTCGCTGGATCGAATCCCGGCCGCGACGGCTGTACTTTCGATGGAGGCGAAAATGTTTCAGGCCCGTGCACTTAGGATTTAGGTGCACGTTAAAGAACCGCAGGTGGTCGAAATTTCCGGAGCGCTCCAGTACGGCATCCCTCATAATCACAGCGTGGGTTTGAGACGTTAAACAGCACATATTATTATTATCTATGAAAAAGTAATTCACACGAGGCTCCGCGAATCACACAGCATTACATGGTGCCTGGGACGCTCTGGAGTCCCGGCAACGGATCGGAGGAACGCACTAGCTCGCGAACTAGCGTCATTTACCGAGAACATTGTAGTCTCCTATCAGTCGTCACGTACGGCTTTAGGAGACAGCTATCCACTGAGGGCATATTTCTCACACCTATGGAAGTGATAATTAATATACCTACGGTAGGGGAGCATAGGGTAGTAGCGATAGACATTAAAAGTGCTTTCGACACCATATCGCACACACTCATACTCGAAGTACTAGAAAACGTAGAATGTGGGTTAAACGCAAAAATAGGGTTAATTCAATGCGCACAGGCACTTCCACACTTCCACATTACTTCCATGCTGTTTATTACCACGTAAAGATGTGATAAACGAAACAAATCACGCCATATCCGCGCAGTGAATGATGATTGAGGAGCTGGCTCGGAGATAATCGCGGAAACCGTGAATGCTCCGCACAGTACCTCTACTGTCATATAAAGACAGACACGTTGTTATAGTAGCGATTGTGGTGAGGTTGTTGTCGAACCACAAGCGGTCTAGACCCTGCCGCTGTGGCCGAACGTGTGGTCGAGGAAATCGCGCTTGGAGCGCGCGTCGGCGCCACGAACTTCAGGTAGCGACCGCTTTCGGCGCTTGGCCGCTGCATCCCGCGCCCGTACCTCGTCGAGGTTCTCTTGCCGCCGCTTCCGCGCTGCTTCGGCTTCGCGGGCTTGTATCTCGGGGTCCGCATGACGCTGACGTCTCTCTGCGGCGTCGCGAGCTCTCACCGCAGGGTCTTGGCGGCGAGCAAGCACTGCTGCTGCCTTGCGAGCCCTCCGCTCCGCCGCCTTGTCTTCTTCGTTCATGCTATTAAAATCAAAGCGCGCTGCTGGAGTGGTGCGAGCGCCGCATGCTACAGTTGTATATGCTATATGTGCTTTTGCCTGCGTTAATATCATCATCAGGGCGCTCGAACAAGAGGAAGAAGACTTCTCTTTCAGGCGAACTGCGCCTGTAGCGGTCGCCTCTGGAACTAAGGTTACGCTTACGGCACGGAACTTTGCCCCAGATTAAGAACCTGGCGAGCCAGCTCTTTCGTCACATACGCTCTTTCGTCACAGATGGGTAAGCCATGATAGGGATACAAAACATCAGGACAGAGAAATTCAAGATTCCAGGCAATGGCACACCTCAAGGGGCTATCATGTCGCCCCTTTTATTCAATTTAGGCATAAGCAGGCTAGCAAAGCGATTAGAGCAAATTCCAAACTTAAAATTCCCGCTGTATGCGGGCGACAACAAGCCCTCTAGGGTACAAAGAACACGTCTTGAAAGAAGCAACTGAAGCAGTAAACAACTTTGCAGAACAAAGTGGCATGTCGTGCGCACCAAGCAAATCTGAATAGATAAGGCTACACGGCCATAATTATCGAAAAGACCAAAGCGTTAGTCTATGGTTAGGCAACACGGAAATCCAAAAAAAAAACAACGAATCTGAGTCCTAGGCCTATGACTACAACAAAATCGGGGGGCACACTTCACTATCAAAGCGCTGAAAGCAAGAACCAAACAAATATCTCGCATGATAAACAGAGTGGCGAGAAAAAGCAGATATCTCAAGGGTACGGAGGCCATCCGGCTAGTACACGCGTTTGTTCTCAGTAGGGTAGGGTCCCATATCCGCCTCGTGCGCTGCTGCTTTGAGCTGTACTGGTGGCGCCACCAACGGCGAACGGTGGCGAAAGGTGGATACGCGCGGCTCATAGAAGCCGTGGGCAAAGCGCCCGTTACTCGCCATTTTTCTATTAATTTTTCATTCTGGATTGACATTTGTACTGCCGACGCTGCTCCACTAGACAACCATGCCGTTTATTACGTCGATTGTTCTATATTATTTGTTTTAAAATGACAGGCCCGTTTTTTATGCGTGTGAGCGATGCACCGCGTACGTTTCTTACGTGCATGTGTTTAAGTTGTTTGCGTGATCTGTTAACACAGATGAAAAAAAAAACTGTTGCAATACAAAACAGCATTCTTGTTTTATTGAACAACCCAAACAGTACAACACCAATGAATATTACGGCTGCATGCCTGCTTAAGAAACGCACAAAAACACGCGTTTTTATCTTCGCCCAACACTCGTAGCACTCAACTAGGCCAAGAAAACCGAAATCTGACTTGCTGAAAGTTTTAACAGCCGTCACACAGCTGCATAATAATGCGTGAAAGTACTTTAGCAAATGACCAACAAACATTCACACAGCGTTTTTTTGTTCACAGACCGTGTTAACATATGAGAAAGCGCTAACTGCATTGCAATCACATATTTCGGAATATCTACTCACTTTCACCATTGAAACCGCAATCCTCTAACACTTGCGCTTTAAACTGAGCATGGCATTACTGAGACTTATATAGGAAATGCGCACGCGTGGCATTACTCAGATTTATATAGGAAATGCGCACGCGTGTAATGTATCTCGCATGCTAGATTCTCCTTTGGTACGTGCAGATCAACATAAAATGCGATTCCAGAGGTAATGTTCGTGGAGTAGCGAGCATATAGAAGGGCAACTACTTACAGCTTCACTTACCTTTGCAAAAACGGTATTCCAATTGCAATTCAATATTAACCGACGCAACAACGATAACAACACACTTGTTGCACACAGGCGTACCAGGTTGACGCGCGAGGCCAAGCGTGGTATTTTGAGTGTAGCACAATCGTGCGCGTACAGTACGCTAGAATATTCTGGCACAATGTCGTCAAGCTTGCATTCACTTCAGCGGTTCCCACGATGCAGCACCAGTTGACCTCCTCGCGTCATCGAACTGCTGCGACGCCGAGAACTACACACACAGCTGACTTGGAAAAATGCGGTCTTGCAGGAGGCCATCTTGCCCAGCAACCAACGGACAAAAGTACACAACTGAGGCGTCTGAAACATTGCCGTTGATGAGATGGCAGCTGAACAAAATAAGGGCTCATCGTCCGACGTGTGGCCACCGCCTTACACAATATTAACGTTGCAACGTCCAAGGAAGACGCGACCAAAGCGACGAGCCCAGCCGGTCTTGTCGGGTGCGTTGTCGACTGCACAGTGCACAGCGCGCTCTCTCACGGCCACCGAAAGAAATAAAAGAAAGTGGAAGCAAGCATATCGGTGGAAGCAAGAAGAGGTGTTGCATCGTCGGTGTGGCGTATTGTCGAGAGATGGCGCTAGTTTGTTTTTGCAAAACGGAATCGCAAACTTCATTCAAAATGCACGGGCTCCTATGGCGGGGTTGGGAGCGGGTGCAACCGCCTGAGCCGAGCGGTGGCACCACCATACCAGCGCACGAGGCGGATAGCCAGCCGTGTCAAGAGGTCAGCTCCTGGGCAACCAAAGAAGTGGACGTTCTCATACGTATGGCGTATTAAGCGGCACTGGGACTCCCACCCAGGACATCCACTGATAGACTACAAGCGCTCGGACTTCATAAAACTTTCGAGGAGCTGAGGGCAGGGACTACGCTGGGGCAAAGGGAACGCATCGACCACTCAAAGGCAGGAAGACGGGTCCTCGCGGATTTAAATTTTCTTATCCGACCTCATTAGTGCAAGGAGGGCTTTGTTTCTCTACCCCAGATTTTACAGGAACAAGTGACAGTTTACCCAATTCCGAAGAACATGAGTCCACTGTACCATAGCGCAAAGCGCACGGCTTAAGCGAGACAACTCACTAAAGGTTTGAGCGGGCACCCTGGCGTCATTTACACCGACGTCGCAAAGCCGGATAATGGTAAATTACTCCAAACACTCAAATTTATTAACCTCGGCCTCAGTGCGTACCCGTTGTACGAGTACAGCTGGAAAAACTGCAATAGCTTTAGAAATTAGACAAGCAGACGCAAGCGGGAACTCGATAGCAGTAATGACAGACTCACAAGTGGCGTGCCGAATGTTCATAAACGGACGTCTACCTACGCATGATCCTCACGCTACTAGGCTAAGTACTCTGCGAATCACACAGCATTACATGGTGTCCGGAACACTCTGGAGTCCCAAGAAAGGAACGGAGGAACGCACGAGCTCGCGAACTAGCGAACCGGGCAGACGCCGCCCCGAGTAAAATGCCAAAAGGCCACAACCCGCACCACATTCTGGAGCACCAGCGTCGAGAACGACAAACTTACGCGCCTCCGCATCCGCAGCTCGGAGTAGGAGGCGCTCGGAAATACAAAAAAAATCCAGACAAACACCTATCTGCACTTAGGACTATGGCACGCAATGTGGCCAGCAGTATACGCTGGTTAATATCCATGGTGCGCGGGGTGGCCGTCTCTTCTTGACATTATGTGGGTATGCATGTCTAGGTCACCAAACATAAACTCACCCCTGGTACAGACATGCTCAGACAGCCTTCGGAGACCGTCCTCGCTCGAACTGACCTGGAGACCCAGAAGGGTCTCTTGGATCAGGCTGAGCGTACAGCAACGGCCACTGGAGTCCTGGACTAGAGATTCACCCTTCGCGCTCCCTTATCTCAATCAATTATTCCTAAAAGAAAAGTAAGGTCTGCACACACGGTCACAAGAAAACAAGACAGATGGATGGATGGAAAGAACTTTATTTACGTCCTGTACAGGGTGTTGCCACCTGCCTAGCTAATCCCATGTCGGGACTGAGAGGTCAAGCCTCCTAGCCCTGTCATGGGCGTATTGGACGGCAAGGACTTGGGGGATATGGTCGTGTGACTTGATCATGCCTGCAAACCGTTCCCGGGAAATGCCAGGGCAAAGCGACCCACACTGGCAGAGCATATGCTCAAGCGTGCATATTTCTTTCTTGCATACCTCGCAAATAGCTTTCATTTCTTTTGTCATACCATTCTTTTCTGTGTGCCGGTGAGTAATAAGTCAAGACACCACAAATGTACTTGTTCTGCAAATATGTCTATTTTCTATGGCAAACAACAGCAGATTGTCTGTGCTGCTGTAAATGTAAAGCACTCCGTCCAACGTGTGCTTGTTTTCTCTCTTGCAATGAGTCGGATTTTGTTGGTTTGCAACTATTTTCTGCAGCTCTCAAGTCTACATACCCATGTCACTTGTCGCAGGGGTTTCTAGCATTTCTATTTTACAGAAATACTTGACCTATTGAATGGTTTTGAGGCCCGTATTTTCTTCGTGGAATCTTTCTCTGGTGTACCTCACGGCGAGTGCAATGTGGTTCCTTCTTGAAACCTCATTTTTATTTCCCCATTATACTTTGGCTAGTACCTTCATGATTGCATGATTTAAACGAGTGCCACGGGCCATGGTGTCTCATGTCCTTGTTTAATTGGCCATGTCCGTCGCCATCGCAAGTCGATGGTGTTGTGTTGCGCTGTATAAAGCCGCTGTCCTGGTGCAATAAAATGGACGCATTTACTGTAGTTTTACGAGAGCGATGAAAGCAGAGGAAGCCGTTGAATGCTAATATTATGGATTGTTGCTTCTTGTTTTGTTTTTGCCAGGACGAACAAAACCATCGAAATTGAAGACTACCAGCTCAACTTCTCAATACCACTTGAGTACGACGTGTACGTGCTCACACCCGTTGCCGGTCCGCTGGTTGAAACATTTAGGGGGTACATGAGAAGGCGGTTGACTGAAGACGAGACAAACAAGCTGGAAGATCACTCGAGGAAGTACCTGGAGCGCGCCATAGGAACAGTGACCGAATTCATAACGGATCCTGCTCCTTGGATGCCATGGAACAGCTCCATCATCGATGCCTACCGCAGATTCGCCGAAGAGCGTAGAAATTGATCTAATATTACGTAACACTGCTACTCTGCGGTATCTGCAAATAAAGACAATCAGTGCCATACTTTGATTAGCACACAAGAGTTTAGAAAATGACTGAATGCTTACAATGTATTGATAATAATATTTTTCTGAAAAAATATTTGTATTGAGGAAGCGGGAACCCTGAGACAGAAGATAGCATACATTAAAGGATACACTGTAGATGTCTTTTTTTCGGCACTGCAATGTGGATTCTGTAACGGCTTCCGTCTCGAATTGTGTAACCCTTGCTTTGGTCCCGACCAATGTAACCATGTCGGTGACAACAGGAAAAGGCCTGCTGCATATGGAGGGGCGGAATTCCGCATCCACTCAATCGCTTTGCTGGAACAAGGACTTGAATTTATGAGCAACCGCCTCTGATGTATACGTGTTGCTTTATTCGTCTATGCACATGCGTGACAAAGGGATATATATGTGAAACGTTTCCCTGCTAATAAACAGTTGTGAGTATAGCGCGTGTCTTCGTCTTCTTCCTTGTATTTGTCGCTTTTTTGCGCTAATTAGTCTCCGCCAGTTGTTCACACAACAGCCAGAAAATATCGCTCTCTGCTAGAGCAACTTGAGTTCACAGGTGATGAAAGATGGCTGACGCACGCTACGCTTTGGTCATGGCCCTGCTGGATTGGTAGCAAAACAGCATTGATTCCATGTTCACAAGCATCGAACTGGCCTAGGATAGGTGGGGTGGCGAGAATCTCGGACCGAAGTGGCCGCTTGAGGACGGCTTCATGGCCATACTTCGCTTGCCTTTAGCCGCGACACACGTAGTCCTTTAGCCGCGACACAGGTAGTCTTCTCTGGCCTGCTGTATGCGCTTGGTGTTTCGTGAATGATACTGAGGAGCTATTTGACAAGCACGTGTCGTTTTGCCACATTATCTACTTCGTGACACTTTAGTTGACCAGAGGTGAGTAGTGGGGTTTGGTCAATTTCTGTGGCACATGTGTGTTTGCCCGCGGACTACATTTTATTGCAATAGCAATTATATAGACACTCTCCACGGGCTTTTGCCGCCGCCGTTATGTCCCGTATATGCGTATGTATACACACGTAAAAACCAAAAATAAAAACAATTCCGGAGTAACTTTTTCCGATGCACGCGACCTGGGATTCGAACCTGTGCCCACTCGCTCCACAGCGCGCTGCGTTGGGTAAGTGTACCACGCATATACATCCATCACTAAACTAACGGCGAGCTATTTATCGACACCACTTACCGCTGGCGGTACGCAGAGCTCGGAGGTGCTTCAGCGTGATCATTATCACCCGAGAGATAGCGCGAAGCGCGTGCTTTAGAGGTCATCGCCCCGCTAGTAGCTGGGTTGGGTAGGCTGCTCTTGTGTTCGGAAAAGCAGCGGCGCTTCAGAGTTGGATCAAACGGAGGCGGCGTTGGGTCAAAATTATGCGAGACGCGGGCCATGCTGCGCCGTTGCCCGCGCTGTGTTTGCGTCGTCTCGCTGGCGACCCACGCTAGATTGCGATTTTGGGGTCTTGGGACAACGCGAGCGCAAGAGCTCAAGAGTGGCTTGGTTTCTGCGCATGCGCCCTGGCGGCTCGCAAATTTCTTGGTTCTCCTAGCTCCTTGGATCAGCAATTCTAAAGCTCTCTAATGTTTCGCAGGAGTTGGATGTGCGCCTCCGACTTGTACTTTGATATACAGGGCATGGCCACCCGTGCCCGTGCCCGGCCGCGTTATGAGCTGCTAGCTAGAAGAGCCAAAGTAGGGGCTAGTTGAAGTAACAACTGTGGCAGCTGTTAGTCCGCGGTCGTCCTGTGTATACCTGCACGTTATTTTTATGCGTCCTGTTTTATGTGTGAGCAGCGCGCTGTGAGTGTCGAGCTGTGACAGTTGTTCGCGTTCGCCCTGTGTGTGTTCCAGTGGCGTGGCCAGAAATTTTTTTCGGTGGTGGGGGGGGGCTCGCTTGTCAACATTTACGTATGTACACGCACGCGCACACACACGCACGCACGCGCACACACACACACACACACACACACACACACACACACACACACACACACACACACACACACACACACACACACACACACACACACACACACAAGATTAGTTCCACCAGGCCAGTAACCAAGGGGGCCCTAGGGTCCCCACCGAAATTTTGGTGAAGTAGGTGCCTTTACCAAAAATAAATAATAAAAATAGGCGTTTTTCTCAAATAGGCAGGGTTTTCAGCAAGTGCCCCCCCCCCGCAAAAAATCCCTGGCTACGGGCCTGAGTTCCACCAGTATGTATTACGCGCAGCAATCGTGATGCATCTTTATATATAATTACTGGAAATAAATCTTTCTATGTCTTTTGAATACGAAAGCTCCATGAAGGAAAGCTCGTAAATTTACGTTACCATCATTAGATCGTTTCAGTTAAGGGCACATGGTAAGGCAGAATTGAAAAAAAAATCCCTTTTTTTTGCAACTTGGGAAGTGTATCCCTTAACTCTGAGAAACAATTGAGTATTTGGGGAGTATTTCTGCCACACGACAATAATCGTCATCCACCTCGCGTATTTTCCTCGCGGTATCACCGCGGTCCCGGCACTTCCCGGTCACGAACGGCACGCGCGTTATCAGCGTGACATAACATTCTTGATAGGAAAGTGACGAGAGCCGGGTTTTCAAGAAAGGAAACGCGAGCAAGCCAGATGACGATTACTGTTGTGTGCCAGAAATACTCCCCAAATACTCGATTTTTTCTTAGAGTGTTGGGCATATTTTCCATATTCGTGCTTTCCTTAAAGAGGTAATGGCACCGTTTTTCGAAAGAGAGTTTACTCTGCCATACAAATATGCGTGCAGAGATGGCTCTGAATAAGTGTGAAGCTCAGTAAATGCTGATAAGATATTTTACCTTGATAATAATGTATTCTTTTCCATGGCACACCTACTGACATCGACACTAGCTCGACGTCAGGCTACAGTACTTAGTCGGGTGACCTCACACCGCAGACTGGCTAGTTGTGAAAAATAATTCAGAAAAATGCTTCCGAAGCGCGGAATCGAACTAGGGACCTCTTGCTCCGCAGCGAGTGGCGCTAACCACTACGCCACGAAACGCAGATCCTCCACGTAGCTAACTGCGAGCGTTATATACACACCCTTTACTGCTGGACGGAGTCAGAGACGGCAGGCGCTTATAAGCGTTTCTTCATTACCAGAGAGATGGCGCTCGGAGCGCGACGGGCGCATTTAAAAGTCGTCGGTGAGCTCGCTCGCTTCTTCTTATATTTGCGCAGGGAGAACCTTGCCCTTCCGCTGTCTGCTCGCGCGGTTTTCTCGTGCTGAGGGGAAGAGGGATGTTTCACACTTTCACCGTGATGTCCGTGCTCGTGTTACGGAGCGTACGAAAGTCACTCGAGCTCAAGGGACGCCGCTAAACGAACAAACAGAAGGTAAGCGCGAACTATCAAGTGTCACAGCTCGACCCTTGAAGCACGCTAGTTTCCTTCGCTGCTTCGGCCACCTTTGCAACAGGAGCGCTGTTCAAACTGAGAGTATCCATTGGCGAGCCTCACTTCGTAACGCATTAGTTTCTTGCTATCGCATTTTATTCACACTTGTTCTTCGGAGCGTGTCTATTTGAACACTTTCAGCGCCTAACTTCATTACACCTTATGTATGTCGTGCCTGTCAATAAGTTGGGATGGTGACGGTAAAGAAGGTCTTCAAAAAGTGTAGATTTCGTGGCAACCAATACAGTTCTCATGTAAGTGGGAATAAATGCCGGCGACGTACTGAGGGGCCGAACGCAGAACCAGCAAGCTTTTCATCGTAGAATTTCTCATCTTTTTCAGCGTGCTTCGATGGGAAACGAGTGCAGGGTGACAACGGGTATGCTCTAATGGACATGACTATTATTTGTGATACAATTATACATAATTGTGCGTGCAAACTGTGCGGTGTAAGTGTTGATCTAATCGCAATAGCGTTGCGGAGTCTTTCCTACATTTGTTTAGGCTTCAGAGTCCTAAAAATTGCGAAATTGGTTGCTGTTTTTTCGTTTATTGATGACAGTATCGCCCATGCCGAAATTCTGAAATCATTAGGCATGAAGCCTGGCGCAAAAACAGTCAACTTTCTGAAAGAAGTTGACCACAAATACATTGCGGATGGAGCTGCACGGCAGTTAACAAAAGAAACAAGGCAAGCAAGACGGCAGGCTCTAAAGTGGCAATGGTTACCAAGCTACGTAGCTGCTAAATAAAGTAGTTGAACGGTGTTTGTGCCAAAAGATGTTCGCTTTCCAGCTGTTTTCTTACTTTAAACTGCATGATCTTAAAAGCATGTTTTTTATTACTTAGGTACCATTATTTCCTATTATTCAAAGATAACAGTTATTTAGTTTCCATAGTATTCGGCATAAGTGCATACAACTACTGTACCAGAATTGAAATTATGCACATCACAATTTTCTTGTTAGAAATCTTTAACAATGCAAATGAACTTACAATTTAGGTTCCTAGCAGTAAAAATTCACCAAATTTGTAACGTTCGTTAGATTTTAATAAATCTGGTACAGTTAAAAGAGCGCAAGATTTGGAAGAAAATGATATATGTATTATGTGGATACTTCTTTTAGATACCGAGAAAACGGTTCCTCAACATGGCCAAAAATGCATGGGACGTATAGGGCTTACCCTGTGCCATTAAGTCACGTCAAGAAGCCACTTAGAAAATATAAATTTATTACTGTAGATATAAAATACAATAGAAAATGATGTTGGACATTTATACCTGATTATATTTTACTGCGCTTTTGTATGCTCATATTGTTGCTCGCGTGTTTGGAACTCAATCTGCATAATTGATCGAGTACAATCCACTCAAAAGTCATAATTTCCTTAGTTCCATGACAAGCTAATTCATCCAAATCTGCTGAAAACGGTGACAGCATCAATTTTACATCGTGTGTGCGCATTTTTCTTATGCGCTATACTTCTCATTGTTGGAATAAGCTCGCCTGCGAAATCTACCCGCTTACTACTGCAGAAACAAATTAAGAGTAGTGTTACATCCAGCAGATTTACATACATGTATGAGCTGTGTCATAGAAAAAGTGATCAAGTTTACCTTCTCCTAGTGCGTTCTGCAGCTCAAAACTACGTAACTTTGAGTACCCACGAGACAGCTTTATCCGCCTTTCCACCTGACGGTCAACAAAAATATACTGTTACGCTTACTTATTAGAAAGGGCTACTAATTGTTATATCTGATGGCTTGCGATTATAAAGATGGGGCGAAATTGAGACGAGAGACAACGGACGCCATGTTCAGCGTAATGTATCCTGGCCTGCTCCGTGCTGGGAGTGGCGTTTATTAAGTACATGAGCCTAGAGGGGTAGGGGGCGCTAGTGATTACTATAACACGCCGCCACACAAGTACTGACAAAAACAAAACGAAACAAAGTTTGATCACATGAGGAATCTTGAAGGGATTCTCACTGGACCTTCCCGAGCGTGTCTTTTTCGGGAGTGCTTGCAGTGGCACCGTTCTTGCGTCTGAAGGACGGTCAGGCAGAGATCTTGGGTGTGAGGAGTGGTGCGGCTCATTTTCTTTAGATGTCTGAAGAGGATAGTAGTCTTCAGGTGTTGACTGGTGGTCACTTGGGTGATGCCGCACTCGTAGGTGGTGTCGGTTGCGCCTGTACACTTGACCATTGGCTGCTATGACAGTATATCTCTGTGGCTCTGGGCCTACCTGTGTTACGACTGCTTTCTCCCATTTCTTTCCATGCCAAAAGCAGACTGGCATATTATTAGTCAAGGGAAGGCAGCTGTCGAGCATGCTGGTCTGCGTGCTTATGCTGTGCCTGCTGCCTTGACTGAAGGTTTCTTTGGAGCACCGTGTCTGGGTAGTGCGGTAACAAAGTGCTGGGATGGGCTGGAATAAACGTTCTTATCCTTCTTCCCATAAGCATTTCTGCTGGAGAAAGAAGGCCATTCATTGGAGTTGATCTGTGGTTCATTAGCACCACTGCGAGTTCCTTGCCTTCAGACAGCGCTTTTGTCAATGTTGCTTTGATGGTTTGAACAGTTCTTTCCACTTGCCCGTTTGAGCGAAGAAAAAGAGTTGATGTGGGCTGTGGACGATGTCCCATTCCTTGTTGAAGTTTCTGAAGTCGGCTGAATCAAATGGAGGGCCTTGGTCACTCACGACTTCTGAAGGTATGTCAAAGCGTGCATAGCTATCCTTAAGCACTGTGATGACTGATGAGGCTGATGTTGAAGGCATTTTCGTAACCTCCACGTACTCAGAATAGTACGTGGAAAAGCAGATATGTGACACCGTTGTGGTGAAAAAAATCCATTGCCACGTTTTCCCAAGGTCGTGTTGGTAGTTCTCTGTCAAGGAGTGGCTCTCGCTGGTTAGCCCGCTGATGGCGCTGGCAGACCTCACAGTTAGTTATCATCTGTTCAATTTCCTGACTTATTCCAGGCCAGTAGACACTCTGGCGAGCTGTATTCTTACATGAGACGATGCCTCGGTGGGTCAGGCGGAGCCTTGAGAGCACTTCTTTTTGACAAGCCGTGGGAACAAGAAGTCGTTCACCATAGCACAGAAAGCCATCAGTTGCATACACTTCACTTCTGATTGAGTAGTAGGGCTTTACTGATGTGGGAGCTTTTGAGATCTTGTCGCACCAGCCTTTCTGGATGTACGAGGCTACACATTGGAGTGTGTTATCGGCAGCTGTGCAGTTTCTTATCTCTGCTAGCTTTGGAGTTGAAGCTTGCACCAATGTACAGGCTAGGACCTGATACTCTTAGTCTGACGTCTTGATTGTCTCTGCTGGATCAGGCGCGCGACACAGTGCGTCTGCAACAGTGAAATGTTTACCAGGTACATACACCAACTTCACACTGTAGCGCTGAAGTCGAAGTAGTAGGCGTTGTAGCCTGGGTGAGACCTTGTGGAAAGTCCTTAGACTGAAGGCCGATAAGAGGTTTGTGGTCAGTCTCAACGACAATGCTGCGACCACAGATATAATAATGAAAATGTTCACAGGCAAACACTACAGCTAACAGTTCCTTTTCAATTTGCGCAGTAGCGCTGCTGTGCTGGTGAGAGTGCTGCAGATGCATAGGTTATTGGGTGTCCATTCTGAAGGAGGACACTGCCGATTCCATAGGTACTTGCATGGGTGGATATGGCAATAGTCTGTGCAGGGTCAAAGTAGTGCAAGAGTGGCGCTGTTGTCAGCTTGCTCTTGATCTCGTTGAATGCATCGGACATCTTTTGAGTCCAGTGCCATGCAACATCAGATTTGAGAAGTTCTCGAAGGGGCTGTGTCTTTGTCGAGAAATTAGGCACAAAGTTCATTAAGTATGTCGCCATGCCCAGGAAGCGAAGAAGCTCTGCTTTGCTGGTTGGTGCTGGTATAGCGTTGATGGCCTTGACTTTGCTGGGATCAGGAGTGATGCCTTGCCGTGTCAATTGATGTCCTAGGTAGGTGACTGATGGTAAACCCAGCTTGAGCTTGCTATAGTTCAGCTCGAGGTTGTTAGCTCGTGCTATGCTAAGCACTTTACGCAAGTCAACAACACGTTCATCAAGTGTTCTGGATGCAACCAAAATGTCGTCAAAGTATGGCGTTACAAGAGCTTGACGTTTCAAAGATACTGTCAATGGCTTGCTGAAAAAGTTCAGGGGCTATGCTGAGGCCAAATGGTACCCGGAGGAACCTATAGCGTCCCCATGGAGTGGCAAATGGGCATAGGTACGAGGTGCGCTCGTCAAGTGCTAGCTGCCAAAATGCACCCTTGGCATCCAAAAATGAGTCGTGCAAACAGTTTCTCTTCCACTGGAATGCGATAGTGGCGTCGCATCAAGTTCCTGGGATCTAGACATAATAGTACGCTTCCATCTTCTTTGGTAATTATAACGATAGGACGCACCCAGTGTGTTGGTTCTGTCCCACGCTTGATTATACCATTTTGTTCCATTCGTTCGAGTTCAGCTTTTACTGCCTTTTCTAGTGTACAATGCACACGACTAAGGGACTGTAAGTGTAGGCTTTGCGTCTTGCTGGAGGTGCATGCTGTACTCTCCTGGGAGCCTGCCAATGCCTTTGAACACGTCAGAAAATTCTTGAAGCACTGCTTCAAGCTGCAGAGAAGTTGGAGGACAAGCCTCTCCTACTGTTTCAACGTTCCTAACTCTGTGCACCAAGTTTAGTGCTGTGCATGCAGCTGCTCCGAGTATTGGCTTGAGGCTTCCTTTGACAAGCAAGAATTTTACAAGGCTTTGCTTGTTTTTCACAGAGCAAGAGAGTTCACATTCACTTTCAATGTTGAGTAGCTCACCTAGGTACATGGTGACCTTGGCTTTAGTAGCTTTCACTGTTGGTTTAGGCTTCCATTTCAACACTAGCTGCTCTGCACGTGGCGATGATTTTCTCCAGTGTCAAGTCTCTCTCTCGGAACAGCCTTTCTCGAAGCGCTGCGTCTCTAATGCCGACGATGATCCTGTCGCCTAGGAGGCGGTCATGCTTGTCAACGAAGTCGCACATTGCTGCTTGATACTGAAGTTCAGCAACTAAGTCGTCAATAGGCTGGTTCTCTTTCTGACACATGGTGCTGAAAATGGATGTCGCTTGCGTGACTTTCTTGTACGGAAGGTACCTCTCGTCAAACCGCTCAAATAATGCTGCTACCGTGTCGGTTCTCTGCTCACCTTCGGCTGGCGACGGAAAACGGAATGTCTCGACGATTTTCCGCGCTGTTGGGCCCATGACGTGAAGTAGCAGTGCTCGCCGTGTTGCTTGGGGCTTTGTGCTGTATTCGCACGCTGCTTCATAAAGTTGATACGCCGCTTTCCATTCCGACCAAGCCTCCGCGGGATTGCTGCCCGGCTCAAAATGCTTCGGTGGTTGTATGAGTGGAAGGGCCATGCTTAATATCGTTGCGTTACTTTACTTCTGACACCATGTTATATCTGGATTGCTTGCGATTGTAAAGATGGGGCGAGATTGAGACGAGAGACAACGGACGCCATGTTGAGCGCAATGTATCCTGGCCTGCTCCGTGCTGGGAGTGGCGTTTATTAAGTGCATGAGCCTAGAGGGGTAGGGAGCGCTAGTGAGTACATAACACTGTCACTAATAAGATTTATTGGCAAGAAAACTAAGAAAGCATTCACACGGATTACGGAACTTAATCATGCGTGGGGCATGTAATGTCAAGATGAACTGCAGGTGCGCGAAATTATGACCTGTTTCCTTGACCGCAAGCCAGTCACTAGAACAAGGAGCGCAAAGGCGTAGCCAGAAATTTTTTTCGGGGGGGGGGGGCGGTTCAACCATACACTATGTATGTTCGTGTGCGCGTTTGTATCTGCGCGTGTATGTATGCGCAAGCCAAATTCGAAATTTTCGGGGGAGGGGGGTGGGGGTTTAAACATCCCTTCACTGTTCGAGGCACAATCATCGTTAGAAGGAAGCAATTATGGCAAAGCCGTGTTGCTAGTACATTACAGTCTCATTAGCAGTCTCGTCGATGTGGATTCGCCTCTCGGACGGGGAAAAATGAGGGTGGGTTTCAATGGATGATTTCTGTAATGTCAGCGCACCGGTCATACTAAAGGCATTATAGCAACTTCGTTCAGATAAAATACAGCCGTTTCTGTCCAAAACGACTCCCCGCTGCGAGTGGCGTAGCCAGGGGGGGGGGGTGGCACACTAGGCCCCTGCTCCATGTCAGATCAAAGGCTTGTCCCCCCCCCATACCCCGAAAAAAATTTCTGCCTACGCCAGCGCCCGCTGCCCTTACAGGTGCAAGAGAACGAAGTGTCGGTGGTAAGTCGTCAGAGATAACCACCACCCCATTTGGGCCCTCTTCTAGCAAGATGTGATCGTTTCGTGTTCAAGGCGTCCCCGCCGCAACAGTGTATATACAATGGCGCCTTTATAGCTTAATCTAGAGCATCCGGCTAGTATTCCGTCGCGGTAGCACGACGGAGCGTCAGAGAGCGGAGCCCCGTAATTAGCGCGTCGCTGCATCGCGAAATGGCAATCCATGGCACTACGCCTCTGTTTTAGGGGTATTTCTGACGGTATCATGCGCTGCATAGCCAGGTACAGGGTCGCCAAAGGTCAGCAATGTTCGCACCGAAGTGTATTTTCGACTGCGATGGTGATGATGATGAAAATACTTCTTTATCGAAGTGCAAAGAAAACGGGGAGGGTTCCTATTCCGAGGCTCCTATGACAACTCCTGCGATACATCAGAGCCTTTCTCCATGACCAGAGCACGCCTGTCCCGCACCCAGGCTGCTGGCGAGCCGAGCGGATACTCCCGCACCCAGACACCGGGCTGGCCGTACTGCCAAGGCGCGCGCGGATTGCACGAAGTAAACAGGGCAAGCTGCAGCTCTGAGACATTAAAGTGCGAAAAAGTACGTAAGGTGTTTGTGGTGTCCTGACTTCTTTCTTGTGTCTGTGTTTGCACGCCCTGTCTTTTTAGAATGAATGCCTGCTCACGCCGCTTCAGCGTATAGGAGCTCGTCTGGGCACTACTGCGTCGTCTTTGGATGCCAAAACAAGCAGCGCAACAGGAGGATATTACTTAGCGTCGTCTGCGACGATCCCGACGCGCCACTGGAATAGCGCCGGTGCGATGTTTTCAGCTTCGCCGCGAATGGATAAATGGGATTCAAGCAGAAAAACTAGGAGCGGAGTGAAAATACGCGAGTAAGTACACTAAGTGCGTGTATTCTGCCGTGTGATGCCCACCAATTTCATTTTACGAACTTAATTTGCGTGACACGCAGCTGGGTTGAAGGCAGGCGCGAGCTTTGTGTGGGGGTGCACTTCATACCTTTGAGCGTTTCCTTTGACGAAAATCTAGTGCAAGGTGGTGCTTTTAAGCGCAAGCAATCAGCATGCTTTGCCACTTTCAACGTAGTATTAAGCTTAAGTGCTTTTGATAGCATCCACGCCTTCAAGGTTTCGTTTTCAAAAGCTAATAAATGGTACGGTGTTCCTCAACAGCTCGCCAGAAGTTCGTGCTTTCATTTTAATGTTTGATGTCCCCAAATTTACTTGGGAAAAAGGCATCCATGTGCACATAAACATATATTGGTACGTAAGTAAAGTACTCGCGCCGGTGTCCTTGACGTCGCAGGCGTAGCGCCAGCGCAAGCAGCTAAATTTTTAGCATACTTACACAGCAGACATATATTAAAAGGTAGCTGGGTTCCGCCCATTTCAATATCAGCTTAAATAAGAGCAGCACAGTTTTCCTTGTAAAGCATCATCGTTACAAGATTAAACTCACATAGATAGCTTCCAAAAGGGATCGATGAGCGATACTGCAGGTGATACTCTCTCATAGCACGCTTTTGTGAGCAAGACACATTATTGTAAGAGCGCTCGTGAAACAAAAATTACGTTCCGCGAAACTACCCGTAAATCGTACTCTAATTATTGCGCGATGCATGTTGGAATCATGAGCTTTCACAAAAATTTGTGCACAATTTGTAATATGGAGCAAAAAAAAAACATCGTTTCACTCTTTTGCGAGCTGCACTGCAATACGATTCACGCGTACTACAGCGAGGACATTTTTTTACAAATGTAACAGCGTACGTACCTGACGAGGTTGCTTCCGTAGCCTGCTCAGCGCGTACTGTATACATTGTGGACTAGCATGATCAAGGTGTTCTTGATGTTCGAATAAAAACAGTGTGGCGGAGCCTTGGTACTGTTTAATGGGTCGCACTGTCCAGAGGATTCTAGTGGGTCTTCCTCTTCTGAACGCCGCTCGCGCTCGGAGTCTGCTTTTGCCTTGACTGTCGCCACTACGTATTGCCGCTTAGTGCCGTCCAATAAACACCTTAACAGATTGGTGGAAAGTGCTGTGCCATCAAAACTTCGGTCCTCATTCGATGCCCCTGGCGCTTCGATCTCGTACCCTGCCGTCTACCATGCCTTAAGACGCCGCCCAGCAGACGCTTCCGCCTGCACCGACCTCATGTCCCGGTGTCCCTCTCATTCGCGATAACCCTATCTTCGCTGGAGCAAATGGGAACGACGTGGAGGACTGGCTCGCGATTTATGAACGCGTGAGTGTCCCCAATAAATGGGACGACGCAGGAAAATTGGCGAACTTAGTATTCTACATCGCGGGTGTGGCAGGCCTGTGGTACAACAACCACGCCTCAGATTTTGCGACGTGGTCCGACTTAAAGACCGCCATTATAAACGTGTTTCGCCGCCCTGCCGTTCGCAAGCTGCAGGCCGAACAGCGTTTGCGCGAACGAGCTCAGCAGGCCAGCGAATCCTTCACCAGCTACATAGACGACATCCCCGATTTATGTAAGAAAGCCGACGCCGCCATGTTGAATCTGACAAGATCAGGCGTATTACGAAAGGCATCGATGACGATGCCTTCACGATGCTCCTCGCCAAAAACCCTTCCACAGTGGCCGAGGTCATAACGCCGTGCCAGAGCTACGAGGAGATTCACCGGCAGCGTTCGATGACCCGTCGCCCTCCATCACGCGACGAAGAGCTTGCTGGCTTGGCGGCCATACCTGACCAGGCCGCGTTGCTGGCAGAAGTGAAGTCAATCGTGCGCGAGGAAATTGCACCCCAGTTCTCTCTCCTAGCCTTTGCCTACCCGCCGTACGTTCAACTGTCGTCGACCACCCTTCTTTCTCCCCTCCACCTAGTGATTTAGCAGAAAATTGCGGAGGTCATGCCTGAGTACCACCAGCAACCTCCGGCTCCTGCGCCACAGAGTTACGCTCAAGTTGTCGCCAGGACGCCCCAGGCAATTCCTGCGGCTGCACAATTGAGTTACGCCGAAGCCGCCGCTAGACCTCCGCCCTTCGAAGCGGGCGTGCCGGCTACGTATGCTGCCGTCATCCCTAGGCCCCGACTGCAGCCCACCATGCAGTCATTTCAGCAGCAGCCTCGTCAATTGCATCCTTGTGGGACCTGCCCCGGCGAACCGATGGCGCACACCCGACAACCGGCCCATCTGCTTTGCATACCGTTATGCCGGTCACGTGGCATGTTACTGTCATCGCATGCAGCCGCCTTGAGTCGCCTCACCCGTAAACAGCCAGTCCATCCGTACATTCTACGACCCGCCTATGTCACCGACGTCGCGCCCAGCTCCATCCACTCGCCGCTCTCCTTCTCCACGACGTCCCTCACTGTCGCCAATGCGGCCACGTTGTCGCACGACAGCAGGAAAATTAGTCGCCGCAGTCCACGAGGCAAGGGCTGCGACGCTATTGAACTGTAAAAGCCCTCAGGGAAGTCCATCGAATGTCATAGACGTGTTTGTGGACCTCGTTCGCGCATGTGCCCTTATCGACACTGGAGACGCCGTATCCGTTATGGACGCAAAACTTAGCCGCTTACTCCGAAAAGTGACGACGCCACTTTCTGGGATGTCCCTCCGTACCGCCAGCTCCCAGAGTATTAGGCCTACAGCAGCGTGCACTGCTCGCGTCGTCATTCAGGACGTTCTGTACGACGTCGAGTTCATCATAATTACTGCATGCTCCCACGACGTCATCCTGGGATGGGATTTTCTCTTCCGCCACGACGCCGTAATTCACTGCGCACCAGCCGCCATCGAACTCTCACCGTTCTCACATTTGACGCCGGAACAGCCCATCGGTACCGACCAAGATCTTCGTAAAAGACGATACCAAAGTGCCTCGAAAGTCGTCGACGGCCGTGCCTGTTTACTACGCCGGTCTCTGCGACACCATTGCACTCCTTTTGCCATCTGACCGCGTTTGCACTATACTCCGTTTCATACATCAGGTGCAACGCTGTGGAAGCTATGGAAGAAGTTCGGTCAGCAAAATGTGTAAGTCCGCGTGTCTCAAGCTTGGATTTCGTCGTCGTAAACGTGGCCTCCGCGATTGGCTCCGGCTGCCCGCTACCGGAAGTAATCGCGGAGGCCACGAAGCGAAAATAAAGATATAAATAATGGGGTTTGTTCATTTCGAAGGCACAAGGCATCTTAATTTATTACTCAGTCTAAGAACGAAAAAGATCACATTACGGGTGGTAAAATATTTGAACTATTTCTTGGTGCGAATGCACCTACTGCGAGAAATCTCGCTAGCTTCCAAAGCGTTGCAGCTGATGCATAAAACGGAGTATAGGAAACGGTTGCTGGTATCTTTTGCGACCCTGCAAGTCACTCAGGGTATCACCGCTATTTTTCTTACCAACCCATACCCGCACATTGTTAAGTTGATGCGAGGGGAATGTCTCGGCAGAGTGGAGCCAGTCGAAGACGTACAAGTTCTGGACGCGCTCGATGACTCACACTGTACCATTTCCCGTACCATGAGTGCTGTTTCCAAGTCAGATTCGTCACCCGCTGATGTATTTGTAATTCGTCTCCCGCGTTACTCATCAATGCAATGTCATCAGCGAATCGCAGGTTACTGAGATACTCTCCAATAACTCTTGTCCCTAATTCTTCCCAATCTAAGGCCCTGAAAACCACCTGTAAACACGCGGTGAATATCATTGGAGAGATCATGTCTCCCTGCCGTACGCCCTTCTTTATTGGGATTCTGTGTGTATTGGGAGACGAATTACAGCTCATGATTACTGAACTGGATACGGAAAGTAGAAGAGTAGGTCTGAAAATTAATATGCATAAAACTAAAGTAATGTTGAACAACCTTGGCACAGAACAGCGCTTTGCGATAGGGGGCGAGACACTGGAAGTTGTAAAGGAGTACGTCTACTTAGGACAGGTAGTAACCGCGGAGCCGAACCATGAGAGTGAAATAACTAGAAGAATAAGGATGGGATGGGGCTCATTCGGCGAGCATTATCAAATCATGAATGGTAGTCTACCACTATCCCTCAAGAGGAAGGCATATAACAGCTGCATCGTACCGGTACTTACCTACGGAGCAGAAACCTGGAGTCTTACAAAGAGGGTTCAACTTAAATTGAGGACGACGCAGCGAGCGATGGAAAGGAAAATGATAGGCGTAACCTTAAGAGACAGGAAGAGAGCAGAGGGGGTCAGGAAACAAACGGGGGTTAAGGATATTCTGTTCAGTTTATTCAGTTTATTCATTCAATTCATTTATTCATATGCATCGACACTGGCGCCCAACCACCACTGCGGCAACGTCCATATCGCGTGTCTCCCACAGAACCTCGGGTAATTACCGAGCAAGTCGACGATATGCTTCGACGCGACGCTATTCGACCCTCGGACAGCCCATGGGCGTCTCCTGTTGTTCTCTTTGCCAAGAAGGACGGTTCAGTGCGGTTCTCTGTGGATTACCGACGGCTCAACAAGGTCACTCGGAATGATGTTTATGCACGGCCGCGAATCCACGCCGCGATGGACAGCCTACAAAGAGCAGAATACTTTTCATCTCGATTTGCGCTCGGGGTAGTGGCAAGTACCCATGGCTGATGACGCTCGACCGAAGACAGCCTTTTTCACGCCCGACGGCTCGTACGAGTTCAACGTCATGCCGTTTGGTCTGTGTAATGCCCCCGCGACCTTCGAGCGCATGATGGACACCATTCTGCGCAGCTTGAAATGGCACACGTTTCCTGGACAACGTCGTCGTTATCGCTCCCGACTTCTCCGCGCACCTTCAACGTCTGCGGCATCTTTTGACGCGTTTGAGCAACGCCGGTTCCCAAATGAATCTGAAGAAGTGCCGATTTGCAGCACGGCAGCTGACAATCCTAGGCTACGTCGTGTCCAAGGACGGAATCCTTCCCGATCCGGCCAAGCTTCGGGCCGTGGCCGAATTTTCCAAACCTACGTCCGTCAAAGAACTGCGCAGTTTCGTAGGACTGTGCTGATATTTTCGACGCTTCATGCGCAACTTTGCCGCCATCATATCGCCGCTGACGAAGCTCCTTGGAAGTAACGGGCCCCTAAGTACGTGGTCGTCCGAGTGTGACGACGCGTTCGCAAAGCTCCGCCGTTTGTTGACGTCTCCTCCCACACTGCGCCTCTACGACGCTACGGCCCCAACGGAGGTACACACGGACGCCAGCGGTGTAGACCTCGGCGTTGTTCTTGCGCAGCGCAAACCGGGGTTCCCCGATTATGTCGTCGCATACGCAAGTCGTACGCTTACTAAAGCCGAGACCAACTACACCGTCACGGAAAAAGAGTGCCTGGCGATCATCTGGGCCCTTACAAAATTCCGACCTTACTTGTATGGTCGCCCATTTGATGTCGTCACCGACCATCATGCACTATGCTGGCTGTCGTCATTGAAGGATCCCTCGGGCCGTCTTGCCCGTTGGGCACTTCGCCTGCACACTACGACGTCCGCGTACTGTACCGCAACGGACGCCAGCATGCTGACGCCGACGCCCTCTCGCGCTCCCCTTTGCCTGATGATAATGCCTCCTGCTCAGTATCTAACATTGCTGTTTCTTCCATCGACGTTCACACCATCGCTACCAAACAGCGCAAGTATAAATGGATCGCCTCGCTGATAGGCTTGCTCACTGATCCGTCGACAACACCAACCACTCGCGCGTTGCGTCGTCAAAACAAGCCTACCATTTTGCCATTCGTGACGACCTACTGCACCGACGCAATTACAACGCTGACGGCCGCCAGTGGCTACTAGTGATACCCCGCAGTCTGCGTTCTGGAATATGCGAGTTCTTCCACTCTGATCCGCAATGTGCGCACTCTGGGGTATCCAAAACCTACCATCGCATTCGACAACGATACTTCTGGCGAGGGATGTACCGCTACGTGCAGAAGTTCATCCACTCCTGCCTGGATTGCCAACGCCGAAAACCTTCAACGCACGTGTCAACAGTCGGTCTACAACCATTACCTTACCCTAACCGTCCGTTTTGGCGCGTGGGCATCGATTTGTATGGACCACTTCCTCTGACGTCGGCTGGTAACTGCTGGGTTACCGTCGCTTATGACTCTAACGCGATACGCCGAAACCACCGCCCTCCTAGCGGCTACAGCGCGCGATGTTGCCTCCTTCCTGCTACACCGATTCATGCTGCGTCATGGTCCACCCCAGGAGGTTCTCAGCAATCGAGGCCGTGTCTTCTTGTCGGAAGTCGTCGAAGCCATTCTCAGAGTGCCAGGATGTTCACCGCAAAACTACTGCTTACCAACCGCAGACGAATGGCCTAACCGAACGCTTTAACCGCACGCTCGGCAACATGCTTTCAATGTACGTCGCCGCCGATTGCACAAATTGGGATTCCATTCTGCCCTTCGTCACCTACGCCTGTAATACCACCCCTCAGAGCACTACTGGTTTTTGACCCTTCTTCCTATTGTACAGAAGGCACCCGTCGCACACCATCGGCACGATACTTCCATACAAGCCGGAGCCATATGAATGCGCGCCTATGTCTGACACAGCCAGGCTTGCTGAAGAGTGTCGCGAACTTGCCAAGACCTTTACAACGCACGAACAATAGCGGCAGAAGAGCATTCGTGGTGGCACCACCACTTCTGAGTCTACGTTCCTCCCTGGAGCGCTCGTATGGTTTTCCGTCCCTACCACCGCAGCTGGCCTCTCTTCGAAACTACTGCCGAAATACGAAGGCCCGTACCGGGTCGTCGAGCGCACATCCCCGGTCAACTACCTGATCGAACCCATTGAACCATCTTCGGACATGCGCCGTCGAGGCCACGACATAGTCAACGCGGAGCGCCTTAAGGCCTACTATGACCCACTCATAGTGACGAGCTGTTAGGTCGCCGGACGGCTCCCTTTTCGTACCCGTAGTAACTGTGGCGAAGCCTCGGTACTGTTTAACGGTTGCGCTCTCCAGCGGCTTCTAGTGGGTCGTCCTCTTCTGAACGCCGCTCACGCTCAGAGTCCGCGCTTTTGCCTTGACTGTCGCCGTTGCGCATTGTCGCTGAGTGCCGTCCAATAAACAGCTTAACAGTAGTAATAGTGGCAGTAGTAGTAGTAGTAGTAACAGTATTTGTAGTAGTAGTAGTAGCAGTCGTTCTAGTAGTAGTAGCAGTAGTAGTAGTAGTAGTTGCCGCGCAGGTCACGGGACCAGAGGGGAAAGCAAATAACCAAAGAATAAGAGGGAATGATCGTAATCATCATGTATTTCCTCAAATAAAGAAAACAATGTTGTGATTATGCCGACGCCCGACATGATGATGATGCTTTTCTTTCAACAAATAAAACAAACTGGCGATGATGTTGGTCGGAAAGTCAGCATCACAATCATCATCATTACAGCTTCGCTGTCCGACCGTGTTCCACAGCGTGGAACTGGCTGAATCTTTATAACGTCCTTCCTCTTACGAAATAACAGCTTACACAGGGATATATTGCCTACACTGTTCGCTGATTTGTACGCTGCCATCATGACCAATGTTCTTCGCTTTCTTCCTGCTTGAACCGTGGCAGTACCTGCGGAATAAACCAGTCTGCGAAAGTTTTTCTGACTTGGTCATCTTCTTCCTTACAAATAATAATAATAATAATAATAATAATAATAATAATAATAATAATAATAATAATAATAATAATAATAATAATAATAATATAATAATAGTAATATTAATATAAAGATCGTGTCTCTCATTTTAAATCAATCAGATTCAAATTACATGTGAGCAACATTCTGCCCTTGATTGTTGGCCTATCCCGCCATTTTATTTGTTTGTCATCTAAAGAAGACTGGCTCATACTCACGAGGGGGATTGGCCACACTGACAATTAGAAAGAGAAATGTAAACCCTATCAAACGTCAAAAGGAAAGAAGAGCGAAGCGCGATGCAAATAAAAAGTGAAAGAGTTAAGAAATTCAAAACGCCGTAGGATAAAGATCGAAAAAAGAAAAAAAATAATTGAAAGAAAGGAAAAAGAGTGTTGTTTTCAGTGGTCGGTAGCAATAGCAGCGTGCAATCACTCCCCATTTCCTACTGATAACCGAGGTTCGGCGTTTGTGGTGTCCTGACTTCTTTCTTGTGTCCGTGTTTGCACGCCCTGTCTTTTTAGAACGAGGTTCGTCAGTTTGGCCGCGGGGGGATCCTCTGCTGCTCACCAGACCAGGCCTGTATTCAAGATCTACTGAAGTGTACAACTTTTGCCTCCCATACGGTTGGCTGCTTTATCCCACCTCATTTAGCTTGCTGCGAAGGCTTAGTTCGAGGAGTCGACATAAGTCCAGCTGAAGTCTTCGACATATTATCCCCCTGCAGGAGTAATTTCTGTGTACCGCTGTACCAGACAAGTAAATAATCAGAAAGTCCTTACTGAAACTGTGATTTCAACATTTGCTAGGATGACTCGCCCATCGGTGATCAAGGCATGGCCGCTTATCTATAGGGTCGAAGCTCTAGCTCCCCGTCCGTTACTATGCGCTAAATGCTGGCGTTATGGACACATTGCTAATGGTTGTCGTTCGGACGCTCGATCTTGCATATGTGGGGCCGACCATAGCACTGCGGAGTGCCAGTGAGACACTAAGTCATGTTGCTTATGCAATGCAAATCACTCTGCTGACAATACTAACTGCCCTGCTAGATCAAAAGAATTTCAGGTGATCGAAATCATTGAAAGGAGACGATGCTCTCGTAGAGAAGCTCTGGCAGAAGGTCAAAGCTGGACTCAGGGATATGCCGGCGTAACAGCTCGTCAGCATCTTGGTATGGACGCATCACTTTCCCAGTCCATTACAGCTATGGTAGAGAAGGTAGTACAACAAGTATTAGAAAAAATTTCTACTAAATTTGTCCGATTCACTGAACCAAATTATGGTTTCACAGTTTTCTGGTGTATCTGAGAGAATAACAAAGCGTTCCCAAAATCCTAGCGCTTCAACCAATAAACCTGCTGAACATCAGACCCCGATCAATAATGGAGCAGGGCCTTCCCATTCTCAAACGACTGAGCAAGAATATATATCTGATTCAGATTCGATGGGCAATCGGGACGTAGATATGGATGCTCGCATTCTCAAATGCACCAGATTACCTACTAGCAAATTTTACAATTCCTCTAATCCAAAAACAAAAAAAAGTGTGTGAAGGAATCTGGGGCTAGGTGTGATTTACTGAAAGAAAGTATTTTAGATCAAGCAGTTTCCCCTGCTTGCCTATCATCATCATAGGGTGCCTTAGAGTTCTTCAGTGGAGCTGCCGTTCAATCATCTCTTCAGCTACAGATTTACTATACCTCATTTCTCAGCAAACTCCTGACGTTATACTCCTACAAGAAACTTGGTTGTCAGCTGATGAAAACTTTTATTGAAAAACTATCACTGTTTTTGAGTGGACAGAAATTCACGTGGCGGACGATTAATTTTTTTCATCCCATCAAATTTTTGTCATAGTGCGACAATAGCTTACAAAGCAATATCGCCTGATTATGAAGTTTTGGTTTTGGAAACAAGCTTTCTTGGCTGCGCGCCACTATCAATAGTCAATAACTACTTTCCTGCTGTGATACAAGATGAAAGCGCTCTTGATGCGACTGTGAAGTTCTGTAAAAACAATATATTATTTGCAGGAGACTTTAATTCTCATCATGTGTCGTGGGGTTTCCGCACAGACTCATCGGGAAAACGGTTGTGGAACTGGGCTAACGCGAACAGTTTTATTTGTTTAAATTCCAAAGTTGCCACATTTGTTCGATGCAACTCGAGGTCGGTATTAGATTTAGCATTTGCTAGCTCAAACGTTTCTATCTCGTCTTGGAATGTTCTTGATACCGCTACAAGCAGTGATCACCGTCCACTCGTATTTGAAATTAACATTCCATTAGTGACGTTTGATTATCAGGTGCAAAATTTTATAGACTACTCACAATTTGAAAACAATTTGCAGTCAACCTTGTCTTCCTTGACCAGTATGGAAAGAAATGTTAAAGCTATGAGTATTTGCTCAGCTTTAAAACGTACAATAAAAAAATCACAGTTAACGGTATCTTCAACAAAAGAACATGCTATGTCTGCCTGGTGGAATTCGGATTGTGCAAGAGATTATAGACGCCGAAAAGCTGCATGGAAAAAAACTCCTTATAAATCAAAGCCCTACTAATTGGAGCAAATATTTGTAAGCTAAAGCTATGTTTAAAAGAACAGTATCATTAGCAAAAGACGACTATGGAGAAAAACGATATAATTTCCTATCAAAGAGTGGTAATAAAAAAGCATTTATTTCGGTTTCTCCGTAATTGTAAGGCTGTCGCAGCGGCCGTAAATATTGATTCAGTTATCCTTTCCCCAAAGGAATCGGAAGATATATTAGCTGAAATTGCATTAGGATTAGAAAAGAGATTTACATCACAGCTACAACTAAAGTTTGTAAAGAATTTATGTGTGAACGATTTTATTGATGTAAATATGGAAGAACTTGCGCACGTCGTTCGTCTTCTGCCTAACACAGCTCCAGGCCCAGACGGCGTTACGTCCGGAATGTTGAAAATATTATTCGACATCTCCCCAGAAGACCTGCTGAACGTCGTCAATCACTCACTTAGAAATAGTTGGGTTCTTCCAAACGGGAGACTAGCAAAAATGGTTCCGCTTCTTAAAAACTGAGTAGAAATGCAGGTGGACAACATTAGACCGATTGCTTTAACGTGACATGTAATTAAAATAATAGAAAGAACATTATACATAAGAATTATGAAGTTTACAACAGATAATGCAATACTCAGTTCGTGCCAAATTGTGTTTAGACCCGGCTGCTCGATGTGGTGTGCGCATGTCGATTTAGAGGCTCGTATTAAGCTTGCTCGGCACAGGCGGCAATATTTGGCTTTAGTAACCCTTGATTTAGCCAAGGCATACGATAGTGTTGAACATGTTATTCTCATCAATGCCCTAAAAGACTTAAATTTCCCGCAGTATATGACCAATTGGATGCATGAATTTTTAAAAGATAGAAACTTTTATTGCTCCCAACGAGGTGTATCTAAATCTAAATATAGCCAAACGAGAGGTGTCCCCCAGGGCTCTGTCCTCTCGCCAGTTTGGATGGATGGAAAGTCCTTTATTGAAAAAGAGGGAGGCGCATGGCCTCTGTGGGGATAAGCGGGACTTTCAAACTATACTAATATTTCACAGTTTCATAGGGTTTGCACTTATTCAAGTCACAATCACATGTACTGAGGCGGTGTGTGGTCAGTACTGTGGTCTGTCGGACCCCCTAAACCACTCTGATCAGGCTGCTCTGACTTTCATATTGCGCGAATACTAACTGCGTGTCCGGGTCCGTAAGCAGCGCTTCCCGATAATCTGTGTTCTGCAAAGCCTGTATGGCCATTCGCCCTTTTAGGGGCGAAGCTCCTTAAGGCGGCACCCGTTCGTCCCTCGTCGTGCTCGTAGTAGTGAGTAACAAGTCTTACCCTTTGACCTCCAAGGTGGTGCCGGTGGGAGATTTCTCCTGTGCGTTGTTGAACAATAAAAAATTCGCAGCGTGCGCGTTAACTAAAAGCCGAATTCTTCTGTCTCTGTAGAAGTGTAAGTGTTAGCTAAAAGCCGACTTCTTCTGTCTCTCATTCCCATTAGCAGCCATTGTTTACCTCCAAGGTAGTGCCTGGTGAGATTTCTCCTGTGCGTGATTAAACAATAAAAATTTTTTCAAAACGCCGTTGATTGATGAAATAAACCAACGAAAGACGCCAGATGTTTTGTAAAAACAAAACGAAAGAACGCCAGATGTTTCTAAAGCAAAACGAAAAAGACGCCAGCTGCTTAACGAAAGACGCAAGGTGTTTTCTAAAGCAATGGTTTTCTAAACAATGAAAATTCACAGCGTACATGTAAAATTAAAGTGAGCTGCAAGTCGTCATAACTCATCGAACCTTTAGTATAAGCGCGCGCGATCTCACGTCGGTGATGATGTACTGGGCAGAATTCACGGAAGATTCACGGTTTACCGATGAACCTCCGCAGCTTCGCCCACTCATCATCATTCACTCCGTGGATATGCTGTGATTTTTCAAATGCGGAACATTGCCACAGTAAGTGGTGAAGGTCTGCGCGGCAGCGCAGCCCGCAGTGATTGCACGTCACTGTCGCAATGTCCGGTTGTCGCCATTTAGCTAAGGAATACGGCGTGTATGCGGAATTTGCGTAGATCTTATTGATGAATACTTCTTGAGAGCGCGAAAGTGGACACTTGCTGGAAAAGAGGACTGGTGGGGTAACCTGCGTAATGCGTTTTTTACTAGCATGGCGCAGGGACGTACGCACGTAGTGCATTGTGGCTACCGAGGGAGCCATTTGACTTAAGAGCTCATACGGGTTTACCCTGAGGGGTGGGGGCAGAGAAAGATTGGTCGACCCACCTGCGGAAGCAGCAGCGGCGTGTGCCGCCGTATTGCCCCCGGGCACACCCGTATGCCCCGGCGTCCAAATAATTTCTATCGGCCTGTCGGCTTTTTCGTGCCTACGAAGGATGCTTTGAATAGCGGCAGCTGTAGCATCCTCCGAGGCTGGGCGAAATATTTCCGAGTAAGCAGAGTGCGAGTCGGTAAAGACACGAAGGGGTTTCTGTATGGTGTATGGGAGGCTTGCAGTCACTCCCCATATGGCAAGAAGTTCGGCATGCAGAGGGGTAATGTTCGGGAGATGGCACCTGTAGGCCCCAGTGTACTCGGTGGTTTGCGCGCAAATCCATGCTATGCAAGCTTGGCCATCGGAGAGAGCAGCGTCCGTGTAGATGTCGATTGTATCTAAGGTCGCTTCCCTGAGTTGTCGCGTGGCAAGAACCTGGCGGGCAGTATCATTGTGACGAGATATGGGACGACGGAAC
This sequence comes from Rhipicephalus sanguineus, assembly GCF_013339695.2. Lineage (NCBI taxonomy): Eukaryota > Metazoa > Arthropoda > Arachnida > Ixodida > Ixodidae > Rhipicephalus > Rhipicephalus sanguineus. The sequence continues at coordinate 71,110,740 of NC_051178.1, read as the reverse complement.
CGTCGAGAGGCTATCGGAGTTTCCCATGGGGGTAAGGACTGATTAAGAAGGGGTGCATCATCATGTCGCTGACAATCCCAAGCCAGAAGCCGACGACCTTGCGGCGTGTTTTCCATGCGGATGTGGTGTCGAGTGTGGGCTTCACGGATGACGTCCTGCAGAGGAGGCAAGCCCCCTGCGGTTTCAAGTGCGGATATCTTAGTGTGTTTAGGGAGCCCCGTGATGGTACGGAGAGTAGCCCGATGAAGGCGTTCCAAATTTCGGATGTCCGTTGGAGAGAACGTGTATATGGGTGCACCGTACAAAATCTTTCCAACGGCCACAGCTCTTGCGAGAGTACGACAGGCTTGCTGTCGTGCTCCTCCGTATTTGCTGGACAGACGACGTATCATATGTAATGTGGCTGGCCATGCCTGCCGCAGCCCACGTACCCACTTCTGTGGGCTGTTGCAACTGGCTACCTAAAACTTCGATTTGTCCGTTTTTTGATTGTATAGTGTGCGATCCAATATGGAGCGAGATGCACATTTTCTGGTTGGTGTGATGCTTGCCGTCTATGCTTATAAGGTCTGTCTTATGTGGAGCTAGCTGCAGACCTACCTCCTTAAGAGTGGACTCTAAGCTAAGGAGGGCTGCCTGCAGCTCGGTCTGCATTGATTCTTTGTCAGTATAATCCGCTGCTTCTGTCCATATAGTAATATCATCAGCGTAGATGGCGAATCGAGCCGTTGTGTCCCGCTCAAGATTTTCTGCTACCCTGGTCATGGCCAGGTTAAACAGCGTTGGTCCTAGAATAGATCCCTGTGGCACACCTCTATCCAAGTAATAAGTCTTCGGGCTCCATCCAGGCGACGCGCTGCATAAGCGAATGGGCCGGGCTGCAAGGAAATTTCTAATCCCTACCTGCGCACGATGACTTGGGTAGCGCTTAGCTAGTTCTTCAAGAATGGCGTTATGGTGAACATTATCAAACGCTTTCTGCATGTCGACGGCCAGCAAGTAATCAGGTAGCATCTTTCGTGACGTACGATTAATAACACGCCGTAGCAACCAAATGCAGTCATGGGTGCCCAGGTTAGGGCGAAAACCCGCCTGGGCTGGATGGTATCCCGGCCGAGTTATCTCGAGGTAATGGGACATGCATGTGTGAATCATGCGTCCAATGAGCTTACAGAGAGTCGACGTGAGAGATATTGGCCGGAGGTTCTTGTAGAGGTTCTTGTCTTTTCCGTGTTTCGGAATGGGATAAATGAGCGACAGCTTAAGGTTCTCCGGTACATTTCCTGAGGCCCAGAGGTCATTGATTACCGCCAGGAGTGCGTCTTGGGCTTCTTCTCCGAGATTGCGGAGTTCTTGCCATGTGATTCGGTCGTGGCCAGGCGCCGATCGAGTACGGCCGTGTTTCATAGCTGCTAGCATTTCTCCCATGCTAAATGGACGATCAAGATCTGGATCAGGTTGCGGTACGGTGCAGGCGTTCGGAGGCGTAGGTGGAGTGAGTGAAGCGTGAGGAAAGAAAGCGGTAATAATTTCGTCTTCTACTATTGAGGGATCTGCTTTGAGGAACAGCTCGGCCAAAGGAGGGTTACCCTTTCCTTTCCCGCTGAGGCTGCGAAAAATGCGCCAGAGACTCTGGAGGCCCGGAACACGGCCAAGGCGCTCGCAGGTGGATTGCCAGGCTTCCCTTTGAAGTTGGAGCTGATATTCATTGATAAGCTTAAATTGTCGCTTGATTTTCATGAGGTCAGAGTGCCGTTTGCCGTGCGAGCGGTATCTTCTCACTAAATAGTCTGCTGTTCTCCATAAATTGCCTAAATGATTATCCATCGTTTGAGTGTGGTCTTCGCATGGCACTGTTTCGCGTGCCAGCGAACGGGCCTGTTGAACTATGTCCAGAAGACCCTCAACTGTCGAAAAGGATCCAGTAACATGACTCCGAAAGGTATTCCAGTTAGTCATTGTTGTTGTTGTTTTGACCCGGAGGCATTTTCGATGAAGTGCCACGAATATCGGGAGATGGTCGCTGCCCCATGACTGGCTGGAGACTGTCCAGTGCCGCACAAATTGAGGGCTGGCGAGGATAAGATCTGGGGTCGTGTCTCTCTGCGCTTTATGCAATCCTATTCTCGTAGGGGTGTCGGGGGTGTTACAAATTTCTACAGAGGAAAGTTCAATAGCGTCGTAAAGATATTTCCCACATTTATTGGGCTTTGAGGCACTCCAGGCAGGGTGATGAGCATTAAAATCCCCTCCAATAAGCAGAGGGAGGTTCTGAGATGCTTGCTTAAGCGTTTGCAGCCAGGTGTATGGTCCAACTGAGATATTTCCCGGGCGAAAATACGCGGACACGGCCACAAATGGTTTTTGGCCTGGGGGACAAATTTTAACAGCTACTATTTCGCGAGCGTTGGAACTGAGATCAGGAAGGTCCATTTGGGTGGCTGGGCAGTCATTACGGACCAGAAGCGCTGGCTGGCCTTTGGGAAGTTCCCGCTTGTGTTTGATGGTTGGGGTCTGGAAAGCGCGGTAACCAGGAAGCGAGCACGTGCCGCGCGTCTCCTGGAGAAGAAGGAATAAGGGGCGATGCCTTTGAACATACTTGCGGATTGTGGACAGTTTTATTTAATATTTTGTTAAGTTCAATACCCCTGTGCGATAAAATGCAAGTATACGTATATGCAGATGGCGTTGCGTCTCTGACGTTTTCGCATCTGACTGTGATATACATTTACTCCATTCAACTTTACAGTCATATTTAGCAACATTGGAAACCTGGTTTAATGATACTCATACGAAACTAAACGTTACCAAAAGTTCCACGACAGTTTTTCCTTTGGATGTGCCAATTAATATTTCTCGTCAATACCATCAAGAATTTCCCAAGTTGACTGTATTAAATATCTGTGTGTGCTATATGATGAAAAATTGAGCTGGCGTAATCACAGTGAACATATTAAAATTAAGGCTACACGCGCTGTTGGGATGATAAGTAGACTTGGCCGGCTCCGTTCCGGTCTACGCAGAGATACGCTGATCATGATTTACCGCATGTACGTTCGCCCGATTCTTGAATTTGGTTGTGTACTATACTCTGGTGGACCAGCGTACAAGGTATTGATGCTTTTAGAGCGGGAAGCTCTTCGCAGTTGTCTAGCTGTGCCAAAATGTACAGCTAACAACGTTTTGTATCAGAAAGCTCGGATAGCCACTCTCGCTTGCAGATTCCGTATTTTAACAGTTAAATCTTATTTAAAAATTTGTGAGTCCACTTTAAGAAGGCAGCAGTTTGTATTTTTGGCCGAACCCAGTGTTTTTTTCAATGGGCATTGGTCCCGTGTATATCCTCAAGTTCTGTTTGTTCAAACCCTACTAGATGCCTTAAATGTTAATATATTAGAAATCATTCCTTCAGATAAGCCGATCGGCATGCGCAAATAGAATTCGATGACATCTTTTTCCAACGAATGTAAACATTTACTCTCTAAATATGTGATTGGCTTATTAGAAGAGCACCTTTCTCAATTAGGAAGTAATGCTGTAATTGCAACAGATGCATCTATAAGTGATGAGAAAGCAGGTGTGGGTATTTTTTCTCAGTCATTATCCTGGTCATATTAATTACGCCTCCCAGATTATACACCCATATTTGAAGCGGAATTAACGGCTATTATTCTAGCTCTACGAAAACTTCCAGCAACTCATTCGACAGCTGTGATAGCGACTGATTCGTTATCCGCATGTTCGTCCCTCTCATCATCGTCGGAATCAGCTGTACTAAATAAATTTAAATCATTAATGCCTCCAAACATTCGTCTAGTGCGATTGATATGGGCGCCAGGTCATCGTGGTATTTTTATAAAATGAGATGGCTGACTCACTCGCGCGAGCATCCCTTGTTGGTCCGATTATGTCAGTCATGTCTCTAACAGCTTATGTTACAGCGGCGAGGTTCAGGAAGTTTTGTCTTCTTGAGGATTCATTAAAGGTTACAATACCGAATCCACAGTTTTCGCATTTGCACTTCGCATGCGATAATAAATGGTGTCGAACGCGTAAATCTGAAGTCTCCATAACTAAATTAAGATGCCGTATATCATCGCTTAATTTCTACTTAAAAAGGTGGTCTGGTGCCATCCCCTTTATGCTCCAGCTGTATTGAACCTGAAAATATCGACCATTTCCTACTAAGATGTCGCCGTATCAAAAATCAAAGGAAAAAGTGTTTTGAAATTTTATTCAAAAAATTAGGAATCCCACTTAGTACTCCGAATATTCTGTCCTTTGGGGCTGCTTCATTGGAATTTAGCGACAGGAACGTCTGCGGGGCCCTCTGCGAATTCTTGGGTGAGAAAAGGAGATTACCTTGCTACTTCATTGATCAGCTCTCTTCCCCAACCAAGCCTAAATTGAGCATTTCGTTATTAAACAACATTAATTGAACCTACTTAAGAATAATGTATTATGAATAATTTTAAATATTCGAAAAATCCAATCCATTTTTTCTGTTTTTCCTTTTAAAATTTTACTGCGTATCAAACATTTCCACATTTTATTTAAAAAATCATGTTTCCTTTTTACCCTGCGTAGGCCTTCATTTTTCATTTACAATAACCGCCGGCTTGGCTAATCCCCCGTAGTGCGTAAGAGCCAGTACAGAGGTACACGCAAGCAAGCGTACTCTTCCGGTAGCTTGAATGATGATGATGATGATGATGATGATGATGATGAAGTGAACATTATTTGGTCCTGGAGAACCCCGATCAGACAACGCCCGAAGGGGGGTCCGCCGCAGTTGCTGGCCGCGCCCACGCCGGTACTGGACGACCGTGGCCCTCCGCCCGTTCGCAGGCCTCCTGGACTGCCGACATCTGGACTGAGAGCTCGTGGCTTTGAATTTGTGTAGCGCGGTCATAATAGCACTGCGGCTTACCCCAAACTGATCGGCTCCAAACGACAACAGGCTCGAAGTAGTAAATGGTAAGCCCAGCCTACCAGTCGGCATTTCAAGAAACATTCTGTGGAGTGAAGCGAAACGGCCGCATGACCGAAAAAAGTGATCTATCGTTTCCGGTTCATTGCAAACTGCACAGAGATTAGTTAATGAGAAGCCATATTTATGCTGGTAATAATTTAACCGGCGAACTCTACAGCGAAAGCTTGTGAGGGTCACCTCGCATTGACGAGAAAGGCATTTGGTGGTGTTCCATGGGAACTGTATGTGCCGGTACTCCTCTGATTGTATAGAGTTGTTTAGGTGTTCTTTAAATATAACAGACGTTTGAATCTCTCTCCGGTAATGAAAGAAAACAGGGGTACTACATGTAATACCGGACCATCTAAAGACGCCGTAGCGAGTGAGTCAGCTGCTTCATTTAGAGAGATTCCGACATGCCCGGGGACCCGTACCAACCGAACTTCTGATATGCTGCACGGCACAAGGCTCGAAAGTATCCTAAGTAGTTGTGATTGTTTTGCGGACGTTAAATGCGTGCAAACCGACAAGGTATCTGTAATAATGATAACCTTGCAATTTTTGAGAATTTAGTCTTCTAACAGCCAACGTGAGTACCATAAATTGTGCAAGAAATATTGAGGTGAAGTCGAGTAGTCGGAGAGCAAAAGACCAATGGAGCTGCTGGGAGAAAATGCCCACTCCGGCCTTTTGAAGATTTTGCTTTGCGTCCGTAGAAATTACAAGGTGAGCAGGAAATGACCGAGGTTATCTTGAAGCAGACCTTCGAGAATAGGCTTTGGAAGCAATTTAGCACTTTTTGGGAAAATTTCGTCGAAAACTAAATTAAGCCTCAGCGAACACGGTTTTGGGGAAGCTAAGCACGGCAGAGAAACTTGTAGGTCCGATAACAGCGACTCGACGAAAATGACTTGAGGCCTTCGATAACGTTGCCACGGATGCTTGAAGAATGAATCCGGAGATGTGATAAAATCTGTCTCGGACGGGAGAGAGGTGCATCCTAGAGCTTTTAAAAACGTCTGCACGGTAAGCTCCTTAAAGATTGCATCAAGTGGAATGATTCGAGCTTCCAAATACAGCACGCTAATAGCAACACATTTCGGTAGTCCAAGACACAGAAGACGTAGCGCTTGCACTTCTAACAATAATAGAGGTCTTAATTTGTGAGCAGCAGATCCGGAAAAAAGGACGCTACCGAATTCCACAATGGGCGCACATAGTTTATAACTTTATATATCATGAGTAAAGTTTCTACGCATTCCTGAGTTTTTATTACAAAAGCGGCGCAACAACATCATGGCGCGTTCTGCTTTACGAGTGTTTAATTCAATTTGCTGTTGCCTATTTAAATCGTCAACATAAACAATCCCTAAATATCTTAATGATGTTACTTGCGGGATCTGTTTGTTTGGATAGTGAAGTGAAACAAAAAAGGGATCTGCCAAAGGGAATACGAGTACAGCGCATTTACTAACGTTGAGCGAGAAAGAAAGTCCGTCAAGCCATACCTCAAGCTCAGTCAAATAAGACTGCAAAATTTGGTATAAGTATTCGATATCATAGCATGACGAGAAAATGCGGCATCGTCGGCATAGATATAAAGGCGAACATCTCGATTAACTGGGATAGATGATAATCAAATATTGAATAAAAGTGGGGAAAGAACCGATCCTTGCGGGCACCTCTTGTTTGCTTATATGGCCGAGGCGTAACAACACCCTCGTGGCAACAAAAGAATTGTCTCTCGGAGAGGAACTCTTGTTCTTGTTCACCTTCAACTGTGATTCACACCCACTGTGGGGGATTGAACTCCTTGCGTGCCATAAATGCGATTCATCGTCTTCTTCCACTACATGCTCATCAGCTACCTGGCGCGTGCTTTCGCAGGCCAATCCAGGAAGACGCCGACGAATACAGCTGCTTGACCTAGGCCTTCGCGCTCCGTTCACAAGTCGCCATGGGTAAGCGTCTTCTGGGTTTTCGTTTCTTCTTTCGCCGCGTTTCACTCGCCGATGGTAGTTGCTGAGGAGTGAGCTTCGCTCTCCTCGATATGCAGCACCGTATGAAGCGCACGCGATTACACCCGACCCGACGCGGTAGCTTAGAGGCCATGGGCGTAGCGCAGAACGAAGTCCCCGTTCGATTCATGGCCACGGACGTAACATCGCGATCGGGACGATACGCAAACTACGCCCGTGCATTCTTAGATTTAGGTGTGCGTGAAAGGAACATCAGTTTCGTCAAAATTGCCTTGCACTGAGGTTATTCATGTAAGGTACCATTTGTGTTTTTGCTACGTAATGTCACAGAGTACAGAGTCTGCTACTAGAGAATCAGCGCAGGTAATTCAGATGGCATTAACATGAGATCACCCACTCCCCCCACCCCTCCCGATGTTTTGATGAATGGGAAGTGTTCTACCAAGAATATATAATGAGAATAGGTGATTTTCTGAAATAGTCAAGGCATTCGGCAAGTGCATCCCCCCCCCCCCACCTCGCCAAAAAATATTTCTGGCTACAGGCCTGGACCTACCTACTCCATATTAGCAAAACAACGGCTTGCACCGTTGACTGTTTTTCGGCACTTGCTGCGGCGTCAAGGCGAGTAGGCTCCGCCTAGCGCTCACCACCGCTCTCTATGGCCACATGACACCTGCCACTGAGCAACGCTCGTAGGGGCGCCTCCAGCCTGCTTAAAAGAGGCGGCTGCTACATAGAAGTAGCAGTGGCTCTAATGTACTCTGAAATGAACGTACAAAGACTATGTGGTCGTGAAACTCTGAATAATGTGTTAATCCAAACATCAGCTGTCTCAAGACTCTAAATACACTTATGAACGAGTTCCTAATAGTTACGGTAAATTCTCACATATGTCGGTAAACAAATGTGATGAGATAGTTCTTCATGCAGGCGAGAAGGCGAGCGCAGGCAGGCGAGCGACACTCTCCTGTATGTAAATGCGGCTGCGATAACGCAACGAATAGTTATTGCGTGCCGTGGACAAAGTCGTTACGCACATACCTGTCAAACTGGCCAGCGCGGATAGCGCCTCTCCCCATACGCTCATCTCGTGACTGCAAAGGCCTAGAGCCTGGAAACTGACTCGGCACATTTCACGCGTCCAATATTTTCTCGGCCAGAACAGCCGTGCCTGTAAGGTACTTGAGTCAGTGGTGTCATTACGACCGCATACAATTTGGAAAAGCATCGCCAAAGTTGTCCTTCCTTTAGGGGCTGCTCGGACGAACCGAGCGAAATGTTTAGCTCACGCGAGTGGAACAATATGCTCCTACGACTTCTGTAGTGTGATAAACAGTGGCAACCATCGTGAACTCTGCGCATATCGAAGCGTGCGAGCACACCGCTGTGGTATACGTGCTCGGAGGTAAACGTGGTCGCTATGGATCCGGAGAAGGCTTATGCCAAGCAAAACGTTGCGCGGCGGATTGAAGGGACGATCATTTTGCAATGCTAATCATTTTTTTTATTAAACAGAGTGAGCCGCGCGTACTGCTGAATTTCAGCCACATGACCGATGAGGCGGCGTCGGATGAGAGTCCCCGTGCTTTACAGCTGCGGCCAGTTTCATGCGACGGTCTTCAAAAACAGGAAGTCGACGAAAACGTCTTGCATCTTTTCTGTGCCTTTCTCAGCAATGAACCTCTACGCAGCTAGTAGGTACACCGTTTCGTCTCTGCACGATGGCAGACAGCACACACACCAGCGAAAACACAGCGGCGACTGTAGTAGACGCGGTGGTGGACTCCCACCACGCGGAACTAAACGCCCGACGACAGCGACACCGTAGTTTCGTGAAGTAGGGGCAATGAATTATGTGAACAAACACAGCGGTATACAAGAGTCGGTAGAGCAAATAGAAAAAAGGTGACCTCAGAAAAGCGCATTGTGTGGTACACGCGAAGTTCAAATTGGATGAATGGTGCAGAGTAGGAGCGGGGGAGGGGGGGGGGTGATCCCTTTGCACCAGCAAAAGTTGCCGATATGTGCACTACAGCCACTATTGGCTTCGGACCAAGACGCATCACATGTGACAGGCTTTTAATCCCTAACGGAATTTCGAACTGTCTTACCTTCAAATTTATCCTCGAAACATAAGCCGAGAGGAGTTATTTCCCCATGATATTTAGCGCAGGTTGTTTAACCTGCAAACTCTTCTTCTTATCTTCTAGAGGAATCTATGATGTCCGAATCGCATCAGTCGGGTAAGTATGATGACTCGCTACTAACGTTATAGATGTGACCTTCTGTGGGAACGATTGTGGAAACATGGCGGAATTCCCTTAGGGCAGTGGTTCTCAAATGGGGTTCCTCGGAGCCTTCTTAAAGGTTCTCCAACGCCATCGCACGCGAAAAAAACGTTTTTGGAGGCGAGTTTTGACCTATTCCCAGTTCCAGGTCCTGCTCCAGGAAGTGCAGCAGCTTTCTGAACAAGATCGCCTCGGCGCCCTAATGCCTCAATCAAACACTAAGCCTTCTACATCAGCCGCAATAGCGTTGCATTTATTTGCCTGTTCTGTCTTCCTTTTATTATGGTAGTGAGCGCGTTTGGTGATCACAAACCCGTGCGACCGCACGAAAGAGCTGTCCTAGAAGCGGAGCACATGGCTTATGCGCGCATAAACAGGAAGGACCTCAAGACATTGAACAACATTCGTGTCTGCGGGCGTCGCTTCATAACAGGCAAGTTATGTTTCTAAATCTCGTGCGAAGTTGTTTCACCCATTACGTGCGACACTATGGACTCGGACACTGCAGACACGAAGGATCCGACTTCCCCAGTCAACACTGCTTCGCTGCAGGCTGCATAATGTCCTGAGCGATTCTCCCTCGACATGAGCGCAAGGCAAACGATAAAAACACGCGCACTATGCCAAACGATCCGCAGTACGAACGTAAACACGGCGCGGTCACTGTGACGTATGTGATCCGTTGGCTTGGTGATGGTGGACGGAAGAAAGGAACTGACGTCATTTGCGAGTTATGTATAGTTTCCAGTCGAGCTTGTAGAACGAGTTTCGTATTCCCGTTTGGTTACTGTTTTTTTCCTTTACTAAGTGTCTCAGTGCTGAGCAGTATCGAAGATTCATGTATCTTCGATACTATCTTAGATACTCTTTGGGTATCTTGTATCTGTATCGCGATACGTCCCGCAAAACAAATATCTGTATCTGTATTTCTGATACTTTGAAGAATGTATCGTGTATCTTAAGATACAAGATACTGCGATCGCCCCACCACCGTGCGAAGCAATAAACGTTCGCTGAGCTTCGCTTCTCAAGCTGATACTGCTGCCACAAAGTCACCAGAATAAAGCTATAGGCAGTGGCTATATTTGATATTTCCGCAAGAGTTTTCCAGCGAGGATAGGCGATAAGCTCTGAGCGTCCCTGTATATTGGTTGAGTTACGAGGTGGCACTCCTGACGTCTCGATAGACGAGCGCACGAACATTTGCGCCCAGCCGAATTTTTGTTTAATCGTTTTTTAGTTTTGTCAGTACCATGACTACTTGGCACTTAGCCACTCTCCTGTACCGCGTACTACAATGCGTGCGGCGCCTTTCGCACACATGCTGATGACGCTGTATAGTCATTATCGAAGTTCCTCTTGTGTGGTGCTTCGTTACGAAGTCTGCAGAATGCAAGAATGGCGGGTTGCTTTGCGTCTCATGGCTTTCACACATCGGCGATTTGAAAGGTCTCGTGGATGTAAGTTTGCATTACATGCGATGAGATTGACTAATATGCAAATAAGATTCCAACAGCTATAGTACCAACGGTACCGATGCTGTATTTAACAGAACAAGCATTTACCTAACAGGCGTTATCTTGGCGTACGTTTATTTTTTCTTTTACTCAAAGAGTTTTCAAAATCATAATTTGATTATTAGCAGAAGTTCTTTCTTAGCTGTCCTTTTCCATCCCATACATTAGATGTGATTCTATGTAGTTTTTTTCTGGTCTGCTTACTGCAATATGCCTTTAACGGGCTGCCAAGGTAAGCTCTCTGCTTTATTCCCACTTTTAACTGTCTGCGTCATTTCTGCTACTGTTTACATATTTATATTCCACTTGAATTTACTGTATGTAATGGTGATGTTGAGAACAAATGTATAACAATCTGGGCGCGCCCTGAGTATACAGTAACGACAATTCTGCTTACTGCTAAGTAGAACAGCAAAATTGAGTTGGCATTACAATAACGTAAATTACTAGGCGCCATCTTAAATACGTTCGCAAAGGTATTCGAGAAACACTGTTATACCAAATGCTCCGTTTTTCTCATGAGCGTCCCGAAGAATCTTTTTACGCCATTATTCATAGGCACTGAATTTAATTGTCGTAGCCATGAGGGGTTACCCGCCACGGTTCTCTAGTGGTTAGGGTGCTTGACTGCTGGCCTGAAGGTCGCGGTAGCCGGATTTCGATGGAGGGAAAATGGTAAAGACCCGTGTGCTTATATGTAGGTTTTAGAATCCCCGGTGGCCAAAATTTCCGGAGCCCTCCATACAGCGTCTTTCATAATCATATCGTGGTTTTTCGACGTCAAACGCAACAATTATTATTATCTCTTGGGGGTACTTCGTGTATCGTGTTTCTGTACTTATTCGCTGTGTTTGATACGGAACCGCTGATACGGAACCGCTCTGATACGAATCGGATCTAGTATAAGTGGCAATAGTGTGAATAGCGGCGGTGTCCTGCAGCCCTTTGCGCAACTGTACAATACGTCTGAAACGTTTCTGGGCTGCACATGTTCTTGACGACGTACACCTGTCTGGTGATCCGTTACTGCGAAAACCGTAATATGTTTACCGGCAAGGTAGAACTCCACAGCGGTATTTGCGCCATCGTGCGAAGGCTTGTTATTGAAGTTCATATGGTTAGTTGACAACCAGTTTACTGGTCAACAAGCGGAGCAGCGACTCCCATGAATTACAAAAGCTAGAAGCAAGAAGCGCTGTCAGCGAAATGTCTAAAGAGCAGTCACGTTAAGCAGCTCGCCAACAAGTTGTTTCTGAATGAAGCAGATATACCTTGAGCAAGAAGTACAACACTTTTGAAATACTAACAGAGTTTTCATTCAAGTGAAATACAATTGGTCGCAGTTAATAACTATGCAAGGGAACGTTGATGTGCATAGGGGTTTAATGATGCATTATATAGATATATAATAACAAATTTGAGAATGTATCGAAGTATCTTAAGATACAATTGGAATGTACCGTATCGGATACAATCAGTGTTGCAGTATCTTGTATCTGTATTTCAAATACTTCTTGCCTGAGTATCTTGTATCGTATCGCGATACAATTTCAAAGTATCTTTGCCCAGCCCTGAAGTGTCTGAAGAAAAATGAGCGAATTTGATGGTACGTTGGCAAGACCTCTTACGATGTGAATCGCCTTTCCATAGACACTGCCCCTAACAACCACCATCGTTTTTCACAAATGCATTAACCATCATTGCATAACTGCGCACAGTACTGAATAGTACACGAAAGCACATGTTACTGCTGGTTCCATACGTATAACTCTTATTTCATATTACTTATTTATTTCTCTTCATCTTGTTTCAGAGGTTTCAAGTATGAGTGGTGAGTTCCTTCATATAACGCTATAAGTACACGCTTTGTCGATTCTTTGGAGATACACAATACCGTGGGAATCGGCGTTATGCGAAGCATGCGGCTAAACTATGACTGTGGCGTGATTTTTTACATTGAGCGAAACGTTACGAAGTAACGCTTAAGATGGTATACGCACACAGAAATGTTCAAGAGTCGCACATGTGTTATATAACCAGTTGTTTACAGTTGCGTAACGATACCAACAGCAACATGGGTATTAACAACACCAGAAGCGGTAAGCTCATATGTAGACCTTATCTTTGGATAAAGCTACGATGGAGAACATGTAGTGCTTATACTTGGAGAACGCACGCACGTTTCACGAAACTGTGTGAATGTGTGGAAGGGGTTCTTGAGAGTTATCGCCAGTAGATGGCGGCGAGCGAAATGTCTTTCTTATTGTAACTGATGTGTGCAACGCAGACTTCGCCGATTCCACTGCTTGTCCGTGTGTGTGTTCTGTGTCTGGCGGCCGGCGAAGTTGGATGCAGCCTACGTTGAAGTTGCGCATCGCCGTGTTTTATGTGCCCCCGCCTCCACACCTACGATAAATTCGCTGGCTGTGGGCGACACAGTGGGCTCATCGGTCCAGATTTCAGAAAGTGCTAACACGCCAGTTTCTGTGAGCAGATCGTCTTTTCTGAGGTCGCGCACGCTCGCGTGCACAGACTGCACGTTGAGAGCGGCGAGCGTGAGGTGATTGCCGCAGGTTGTGGCATCGAATGAACGTGGTGGCCCAGTCCTAGACAATGTCTAGAGGCCTGTTTGCTAGCCGGGTCATGTCGTCGACAGACTGTCTGTCGATAGAGCCGGCGACATGTCGGAACCTCAAGTCACCTTTTGCATTCGTGAAGTATAGGCCGTCGAGACTGGTAGCCCTGGAAATTTCTACGTAGACCAACTTCAGTGGTTGGCGCTTATCGTATCCATAGACTACCTGGGCGTCTGTGGCCCTTTGTCACATTTATAGTTATGGCGTTTATTTGCGCAAGGAGAAGCTGTCTCCTCTTACACGATATATTTTTCTGGCGTTTATCGTGTTTGTCGTGGTTTGTATTACCACGGGCACCCATTTCAATTCTATTGATGGGTGTGTGGTAGTGATGTGCTTTGTCCTGGCTGGGACGACAATGCTTACCGTAGACGTTGGAAATTCAAGACACAATTGCACGAGGTTGCCGTGTTGGTCACGCTCGATGTACCACAAGGTGCCGATGTTTCCATTAACGAGGCCGTCGCTTACATCGATATTGGCCATGATCATGTACGGATTGCCGATGCTCAGGCAAATTGAGGCCGTCAGGCTACCCATGTCGCTTGCGTTCATCTTCGCCACCTTGGTCAGGGCGTCCCTGTGTACCTGCTCGTTTTTATAGCCAGTTATGTTACCGCATGCGGGATGACATAGCACGTTGTCCGCAGCGTCGAGGCAACGTTCATTATAGCGGGTGACGTCCGCATTGCTGTAGTATAGCCGTATGCCGTCAGGGCACTAAGCGGCGGCTTCTTCGCGTGTAACAAAGCGGCTCTCAATCGATCTGACGTCATATTCAGTCCGCATGAGGCCATCGCCTAGCCTCATAAGAAATGAACACGGCGTCATTCTGGCGGACCACGTGGACGAGTAGGTGGCAGTTGAGTGTCTTCCAGGGGAGTTCTGGCTTCAGCTCCCTCACTTGCCTTGCGTTTCAATGTGTATGTTCGCGGTTACTGTGTTGATTGAGACTGTGAATCACCTGTGGCACATACCCAAATAACATGAACTGTGATATGCGGGTATGTGCCACACCTGACTGAGGGAAAGGATTTCATGACGTACGCGAAGCCGTTTTGCGTTATTCATGTCATGACTAGTGAATTGTGTTCGTCATACACTGATCCCCTGCTATGCCAATTTTCGTGTATTACAAGTTATGGAGACGGCCTGGAGAGCGCCCAGACGTAGGCGGCTAGATAGATACGTAGATAGAAACGGCCAAAGTGCCTGAGGTTCGCTAATAAATGCTTCGCATTTAAAATTCGTGCGTGTGGACGTGTCTCGTGCACGAGAACTACGTCGGCTTACAGGAACGCGATCACTGTACAGATATTTCGCGCATACCGGTATACAGGAAGCATTGATAAAGCTATTATTGCGGCTAGGCTATGCTTTACGCTCACATCGCTCCTCCGCGCCTCACTTCTCTTTCCCACCCTTTGCTGCACTATACTATATACGGCTATGCACGGCACCCTCCCCTTCTCCTCCCCCTCACTCCCCTTAACAGCGAAGCTGTTTAGCAACCTGAGAGAACGGCAGCATGGACTAGTTGGTCATTTGTAATCGACGTTGAAGACAGCGCCTGTGTTGTGTCGTCTCATACGTTCTCGTTTACTTAGCCCTGTGCAAATAAGTCGACTGTTTAGCAAATCGTTCCTTGCGAGTCGATCGCAGAAAACTTAACGGGTATGTGCCACTGTGCTGCTACCTGAGAACGGGTACAGAGAAAGAAATAGAGAGAGAAACAAACAGAGAGACGGAAAGAAAGATATAAAGAAAGAGAAAGAGAAAAAGTGTTGGCGAAAAAAAATGACGAAGGCGAGCATCCTAACCACTCGGCTATCCAGTCACGCCAGCAGAGCCTTGTATAGGTATAGTGTAGCAAAGTCGTGGGAAAGGGAAGGGAGCGTGAGGAGGAGAGATGTGATGGTGAGTAGGAGGGAAGGGAATAGGGGAGAGAGTAAAGCGTAGCACAGAAAGAATGACAGAGAGAAATATAGGGAAAGAATTGCACAAATATAAAGAGAAACGGAGAGAACACCAACGAAAGAGAGAAAAAAGTAGATAGAGAAAAAAAGATTGAAGGGAAGAGGAAGCAACCAACGCGTCGTCTAGCGACCAGATACCGCACCATCTGGCCAAGCCGCGCATGCGCCGTAGCTAAGCCACGCCCACCGACGGAAACATCGAGCGCAACCTCCGCTCTATCGTGCACTGCCTGGCTGCGCGCTCCCGGAGAGGAAGCCACGCATCTCGAAGATAGACGTGTCGGTCGATGAGGAGTACGAGCGGCAACGGGTCCGTGCTTCGCTGTGCCAAGCATTGCGCGACTTAGAGCAAACTGCCCGCAATTTTTCCCGCCTTCTGCTATACTGTAATATAGATGCCTTTGGTATACACATGGTTTTACCTCCGTCATGCGAAACGACGGCATTAGGTGGCACCATAGGCGTATCTACCGGGGGAGGCGGGAAGGGGGCCGGTAGCCCCCCTCCCCCCCCCCCCACTTTCGACAGTGGTCACCGTCGGCTGCACGCTGGGAAACCAACTGAGGCGAAGTTTTCCTTCAACGCAGCAATGACGTAGTTATATAGGGAAATTATCCTGCGCTTCTGCTGTGCAGATTGCCCTCCGGGTCTCACGACCACGAATTGTAGGCTCTCTGTGGTGTATGTCGCTAATGCGACGCTTTCGCGCCTTGTGCTCCAGCATTGCAGAGCAGGTGCTCTATAGCGCTAATTTGCCGGTCATGCTTTCATTCTGCTCTGCCTGGCAAATACTGGCGGGAACCGGCAAACATTTTATGGACCGATCAAACGTAGTCTTGTTTCGAGAAATTCATTTTCTCTAATCGAAAAGGAATAGCTCTCTCTCTCCCTGTATATATATATATATATATATATATATATATATATATATATATATATATATATATATATATATATATATACAGTGTACCCTTATGGAGCATTCAGTATTGTGGCAAAACATTTTTGCTGGAAAAAAATTTTCAGGACCGTGGCGGCCCCTCAAAGTTTGCTTGCATTTAATAAACTGTGCCTAATATAAAAACGTACATAAGATTTGTTTTTGTGCGTTGGGCTCCGAAAGAGCGCTAGCGCTGCTACAGAGGTTCTCAAGAACAACTTGACAATTGGCTAGTTAAATATGATCACCGTTTCTTCGCAACCTTTACAAAAAATCACAGCATGTGCACGGGGTGAATGATGAGTGGGGCGAAGCTCCGGAGGGAATCATCGGTTAACCGTAAAACTCTTCCGTGAAATTCGTCCAGTACATGATATAAAGAGTGTGAAACACCGTGTATATATTAAACACAAACTTTTATTTTACTGTTGGTTTACGTGGTCCCTTCATTATCACCGCTTTGTGATCGGTGAAATGCAAGGAAAGTGTCCGCTGCCGAGCGAAAGAGAAAGCGCGCCAAGAGCAATCGCGTTCCCCGCTCGCCCTGTGAGAATTAACGGCAAGGCTATAGGGAAGACACGACGTGCGTAGCGTTTCTATTCGCGTTCCACGACGCGAGGTCGAAAGCCAACGGAACGCGATCGTGCACATGCTCCGGCTTTGCATCGCCTCATGGTCCCATTTAGCGTCCCAAAACCAAACCTCTTTTTCAAGGTGTGCTTTGGGTTTTTCGTAGAAATAATTTCTTTATCATGTACATTAATACGTCAAGTTGAAAGACCACTAATTTATATCGCCCGCAAAGTATGTCTTTTAGTGTGATTTAGCTCTCGTACGGCAGGGTCCTTGCGCCGTTGCCGATCGGCGCTCGCCCGTTGTCGAACCACCTCGCCAGTTGCCGATCGGGCGAGGTGGCTACATACTACTACTACTACTACTACTACTACAGAGGAGTGAACGACCCACACCCTAAGGAGCTTCGCCCCTAAAAGGAATTGAAGGCAGCGACGAAAGACGTACAAAACACATCAGCGCAAACTATCAACTGTTTAATACGTAGATGAACATGAGATATATACAGTCACCAGACGCACGCGCAGAGCTGTCCTAGCTACCGACGCCACCTAGCCTCGTTTATTAGTTCAGTGTCTTTTTGGCAGAGCGCTATCGACAGAGGGCTTACATACGCGCTCTCTGCTGCCGTTTTTATAGTTTAGGCTTTCACAACCTCCATTTTCGTCTTCTTGCTCGACTTGTGCACCATTTCCGTTTCTTCAAACACAGGACTACAGTGTTCTAGAAGGTTTGTAGTGGCAAGAGCGAAGCGGGCACCCATGGGAGCCGCTGTGATCAAAAAAGCTGCTGGCCGCGTGTGGCGCTGCTGTCGCTAGCCCGAGGAGAAAACTGGACGCAACACGTGCAAAGGACTGCTTGGCGCAGCTCAACCTGCGAGTGGCCGCTCTGAGTGCATATTTGCGTTGTGGTGATCCTTTTTTTATCATATTTTGTGCGCTCGGAGTCGATGAAGCACCCTATATCCTAATGGATAAGAAGAAGAGAAAGCCGGACACGCATTGCTTCGCTCCGGGTTGCCGTACAGGCTACCCCGGTCATCGCGTAGAAAATGGAAGAAAGATTTCGTTGTTTTCGGTGCCAAAAGAGGAAGACCGCCGGAAGGACTGGGAGCGCAACCTCAAACGGAAGGACAAACCTCTAGCCGAGACATCTGCGGTGTGCGAAAAGCACTTTGCTGAGCATTTCGTTATTCGCGATTACGTACATGTTATCGGCGGTAACGAAGTGCGAATTCCCCGGGGAAGGCCTGCTCTTGCAGCAGGTGCGGTGCCAACGCTCTTACCCGACCTACCTGCATACCTTTCAAAAGTGCTTGTGAAGCCAAGACCAGAGAGAAAGCGTCGTGGTGTTCCCTCGTCTAAACCGGCCAAGAAAGTACGGTTGTCTCGCCGCGATGAGCAGGAAGCGAGCTCGGCCGAAGACCAAAATGCCGACCCGAACGCGAGGGCCTTCGAAAACGACGAAGTGAATTCTCTTGTACCAGGTGATCTGCAGGCCCTGGCCGACTCCCTATATATTCCAAGGCTGTGGACGAAGCTTATTACACCAGATCTGGATGTCCTGGTGTTTGCCACGACACGCACAAGAAAGGAGCCTTTTGGTATTTTCCATGAGAAAGTGATGAGCTTCACCTTAGATCAGCACAATGACATTGTGGCAAGCTGCTATTTTAATGGCAGAGAGAAGAAGTACGGAAAAATTAGTTCCCTTCTTGAAGCAAGAAATATTTTTCAAGTAGTAGACTCTGCATTGCTTTGTGCAGGTGCAATGAGTAGAGACACTTATGAAGACATTGCTCAGAACCTGACTGACAAGATGAAACGCACGCTTACTCCTGCAAATGATGGTGTGTTCAGCAAGAACTGCCTTGGAGTCGTGACAGCTAAAGGTATGTAATAGCTTTTCTTTTTAATTAAGAAGAGCATTTCCTGTTGTGGCTAACAAAGCCTCTTAATTTGTTCCTAGCCTGATGTTCAACCAGCTGATTCACTTTCTTTGTAATTAAAGTGAATAATATTCAAAAAGAAATACTGGACAGGGACTGCTATTTATAAACACGTTCCAAATGGGTGTACAATTCATTTGTTTAGTTGTTTGTTTGCTCTATTATCTTATTGTCTTTTCGACTGTCTTGCACTTGGCTACGTTTCAGTAAATAGCTCATTCTGCGTTTTACATTTTGCAGGAGGCATCTGCATTCATTGTCGCTACCTGCGAAAAGCACTCTTGGCCCGGAAATCCAAGCTGAAGAAAAACGTGTCGCACATAATTGGTCCCACAGACTTCGAGTAGCCAATCAGAAGGCAAAGCGAACTGCTTCACGCTTGTGCACACTGGCAGGTCAAATCCGAGCTATGAAAGAAGAAAACTGTAAGCTGAGCAATGAAGCTTTTCTCGGCCGTATTAAAGAACTGCCTCAAAAGCAGCAAGAAGGAGCTCTGCACATGTTCAAGGCCGCAAAGAGGAAAAGCACTAGAGGCATGAGATACTCGAAGGAGTGGATTTTGGAATGTCTGATCATGCGTATGAAAGGACCTAAACTGTATGAAGACATGCGTAGGCAGAGAATTCTTGTCTTGCCGAGCAAGGTGACTCTGCAGAAATATATGAGGTCTTACAGGACGGGATTTGGCTTCAATGAAAGGGTAATGAGCGTGCTGAAGGAGAAAACGTCTACTATGGATGCCTTCAAAAGGCATGGGGGTCTCATCGTTGATGAGGTGAAGCTTTCCGAGAATCTCTCAGTGTCATCGTCAGGCCATATAGAAGGCTTCGTCGATATGGGTCAGTTTACTCCTGCCACTGCCAAGCATAAAGTGGCTGACCATGGTATGGTTATAATGTTTGTTCCGTTCAATGGCAAATGGACACAAATACTTGCTTCTTTTGCCACACAGGGCAACATGAAAGGAAATCTCCTTTCAAAAGTAATGCTGGAGGCAGTTATTTTAGCAGAGAAGGCCGGGCTATTTGTAGACTTTATCACGTGTGACGGTGCGGCCTGGAACCGTAACATGTGGGCCACGATGGGTATTCATGCGACTGTGTCCAGCACGAAATGTAAAGTTCAACATCCAGTAGACAACAAGCGGTCACTCCATTTCATTTCTGACTTCCCACATCTTGTTAAATGCGTCAGAAATGGGCTGCTCAAGTCAGGCTTCAACACACCAACAGGACCAGTAAGTGCAGAAATTTATTATGTTAATGTGATGAGCATGTTTTGTAGTGAAATCTTTCAAAACAAAAGTAAAGTGGTAGTTGTGCAGCATCTAATGAAATATTTTGTTCTTCCATGCAGGTGTCACTTCATCCCGTAAAAGAGGCTCTGAAGATGGATGGCTCGAATGTGACCCTTCAGGCCATGCCTGGTATCACGACACGGCATATTCAGCCCAACAACTTCGAGAAGATGCGGGTGATCTTTGCCTACCAGCTCTTCGGTGACACTGTGTTAAATGGCCTGCGGCTCTACAAAAATGACATAGAAGCCATCTGTGGGAGTATCGAGCCCGTCTTGACGTTTTTCGGGTAAGATGAATGCTTTAAGTACTGACACGGTGTTAGCAGCTCACCGTCATTACATTTTGTTGTTTGTGATTTACCTTTCATGTAAAATGAAGCAACCAGCACCTCGGCTCACTGTTTTAAAATCTCATTACATGCTTTATACGTTTCAGCATGATGAGGGACCTCATTGAGATAATGTCATCTCGATTTCCGGCCAAGGCTCTGCGTCCGGACTCCGCTGCCGTGGACAAGTTGCTGTCATTTCTAGCTTACCTCGTTGAGTGGGAGGTTCATGCAGCGGGCCGTGGTGGCTTCTTGTCGGCCTCTACAACAGTTGGATTGAGGGTCACCATTGCAAGTGTCTTGTCGCTGCTGGACTACCTGAGTCAGCAACTTGAGTACAAGTTCATCATGACGTCAAGGCTGAGCCAGGACCCACTTGAAAACTTTTTCGGCATTGCAAGGCAGGCGTCAGGCTGTAACACACACCCCACTCCCCAGCAGTTTTTGATAACAGTGTCTTGTCTGAGTTTTTATAGCCTTGCCAAGTCTGTCACAAATGGTAATGCTGAGCCAGGTATGTTGACTGCTTTGCTTGGGGCTGACGCCACAGATGCGGATGAGCACAACAAACAGTTTTTGTTGGACCAGCTCATTGCTAATGGCGATCTTTGTAGTGCTGAACTTGCAGTTAACAAGTTGGAAAAAAGTGCACCAGATCATGTTGCCTGCATATCTGCAAAAAGCGACCAACGCTTAACTTTTTATGTCGCTGGATATGTGGCACGAAAGTTCTTGGCCAAAACCAGTTGTGATGCATGTAAGAAGGTCCTGCTTGCAGACAAAAAAGAGCTCCAAAACCTTCGTGCTGCTCAATTTACACAGCTGAAGGATAATGGTGGCCTGTTGTACCCGTCAGGATTCCTACTCAGGTTCATACAAAATCTGGAGAATCTTTTTACAGGTTGCTTCAGTGCACAAGAACTTCATTATGAAAGCATCATGGATGTAATTTCGCTTGTCAAATCCCAACCACGGGACAGTGTCGGATGTGCTGAACATGCGGAAGTGCTTACTGCTGAGATGGTGGCATTTTTTGTTACCACTCGGCTGCACTTTTTTGTAAAATCACTCAATCGAGCCAGAGTGCAAAAGCGTGAAACAGCGAAATACTTAAAGCTCAGCCGTTGTACGTAGACTGCTCTCATCCCCATTTTGGTGTTACGTTGGAAGCTATTGTAAGGAGGCTAGCATTTATACCATTTCTGCATTTGCGTACAATTCATTTCTGCGGTTGTCTTTACATTGTGTGAGAATTCAGTGCTTATGTAAAATTTGTCTTCGTATATTTGTGTGTTAAATTATTGTTTAAATGTTACTGCCTTTTGATGTATTGTACTAGTGTTCATTATTTATGCTTCCCAGAGAGTGATCTCTGTTCGACTTTTTTTTTATTTATTCACATACATCATTGGCTTGAGGTTTCACAGGGGAAAAAAGACCCTGATATTTAGTTTGTCAAACTTAATGAATCTGATGAGGTGTTCTTGAAATAATAAATTGGGGGACCCTTAAGCTTCGCGTTTAAGAGTTGAACGTGCCAGCAATATCCGCACGCACGCATGCGCGCGCGCACACGCACACTCGAATTCCCAATCGCTGGCCTTCCTTCGCAAGGAAAGCTAATGTGCAAATGCGCTCCGGCTCTTATTTTAATTTTCATCTGCCTCGAATTTTCGCTCACGGCCCAAGACGCCGCCGCTGACATCGGAATTTCTGCTAAACGAGCTCTTTAACGCTATCGCGTTAAAATTATTTGATTTGTCAAATCATCACACACTTTGTGGCTATTTGCAACAGCATGTCCTTTCATAAGTTATTTTTCTTCATAAAATAAAGTGTGTCATTTGTACATGGTTTCTTTTGCGCAAGTAACGAGAAAAAAATCATGTGAAAATATTGTTTTCATGTTTAAAGTGAACCATAGCTGACCGGTAAATTGCTCATGTAGTTCACTTTGCAGAAAAGAAGAAAATAAAAAGCCTTCGGCAGTGCTGAAACTACCACCCGGCAACTATATGGTTTTTACACGCGATGCATCACTAGAAAAAAGAAAAGTTTGCGGCGTTGTACCGCGCTATACCCGTTTCCCCGCAGCAGCACCTCGCGGTAGCTACGGCAGCGCCGCCGGCGGCGGCAGCTTTTTGAACCTCACGAGAAGCTCCTCGCTTTTGCCACTACAAAGATATTCTAGTTCACTGTAACAGGACTGCGCTGGCGCCTGCTGCAGTGTGGCCAATTGTGGCCTCCCGCCCCGGAACTTGCAGGAGGCCACAAGTGTATCGGTGCTCCCGCAGCTTCTCGTTGACGCACCTTCCCGTCTATTCAACGTAATGAGCTCCGCAAGAAAGTGGGATCCTGTACACTACGTTCCTTGCGCATTCAACGAATCTTTTCGCATGTCTCGTCGAGCACACTACGTCCTCGTTCCTGTCTTGGTTTGAGTTTATTTTCGGGCACACATCTATCAGCTTTTCAGGCGCAATCGAAACCGTCCTCCCAGAGTACTTTGCAGCAACGTTTTTCATTCAGTGTGCCACTGTATGCATGTACCGTATTGTTATGATGGGTGGCCGTCTTCATCTTTTGGAAGTTGCTCTTTTGTTTGCCTTAGCAAAAGTGACGACATTATTGATACCAACAAGTGACATGACCACTCACTCGTTTCAAGGCGCTTCACTTGAATGCTCACTCCCGCTTCGATAGAGTGTTCGCATGATTTTTTCAATCGCTTCCAGAACGCACGTTGTGGCTATGCTCCTTTTTGCCCTCTTTGAGTGCCCGGAATCAAACGGCAAAATCTACTTTTCGACTACTCGTTTTGTACGTCCAACACGTGTGCCTGCCCTCCACGGTGATGCTCAAATCTAGATACTGTAGGCACCCGGTCCTCCGGAACATCAGATGTGAACTGCAGCCCTGCGTGCTCTTTTGCAAATAAGCTTAGCACGTCATCCCTCGTCTTCTCAGACATCCGCCCAAAAGGTAAGGCACACGAGGAAGTCATCGACGTACCTGACGCACTTCACCGCACCCAATTTCTGTAAGGAGGCCTCTAATCTCATGTTTCCTCTGGCCATGAACAGGTCACAGAGCACTGGAGCAATTCTTGATCCGATGCAGATTCGGTCAATTTGGAGAAACATCTTCCCACAGAAACCGACCGAAGCAGTGACTGTAGATATATACCAAGTTAGTCGACGAAGTTCAGCACAGACGTGCCGCACTCGTTTTGAAATTTCGTCAACCCGAAACCTTCAATTGCTTCCTCAACAGCCTCGACTGCCACTTTCTGTGAAATGCTGTAGAACATGTCAGTCACATCTACTGAGAAAGCGCGTAACGGGTCGTACTCTCTGAGGAAACCCACAACTTCTTCTGAATTGCGAATCACGAACGTGTGTTCCAAGCCGAGGTGTACCAGGTTCTCTTGACGGTATATACAGCGAGGGCCTTCTGCCACGTTTCCGTGTCTTCCACAATCACTCTGAACGGGGAACCTGTCTTGTGGGTTTTTGCCGTGAAGAACGGACTAAGCGCAGACGCTTTACTTGCCCTGACTTCCTTTGCTGTTTTCTGGAGACCGTTTTCTTCGCAAAACTTAGCAGTCGTGCTTCTTTCAATTCAGAGCTTCTTTTCTGTGAAGTCATGGATAATTTTAAAGTTTTTTAGCATGGCTTCTTTGGCCCTTATATTGTAATAATCTTGGTTCATGACGACGTCCACACCTGATTTGTTGCCGTCAGCAATTTGACGTTGTTTGACCTCAACCATTCAATGATTAGTTTTGAGTTTCGATGCTCGTCAGTTTCCCGAGTGCCACCTTCGCACATTCATCATCATCATCAGCAGCAGCAGCATCATCATCGTCATCATCATCATTTATTAACCATTAAAGGCCAACTCCGGCGATTTTTTGGCCATGTCAAAGTAATGGTGATTTTATGTTCCTGAGACGCTCCTGTTACGAGCGCGATAGCAGAAATACTCGGCAAATTGGAAAAAAGCGCAACGCCGAAACCGAAACCCAACCGAGCGTACTGTCTACGTATGACGTAGACGTTGTTACGAACGAACCGGAAGTCGTGCAAGGCATGCCGGTCACGTCGGCGCGGAGTATGAAAACTGTGACAGCCGGGACGACCAGCGAAGCGCCGGCCAAACCAACGCTGTCTGTCGCCTTGTGCACAGCAGACGCTCGCTGTAGCGGCCGAAGCGCTGAAGTTAGCGGTGCCCTCGGCTGTGTCCCTTCCGCCGCCTTCCCAATACTGACGTCACAGACGCAATGTTGCCAATAATTGTGGGAAGCCATGAGGGCGTTTGCAGACAATCTTTAAAATTCATTTGCAAACAATCTGCGCATGTCTGAAGCCTGTAATTTGGCATAAATGATGGAAACGTGCAAAGGAACGTACCCAGCGAATTTGATTGAGATCCATCGACCTCGAAAAATCACCGGAGTTGGCCTTTAAGGACCCTAAACAGGACATTATATAAGGGGGGGTTGTTACATTCTATTGCATTTTCCGCGCATTTTACTTTAATTTCCTCAGGAACTTTGTTGCTCAGGTCGTGAGCAAGTGACCAAGTCCACCGGGTCACGCCTTGGTTCCAAAGCAAACCTTGGCCCCTTCTTTAGGAACGCTTGAATGGTTTCTCCAACTGCGCGCAATTTCGTTTGCCCCAAACAAAGGACTACACTGGTACCTGCTGCAGTGTGTCGCCAGATGCCCTGGAGCTTGCAGGAGGCCACAATTGTATCGGTGCTCCCGCAGCCTCTCGTTAACGTACCTTGCCGTCTATTCAATTTAATGAGCTCCGCGGGAAAGTGAGATCCTGTACGATCCTTATCTGTAAAAACTGCGTGATCACCAAGATCTGTGCGAACCAGTTTTCTTCGGCTTCGACATTATTTCTAGAGAACGAACATTTCGGTTTCATTTCCTGTTGTTGGCTCCCGTTGTGTTGTAGCGTATTTAGGTGCTTTTTGTCGCAAAAATTATGCCACGCCGTGCGAACTTATGCCCTCTTTTTTTCTCCCCTTCAAGGCACGTCTGAGTAAGTCCTATACCTTGCAATTAGTTACCAATTAGTTACTTTCTGGTAATAACAGCTAGCATATCTCTTAAACCGATGCGTAGCACACGCTCTATGCGAACACAAAAAAACTCCTTGTTGTGGGTGAATGTACGGCATTACGAACTGCTTCACACATATGTCGGTAACTTCTGGCCTGTGCTAGTTAAAGGGACCGACAACCGCTCAGAACACGAATTGAGATAACCACACTGACAGAAGGATTGTCTAACGTATTGTCAAAAATGAACCATGTTTTTCTCAATAAATGTGGATTTATATATTTATTTCCTCACTCAAAATTACTTTTGGTGCCTCTGGCGGCAAAGAAGTGAACGTGCACACGTAGCTATCACGTGACCTTTTACCGGTGTACGCTATTAATTGTCTCCACATTAGCGTTCAAATACAGCCCACTTTTTATTATAATCTGTTCTAACGCAAAACGTGCAGACATGCCTTCGTTTGGACTGAGCAGAACAGTGGCGCCACCTTCGCTTGAGGTATGGCCCGATGCTCATGAGCGGCAGCATGAACGTTGTTAGCTGAAGGGCCTAGCGGCACCTGCCGACATGTTAAAAAAGTACGAAGAGCGCCTCGCGGCCTCTGAGATTACATCCGGCGACACGTTGCCGGAACTAATCGCGGAGGCCACGAGCGCCTAGCTCGCGAGGTGGTAAAGCGATGTCACGTGAAGACGAGCGTTTGGAAAACTCATTCTACCTGCTTTTTAGATGCCAAAACAGACAAAATGTTAATATGAAAGTGGTTAACCACAGTTTCACCCACTCCTGTGAAATAAAAACGTTGAGCATAATGCGAGGAGAGCTATCGGCATCGCTTTCACTTCACAGCCTTGCTGGAGGAAGTGTACGCACAGTTCAGGGGCTTATAATAACCACGCGCTTTTGCGATTAACCGCTGCAGCTACAAACGCTACGAAGGGTGAGCTTTCTACTGCGCCGTAAACGCTGGGTCGAGAAAAATCGGTTGTCGGTCCCTTGAACGTTTATTATTACGCGGGTTTATTATTATGGCGATGGCGTCTTGTTTCCGCATATACTCCGCTATTTTCAGTGTATCGATATATGTCAGGGGTCCTAAACTCGCCGCAGTCAAGAAATTTATTTCTGCAAGGGCCGAGACAGTGAAGAAGGTAGGAGTGAGGGGGGGGATGTAGACCCATATCTTATATATGGGTCATTTTTGAAGGGAATCTTAGGTCAGGTTTCAGGAAAATTCGGTGCCTGATCGCCAGAATGACTGCAATCTGCACGCTAACACTGAAACATAGTTTTTTTTTCTTCCACGGTTAGCTTTTAACAGCGTGGCGACCACGTGGTGTGCCTCACGAAAGATATCTTTGAGATCAGTCACGTCTGTGCAACTCACGAACGTACTTGTTAAAACGCTAAAGAAAATATGTATGGGACGAGACGAAGACAGTCACGTACAGGCGGGCCGCTAGCGAGAGATACACGCGGCGCGTGTTTGAGACCCCTGATATACGCCAACTACTACTCCCCACGCCACCACCAAGCTATTTGATGCTCTAGTGCCGCACGCGAATTAATAAACCAGTCAGTAAATATGTAATTCTCTTGAAGAAATCCACTTACGCTGTAATACATGCTCCCAGTGATTAATTAAAAATACGTTCGCGCAAGAAAAGAAAGAAACAATGCAGAGAACTCGCAGGGTCCCTTATGCGTTCGCCCTGAAGGCGACTCGACAGCCAAAGCACAGCCAACAAAAGCTCCCCTAGCGAAGAGCTCGGGCTGGCGCGGCCCATGGCGGCTGTATGGCTCAGCTCATAGTTTCCTACAATACTTACTAGAGGCAACTCTAGGAGCTAGTGTATATGGGAGCTGCAACGCATGGCGCTTCAGCCAGCGTGGGAATTATCGGTATTACACGGATTTGTCTAAACTTCCTTTTTTCGGCTTCGTTTGGCTCCGCGTCGCCTGCATCCGCTCTGTCGCAAAACAAAGTTCAGCGAAAGTCAGCAGTTCCACTTCACTACTTTAACCTTTTAGGCTCACCAATTCAAATCTGGTCACGAAGTTCACAATGATCTATTCTTTTATCCGAAAGAAAACCAAAACACAGCAATAAACAAAGGCACAAGTGCGTTCGAAGCCCGCAAGCACGAAGACTAGGCAAATCCGTGTATTACCCATCATTCCCATGGTGGCTGAACGATCGCAGTGCCAGAGTCCCTACTCGGCGACAACTTTTCTTGACAGCACTGTGGAAGCTACAGAACCGAAGCGCATGCCTGCTACCGCGCCAAGAAATAGTACTTAAGTTTAATGATAATTTTATCGTTGGCCTTGCTGAAATAAATGCTGCTTTATCTATTATGAGACTCAAGCAGTTGCCGGAAGTTGTAGGTAAAATACAGTTATTGTTAACCTTACAAGAATGCCTTCCTTTTCTTTCCATTTCTTAGACATCACCGCCTTTTCAGCACGCCTGTTTTCAAAGGTAAACATGGCGTCCATGACGTAGTGGGTCAGTGTGCGGCCGCAAACGTTCTCCAAGGAAAATATACCCCTAATGTGACGCTAAAATGTACACTGATCAATCGAAATGTTTCTCCCATTCACATTTTTCCTGTATGTAGTTTTCTAAAAGCGTTAACAATGCGAGCGAGCGAAACCGAAATCAGCCGCAAGCTGCCGTACTACTTGCGGAGCAACACGAATGTGCGGAAGACCCGCCTCCGTAGCCTTCACTCCAATGTCAAGATAAGTTGTCGCCGAGTATAGTTAATTTTAAGAAACTCTATGGCTCAGCTGGGACTAGAGTGTGGTAGAACAGGGGAGTGCTCGGAACGGCCGCAGTACCAATGTACAGAAAGTGAGGCCCAAACAGGGTCAAGCCGCTTGTGGCGGTGCGATCGGTAGTCTGCAATGTCGCGTCGTTTAATGCCTAGTTCAGACTGGAGAGTTCGCCGCCTACAGCGAGCTGAATGCTCCTGTCGCCGAGACACAGCGTCGTTCGCACTGCACACGCACCGCGCCGCCGGATAGCCACATTGCGCCGTCTGTCAAGTAACTCAACCACGGGTGAGCGCAGGATGGATTCGCAGTTGCCCGGATGTTGTCGCGGGTCGCAATTATGCCATGTTTCAATCTTGCGGGTCTTCAACGCTGCTACAAACGACCATGCTCACGGATCAGCAGGAGCGAGCAATACTGCTTGCTTTGCTTGCAAGAAGCTGTCTAGCAATGCATGAATAACACAAAACATAGATGAAGCAACGACGACGCCAGCGGTGGTGGTGGGTGCGCCCTTGTCTTCAAGAACGTGAGAAGTTGCGCGCGCCTTCGTCAAAGTGGTGCAGGGGTAGATGGTGGGTTTTTATTTTTAGTGTCACTTGTTATAGTTGTATCGGCCATTTTTTGTTTCTTAAAGTTGCTACGAATTGCTATAAAAATAACGTGAAACGTGAACTAAAATAGAAGAAATTTGACAGTAAGCGTAATTATTTGCAGCGCCACCGCAGCGTAGTCGCAAAAATCTCGGATGCGATACTTTACGTTTTTGTTGATTGACGTGCAATGGCGCTGCGAATAATTACGCTCACTGTCCATATTTTTCTATTTTACTTTACATTTCACGTTACTTTTTGTAGCTATACGTAGCAGCTAGTTTTAAGAAACAAAGAAAGACCAATACAGCTAGAAGATGTGAAGCTAAAAATAAAAACCCACGACCTACAGCTGCTATTTGAGCCCGGGCCTTTTGAGGGGGAAGCTGGGCATTCTACCTCTGCTCCACTTTGGTGGAGCCGCGCGCAACTCTTAAACGACGACACATTGCAGACCTACCGATCGCAGCGCCACAAGCGGCTTCACACTGTTTGGGCTTCGCTTTTCGAAGCTCGTTCCGAGCACTCCCCTGTTCTAGTACACTATAGCTGGGCTTTGCTCAGCTGGGCGCTTATCTTTAGAAGGATCGCCCGACGGCTTATGCCTTTTTGTACGTGCTGGTCTCTCTGCTCGGTTTGTGAAGATGTGATAGTAAACACGAAGATCGCTTCGCTCTCGTGAGCGGTCATGTTTCCTTACACCAGCCTTTTGTTGAGTTTCGCCAGACTGGATGTGACATGGGGTTACCTGCAAGCCTCACTTCTTATGACATTAATTAGAACCAACAGACAGGAAAGCCAAGGAAAGTATAGGCGATGTTATTTGTGGCAATTATGATCTAAATTTGAAGAAAGTAAAGTGGACGAAGGGATAACTTGCCGCCGGCAGGGACCGAACCTGCGACCTTCGAATTCGAAGGTCGTGAAGCAGTAGCCTGCTGCACATGCGGTAATGCATTAAGTTATACAGTCGAGGCTTCCGCAAGACATAATGAGCCGCTGTGTGACAGACACAAAATTGATCACTGCGACGTTCTCACTGGATCCCAATGTTTCTCCCCGCTCGTCTGAAGCTTTGTACACTTAACGTGGTGCTGCACGTGGTCTCTCCGGGATTGGCTCACCATTATGAATTCATGACGGCATCACACTGTGTGGCATCACGATTATTTCGTGATGACTCAGCAATTTTGGCGATATGTGACGTCATGTGACCTCGTCATTCGCTCGGGGAAGGTCGCGTGGGTTTTTGAACAAGGCCTTGCGGGACGTTGCGGGACTTAGCTTGGCCTTGGTAGACCTCGCAACGTCTCGCGCAACCTTCGTGAAGAAGGTGGCACCAACATAGCTTTTCAAAGGGGCGGACAACAGGGCAGAACGTGTGATTCGATCCTGGTAGAAGTGAAGAGACCGTGAAATCTAGTGACAGATTCCAGCATCCTTTCGCATTGTGAGTAGGATTTATATTTTTATATCGCGCTTAAAAGTAACAAAAACCGACATGTCGCTCAGCCTAGCGGAAGAGCCTTGAAGCTCGATCATGAAGTCGGTCACTTTGCTGTACGTAGTCGCGTAGCCTGATGCTGTCATGCGCGCCATAATTGGTCCTCAAAGTTAGAGTATACACATTATTATCTGCCCTCGCTCTGTTCTGTGCTGCCTACGAAGTAAGAGGAGTTGCACTGTGAGAAGCGGCGCTGCCTTCGCGGCCGCCAGTGGCCCATGTCGAGTCGCGGCGCATGCGCGCGGTGTGCACGCATGCGCAGGTATACCACCGCACTGGAACACAAACCGCTCTCGCGCTCATTGTTTGCAGCATGTGTTGTCAAGTGTGTATAAGACTTCATATTCGCCGCAGATAGAAAAAATTCTGATTAAAAATGTTTCACGGCGTTTTGCACGTTAGCATTCCGTGGCTAGAAACCTTTGACCAGTTAGCTTTCCGTTGGGCTAAAGAAAATAGGTGCCCTAAAAATTCGTTGTCAGTCCCTTTAAGGCTTTCACATTGACAATTCTTTGCGACACCAATTGGTCCGCAAACTTTTGCTCGCAACAGTACC
Organism: Rhipicephalus sanguineus; assembly: GCF_013339695.2. Lineage (NCBI taxonomy): Eukaryota > Metazoa > Arthropoda > Arachnida > Ixodida > Ixodidae > Rhipicephalus > Rhipicephalus sanguineus. Next base: position 71,079,771 of record NC_051178.1, on the reverse strand, counting down.
TCGGCGAGGAGAACCCTATCCTTATCGCATGAAAAATTGGATTCATGCTCAAGAAGCCCCACAAGGTGACGTCATAAACTCGGCAGCTAATGGTTATGTCTTGAGTAACCTTGCAATCCGCAAGCAACTAGCAGGTTGAGGGTTACCGTGATTAAGCCTTTTCTGTTTGCTCTTTCAGAGGCGGATCTGTCGGGGACAAAAGTGATTCGAAGATTCCCTTGGTAGCAGGGATTTTGTGTCTTTTGTTGCTGGTGGGAGCGATCTATCTCGCTGTTTCTTCCTCACGTTCATCGGGTAAGTGTGTCCGATTGGGTTTCTTGCAATCGAGGCCATACGTTCGTTAGACGGGGGGACGACGACGACGGACGAATATCGTATAAATTCCGAATAATATTGAATCAAATAGCGTCGCTAATAGTGAAGTCACGTATGTGCAGTCACGTCATCAGTCACGTACGTGCAGCGTACCCGAACAAAACGTTATTCTTTGCAATAGGCAAGTAAATAACGCGAGTACCATCTGAAAAAGGTGTCGAATATTTCGACCTGTGAAAGGGAAGGAAAAAAAAGAACGTTATGCAGAAATGCAATGGCTTTCATTCTGGTCATTATAATAAGGACATAAAACATGAGAGCTTACACAATGCAGGAGACGACATCGCTCGATTGAGCCAGGCGTTATTGCTAATTGAACAATCATTCGCGCTCTCTCAGTAGTTGTGTGCATTAAAAAAATTTGGTTATTCTTAAAGCTTCATTTTATTGCGAAATATATATGTACAAGATCGGGCAGTTTATGCCGTTGCCGTCGGCGCCGCCGTGACGTTCCGTACAAAGTGCAAATCGATAACATCGCCTCGCGCGTGCTATGTTCTATGTGGGAGTTGAAGCGTGCGAGGGCCGCCGTCGATCGCTGCTCAAGCAGAGAGGAAGCGCTCCGTCCGTCTTTGCGCTAATCGCGCATGGATATAGGAGCGGAAGGTTTTGGGCTGCGTCCCTTCGTGATGAAATACTTATTTTTACTTACGGGGCACGGCCGCGTGCGGATCTCAGCAGATGGACAACAGCTTTGTACGTGTAAAGCCAGAATCGCATGGCGCGTTTTTCGCTCGCGAAAAACGCGACGCGTGGAGAACGCCCGCATTGCCGTAGTCGCAACTTCGCAAGTGCACCCGCACGGTACGAAAGAAGGTTGCTACATTTTCGTCAAAAGCGCACGTCAACTTCAAAAGGTTCCGTTGCGATGCGTGGAGGTCAGCGCCGTTTGGCGGTATTGGAAGAAACCAAACACGCATCTGCAGCCTAAACTGTGCTTGGCGGACGAGCGGGCGACGCGCCGCGCGATTTGCGACGGTGTTCGTGAAAAAAAAAAGAAAAATGAGCAGTCGTTCCTTGTACGAATACAACCGATGAGCGAAGCTCCTTAGAAATGGGATGCAAACGACTACGTACGTTTTGAAACTGTTTATTGCGCAGCGTACCTTGTTTTCTTTACTTTGTTAACACGAAATGCCGGGGTCCACCAAGACTTTCATGACGTATTTCCGTCACGGAAGTACGTCAGCAAAATGAACGCCGTCAGATGGCAAAGAAACTATAAGAAGAGGTTCCGTTGAGAGATTCGAACCCGTGACCTCTTGGTCAGCGACGATGGCTGGCGGGCGTTTAGCCCACTGAGCTACCACCAAACACATTGCGGAGGCTACATGAATGCACCTTTTATCGTTCAGACGTTCCTCTCGCAGTGCTCTTGGATGGATGGATGAATGCTATGAGTGTCCCTTTATAAAGAGCGGTGACGTCTGTGCCACCAGGCTCGCAAAAAAAAAAAGCGCGCCGTTGCTACGACCGTCCCATTCGGCGCGTTTCCAATACAAGTTTAATTTCGTCAGCGCTTGAACACAACGTGAGGCGGCGGATTTAGCCCAAGCCTCGCTCATAGCATCCATCCATGTCGAAAAATATCTCTCCGACGCTCGCCTGGCTGTGTCACCGCGTTCCCCGCTAGCCCTGTGAGAAGTAACGGCCAGGCTAGAGGGAAGACACGACGCGCGTAGTTTTTCTCGTCGCATTTCACGAAGCTTTGATTGAATGCATATCGAGTATCAGTAGTAAATATTATGTGCTTGTTGATGCCATCTTTGCGCGGGAATTACCATATGCGCTGTCCACGTATATGTTGAGAACTTCAGCTACCGGAAAAAGGGTTAAATTATGATCATGGGCGTTAGTCGTCCGTACGGAGATGTGCCGCTAGGCGTCAACGTGAGTGCAATGCGTCCACATCAAGCGGTGCTATATCTGCCAAACAGTAGACATTGTACAAGCTCTCAAATACAAATGCACTATAAACAATGAAATACTACTGTGGCGACAGGTTCCACTTTCTTGTTATACTGATTCCTATGACGGAGGGATCAGCCATCGTTTTTTTTTCTTGTGCCGCGCGCGCGGCCTTTCATTGTCTTTTTGCGCCGGCGCCATACCGGCGCCGCATCTATGCTGCAGGGAGCTTTGACGGCGACGGCGGGGTGCGGGCGTAAGAAGCTCCGCTCCTAAAAAGAAAAGGCTGATCCCTCCGTTATAGGAATCGGTATAACATGAAAGTAAAACGCGTCCTTACCGAAATAGTTGAATGTTTACTGGACAGCTTGCGCAATTTCTATTGGCGTTTGACGGTCGCTGGCACATCTCCATCTCCACGACTAACGTCCATGATCATTGATTAAACAAACCTGTGTTGTTGCTGTGGTAGTGAACGGTGAGAGCGTAATCGGAGAAAGCGGTGTGACAGCCAGAAGAGCGTCGCTGATTGGACGCGGAACTTGAGTTACTGTATATGCTACCACAGGTCAAAGGAGCCCTATCCAGTAACTCTAGCGGAACTTTAGCTATACTCCATCTCACAAGCTGGTTGCAGCAGGGTGGAAGCTACGAGGTGTAAACAAGCCACATGCATGCTTGCGAAGCAAAACATAGTTCTGTTTGTAATTGCATTGTAATTAGAGAATGCTAAAAAATTGCGCTTGTTTGGCACGTGCTACGTCAGAGCAATACGTGATATGCTAATCACGATTCGCATGTACGTCATAAGCATTTAATTAATATATCGGTAACTGCATATAACCAACATGGCAGCGGACGCGATCGCCCGCTTTGATCCGAACTCGCGCTTGCTACTTGCCCACCGTTTTGACAGTAGTAAATAAACGGTGGAATCGGCTATCGCTTTGCGTCGTCTTACACCGAGGAGAAGATATCAGGTACATTTTGCCCTTACTTTTGAGATTAGCTGTTTGTTCAGCCACGCACGCGAACCCTTGTATCCGAGAATTTCAAAATGAATCACGTAAACAGTGCTAAATAGACACGGGTACATTGCTGTCGAAACGTCAGGACGCAAATATAACGCAAACACGAGCGTCGGTTTAGACCTTAAGGACCAGTCAGCTCACGACGGCGACTTTATCATTTCGAGGGCAAGGAACCAGCGTCGACGTGTGCTGCCATGTTGTTTTTTTCCAGGCGCTACCGTTGCTGCTCAACGCTTGGTTGCTACCGTGTGCTCGCTTTACTCGCCCAACGCGCGTTGATGTTATTTTTGCTGCTCTGCTGTGGCTGCTCAACGCTAAGGGCGTTGGTTGCTGCCGTGAGCTCACTCTACCAAGCTCTACTGGCCCATTGCGGAAGCGTAGACGCTATGCAGACGCCGAGCAGACGACGCGGCGAGGATGAATACCTCTTGAGGAATGCTCGCTCTTCCTATTGGCTAAGCAGCCCCGTAGTTTCCACAGTGCAGCAACCAGCTTGTGAGATGGAGTATAAGAGCGCCATCCCGCTACTTGTTAAAAAGTTATTGAACACCACGGTCAGACTCAGAAGGGAAACGCAACGCGCGTCGTGTTTCCCCTTTAGCCGGGCTGCAATTTTTCTCGGGGCGAGCGTAAGCGGGGAACACGGTGTTACAGCCATGTGAGGCAGGTGTGCTCTGCGACGCGCACCTGCCTCACATGGCTGATGGATTTTAGGGGCGAAGCTCCTTAAAGCGGCACCCGTTCGTCCCCGTCGTAGTGCGTAACCAGTCTTAACGCTAGTACCAGATCTTGACCTCCAAGGTGGTGCCGGTGGGAGATTTCTCCTGTGCGTTGTTGAACAATAAAAAATTCGCAGCGTGCGCGTTAACTAAAAGCCGAATTCTTCTGTCTCTCATTCTCCATTAGCAGCCATTGGCATGTTCCAGTAGGAAACGTTAGTAGAAGTGTAAGTGTTAGCTAAAAGCCGACTTCTTCTGTCTCTCATTCTCATTAGCAGCCATTGTTTACCTCCAAGGTAGTGCCTGGTGAGATTTCTCTTGTGCGTGATTAAACAATAAAAATTTTGTTCAAAACGCCGTTGATTGATGAAATAAACCAACGAAAGACGCCAGATGTTTTCTAAAAGCAAAACGAAAAGACGCCAGATGTTTCTAAAGCAAAACGAGAAGACGCCAGCTGCTTAACGAAAGACGCCAGATGTTTTCTAAAGCAATGGTTTTCTAAACAATGAAAATTCACAGCGTACATGTAAAATTAATGTGAGCTGCAAGTCGTCATAACTCAACGAACCTTTAGTATAAACGCGCCCGACCTCACGTCGGTGATGATGTACTGGGCAGAATTCACGGAAGATTCACGGTTTACCGATGAACCTCCGCAGCTTCACCCACTCATCATCATTGACTCCGTGGATATGCTGTGATTTTTTTAATATGGATCGATGCTATGCACGAGGCTGAGGCTTTGATTCAAATCGTCACCTCGCGGTGTGTTAAGGCGTTGACAAAATTGCACTTCTGCTATTGGAAACGTGCCCAATGGTACAGACGCGTAGCAACGACGCGTAGCAGGAGCTAATCGCGGAAGCCACGGTCCTGAAGCATTACTTCACTTTCCCGCTCCCAGACGTCGGCACCACCCCGCCGACCAAGAACACTGCGAGAGGAAAGTGTGAGATATAAAAGGCGCGTCAGTAAAGCATCTATTGTGTGTGACCGTGGCGCAGTGGATCGCGTGTCCGGCATCTTTTTCGCGGACCGAGAGGTCGGTGGTTCGACTACTGTTGACGAAAGTTTTTTCTTTGCCATCTGATCGTGCGCATTTTTTCGACGTCATCTCAGTGACTAAAATACCTCACTGAAGTCTCGGTTGCACCCGGCATGAAACAGTTTCGTGTTAAAAAACGCGCGCGTCCCACCAACCACGCGTTAGTCGCGCCTGAAATCGCGCCATGCGGTTCCACATTAATGATCTCATTGCAACGTTTGCGTTGAAGCCATGTGCAGCAAGAAGGTCGCTCGCTGCAGTGGCCTCGTTTGCTAAATGAGTGAGCTACTAGCCTTTCTTCGTATAACATTACAATTTGTTGCGATCGCATTCATTGCTTCGCACTTGCGGCGAAACTGTCTGTTTTAGAGCGCAGCGTCCCGTTCCTGGGTTGAGCGGCGTTGCCGTTGTCGGCGTAACCGATAAAGCGAACGAGCACGAAAGAGAGCGAACGCGGAGCAAAGCGAGCCGCTGTGGTAGCCTCTGCAATGCCTCGTGCCTGCTGGCGCTTCTTGTGACAGCGCAACGCATGCCTCTCGCGCACGAGCACGAGAAAGTGGGTCGACACGCGAGGCTTGGGAAAAGACGAGCACGAGACTGCGAGCAACGCTCCGAGTGACGCGTCGCGAAAAGCTCAATATGAAATACCAAAAAAAAATCACAGCATATCCACGGAGTGAATGATGATGAGTGGGCGAAGCTGCGGAGGTTCATCGGTAAACCGTGAATCTTCCGTGAATTCTGCCCAGTACATCATCACCGACGTGAGATCGGGCGCGTTTTTACTAAAGGTTCGATGAGAGTTATGACGACTTGCAGCTCACTTTAATTTTACATGTACGCTGTGAATTTTCATTGTTTAGAAAACCATTGCTTAGAAAACATCTGGTGTCTTTCGTTAAGCAGCTGGCGTCTTTTCGTTTTGCTTTAGAAACATCTGGCGTTCTTTCGTTTTGCTTTTACAAAACATCTGGCGTCTTTTCTTGGTTTATTTCATCAATCAACGGCGTTTTGAACAAAATTTTTATTGTTTAATCACGCACAGGAGAAATCTCACCAGGCACTACCTTGGAGGTAAAGAATGGCTGCTAATGGGAATGAGAGACAGAAGAAGTCGGCTTTTAGCTAACGCTGCGAATTTTTTATTGTTCAACAACGCACAGGAAAAATCTCCCACCGGCACCACCTTGCAGGTCAAAGCGTAAGACTGGTTACATACTACGCTACGAGGGACGAACGGGTGCCGCTATAAGGAGCTTCGCCCCTAAAAAACGAGAGGAAATAGACGCTCAGCGATCCAGAAGCATAACAGATGTATAACGGCGTTTCCTTGTTTCTAAAGCATAAAACATCTTCAATTACTCCTCGTCGTAGAAACAAGAAAATTGTGTTCTGGGTGGTGAGAACGTTGAGCTACTCCTTCCTGCGAACGCATCTACTGCAAGAAGTCTCGCTAGCTTCCACAGCGCTGCACGTGATGAGTGAAGCGGAGCCTGCAATGCGCAGAGTGGTGTGCGTAGCACTAGAGCGCTGGCAGTTTCTGTGGCAATATGTAACGAATAGCCAAAACTTCAAACACAGTTGGTTTTGCCCCAACAGGAAGCTGCTCTCAGAAACTGCATTAGGCAGTATCGTAAACGTCGGTGAATTTTTTGTTAAATGCGAAGAATTTCTTAGCGAACCTCAGGCAGTTTGAGCGTATCTATCTATCTATCTATCTATCTATCTATCTATCTATCTATCTATCTATCTATCTATCTATCTATCTATCTATCTATCTATCTATCTATCTATCTATCTATCTATCTATCTATCTATCTATCTATCTATCTATCTATCTATCTATCTATCTATCTATCTATCTATCTATCTATCTATCTATCTATCCGCCAGACACGTGTAGCACATAGCCGTTTACCACGGGCCGCGTTGTATGGGTATGCGCCGCAGGTGACTGACAGTTCATATCTACCCAGGAGCGCGAGAACAGACATTGGTAACTTAAACGCGAAAGCGTTAAGAAAAATCGGCAGCGTTCACCCGAAGAATGCAAAGAATAAAAATTATGATCCCAACAGGAATCGAACATAAGCATTCTATATGACAGTCAGGTATTCTACCGCAGAGCCACGCCGGGTCTAAAAAATGCCTTGGAAGAACACCTTATGCAGGCGTCAGTTTTGGTTGTGGTGCTGGCTATATAACTTTAAAGAAAAGCAATAAACACTGCATGCGTACTCCTACAATACAGGCGTCATGTCAGGTTAACGTCTGTGCATGCGCACGTGCAGGACTTCGAAAAAACGTTCTGCTCACAGAACCTGGCGCCTTAGCACTTTCTGAAACCTGCAGAGATAAGTATACTGTGTCGTCCACAACAAGTGGCTTCATTGCAGGTGCGGAGGCGTGGGCACATATAATAACACGGCAATACGCAACTTCAACGTAGGCCGCATCCCACTTCCCCCGGCCGCCAGGCATAGAACACATACAGACAACCAGGGGAATCGGCGAGGCCTGCGTTGTGCACATAAATCACAATAACGAGGACACTGCGCTCGCCGCCATCTACGTGAGAACTGTCAAGAACCCCTTCCACACATGCACACGGGATCGAAAAACGTGCGTGCGTTCGCCATCATAACGGACCAGTATAAGCACTGCATATGCAGCTTACCGCGTCTGCTGTCGTTAATATTCATGTTAACGTTGGCACCGTTACGCATCTGCGAACAACTGGTTATATAACACATGTTCGACTCCTCAACATATCTGTGTGTGTATACCATTTGCGCCCATCTTTAGCGTCATTTCGTAACCTCTTGCTCAATGTAGAAAATTACGCCACAGTCACCTTCCCGCCGCATGCTTCGCATTAAATCGATTCCCACGGTACGTGGGATCTGCCATATTTTTCACCCACTACAATTTATTTTCTTTTTTTTTGTCAAAAGAATGAATAGATAACCTTATGTTGTATTAGCTGTTCAAACTTTCTGAGAGTGCAGGACGTGAAGCTGTTCACCAGGAAGCCAATCTTTTCTCTTCTTTGGCTCGTGTTGATTTCAGATGACGTAACAGAAGGCACCGACGATAGTGGCAAAGGTGCCAACTATGATGGCGGCGGCACGCATGTGGTCACGCCTACGCCTCCGACGACACCACGTAAGGGCCGCTGATTATCCCCCTCCCTCTCCACTGACAATGAATGAATGAATCAAATAATGACTAAATCGAGAAATCGTCTAATTAAAGTGCCCAAGAAGATCCCCAAGGGCTGCATGCTTGCGCATGCATCAAGTGAAAACAGTATAAGAGGAGAATGCGGTAGCGTTAGAGCCGTGACGTGACCTGATTTTCTGCGACAGAGACTCCTTAAGGTAGGTCACCACCTTCGAGAAAAAAATTTACAATTGGCTTGTAGGGCTTAGGTAAATTTAAACATTAAAATGACGAAATTGCCAGAAATGTAAAAAATAAAATTTTATAAAAATCATATTGTGCCAAAATATGTATGTCGCGCCAACAGTCATAACTGCAAAATGGTTGGTGTGATTCAAACGCGACTTCGCAGGTTCGTAGTGAGGACAATATGCTGTGAATGTAAACTTCACGATGACCACATCTCAAAGCTAAGATTCGTTATCATAAAGGGACTTATGACGTTAATTTTTTACACGTTTCTTTTGCACACAATTGGCCATAGTACAAAACGTTATAGCTCATTTTCAATCATCCTGCTTGAATGCATATTTCCGCTTATAAAGAAATAGCACGCAAAATTTTATGTGGAAATATTTATTAGAAGAAATTTATCACTGTTCGCGTAACTGTAGGATGCAAAAAATCGTGTTTCGAGAAAAATGGCTGTAAAGATTTGAAGCGAATTTCTATGTAATAAAGGAACGTTCAATATGTCGGAAATTCACCAGGCTCATAGCTTGGGACCTCCTTGGAAGAAAAACAGTCTCCTTTTTAGCGAGCTCAAGTACGTTTTTTTTTCTAGCTCGTTTTTCGTCTCCAGCTGGCTCTCATCCACGTGCTGCACAGCGGGTCCACGCTTGGTGTATTGGTTCCCCAACTTGAGTTGAGGCTTCTTTTTTTCGTCCTATACTCTGCCATATTTCATGGAGTCCTATAACTTTCTCCTTGAAAGGCCAGACCCAAGTCCAAGAGCTCGAATTGGCGTACAAAAAGAGCACAGACAGCCGAGCGAAAACGCGCCCAACTTACACAACAGCGTACCGCTGCCGTGAGTGGAAATTGTAAAATGAATCGAAGACATGAGGTCGCACAAGCTTTAAGGCATATTTAGAGAACTTAGCATTACGTAATATGTATACGGAGATACATTTATAACGAGATGGCAGGCGTTGTAGAATCAGAATAGTTTCCGTTTCGGATGCGTCTAGGAGGGGTTGGAAAATGGTCATAACTTTCGAACGGCTCAAGATAACTACATAATCCTTTTTGCTAAATATCTAAATATTTTTGGACAGGTAGCTTGAAAATATTACATCCAAAAAAGTCAATTAAAAAATGCATTTTTGAAGGTGCGAACCGGCCTTAAATCAACATCATGGAATGCTGGCCGTATCTCGCTGTAACGCAGTTTCTACTGCTAGCGCAGGCTGCTAGGCGCCGAGACAGGGTTCCGTTGGTCAGAATAGAACTCAACCTATTGGTAGTCATGCCATTTAACTTTGTCACCAAATTTGTAGCCACGTAGAATACAATCGGTATTATGACCACAGTTTCGATAATTAACTAATTTCCTTTTGAATATGTAAAAATACAGAAGTAAGAGCACAACTTGTTTCCTCTTGCTTGGTCTTCAAGCGATAGGCAAGTTCCAAATAACTTATTTATTTATTTGCCCTCAAGTCCAATGGCATTACAGGGGGAAGGAGAAAGAAAAATTGAGCACAGGTTCACCGACTTAACCAGGGTGCGGAAACTCCCTATACTTCCCATGGGACCCGCCCTCGCAGGCTGATTCGCTGCGGCAGCGCCGCTTCCACCACTGGCGGCTGCCGGGTATCCAACTATAAGTATTTCACAGAAAAAACATTTTTTTTTTCATGACGTCGCTGGTGAGGTCAGCAAATAAAGGGAAAGGGGGCGAAACCGAGAGGAAGAGGGTTGCCGCGGAAGCTCTCCCTTCCTACTTCGCATGCAAGCGGAATGGGTCCGTGCTCTCTTGAAGGTCTGCTGGCCGTTCGGGCGACGCTGCCATTCGTTAAATTTAGTTAAGCATTCTTTAAATTTTTTTATGTGTTGTGAAGCGAGCAAACTAAAGATGACCGATTTCTCAGTAAGGCAAAACTCGATCAACAAAAGTAACATTGAAATCTTTATTTTTAATCACACATTTCGTACTAAAAAGCAGACATACACGTAGTGTGAAAGTGTCAGTATGCAAAAGCAGCTTTAGTTCACAACTCAAGATAAGCACATGATGAGCAAACATTGAACCCAGAACATCCGAACCAATGCAAAAATTATTAGCAATCATGAGCAGGCCGAGTCCTACTTGACTCAATCACGTCTGTTGTGGCGGCGCTCATATTTTTCTTACATAACTTTAGTACCGAACAAGAGGCGGGAAGTAATGAGAAATCGTTGGAAAGGGAATGGCGCTGGAGACGACGTTTCGGCACGTTTACTTGTCCTCATCAGGGCAGCAGCATTGCCTTGGCGAAGAAAAGACCACGTGTCAAAACATTGGCTCCAGCGATATTCCCTGTTAAATGATTACTCAAAGCATCAGTGCGTCCATTACATGTACTTCAGTGACAATATTACAGTAAATTCCCACAAAGTTTCAAACTGGGTACATGCATTTCCGTAAGCAGGAAGGAGCTTATAATTGCTTCACATCATTTCAACTACATGCCGAAAGTAAACGATGAAGAAACTGTGTAGCCGAACCAACACGCATTCAAGCCTTTCATTAAACGTATTTTGTTGGCAACAGATAGGCTGTCGTTATGAAAAATTATTCTAGCGACACTGCGCTTATGTCAGTCTAGTCAGTCAAGCTTGCAGAGAACTGGGTTTACTCATGTAGCCTACTCAGAAAAAATTAATACGTGTTCAAATAAGGAGCCCAAATAATCGTCCTCACCCGTTGCCACTAGTAAACCTCAAAAAACCTTCGCGGAACTGGAAATCCTTGTGTTAACACACTGGAGAGCCGCGCAAAACGTGTGACGCCCCGATCTAGCAATCTTCGTCTAATGCATGGTTGACCTGGTCTACGTGGCTCACCGCGGCTTCAGTTCGCTGTACACCACATCAAATGTCTTATCGTTCTCGTATTCATATTTGGCACGCCAACCGAGCGAGGTAACCGAGAGCGATCCAACTTGTGATATTTCTGAGCGAGTGGCAAGGGTGAGAGGAGGCAAGCGCTACGAACGCAAGTCGATCAGTTCCCGCGCTTCGCCCGATTTAAAAATTCACAAAATCAGAAATAAAAAAAGACAAACAAAGAGACCTTTACGGTTGAAATTTATTTATTTGTGAAAAGCCGGGACAGGCAATAAATGCACGTACACCCGACTTCGCTCAAGCAGATCTTAGGATGCCTGGCAACCGCTACGAGCGCGCATGTTCCTTGAAACCGAAACTGGCGCTCAGTTTCCGGAGCCTGACTTAACTTCGCGAAGACTGATGAAAGAGCGGAGGTGTTGGCATTTGCTTACCTTTAGGGTCTCTTTTACTGAGTACAACTTCAACTGTGGTACAGCGATAACAATGCGTGGGCACGCATACTCTGATATCGGCCTGGCACATGTAGTGAACGTATTCCGTTTTATTTCGCAGCTCTCAAAAGCTCTCAAAAGTATGTGTCCTAAATTGCAAGAAGACTGGTCGACCATGCAACATTCGTCATGAGCACAGCTTCACAGAATGCCAGTCAAATGTCTATGAGATACCGCTAACCTGTTGAAAATTATATATATAGGGCGTACAATGTTAAAGGGGTAGTGACACAAAAATTTTGGCCTCGCGTTTTTTTGCTGCAATGTGTTGTTGGGGGCCTGTTAGTCATAACACGGCACATCGTTTGCTGGAGCGCGCGACAGATAATTAATTACAGGCTCCTCATTACCGACCAGTGTCAGTTTCGGTTTCAAGAACGACAAGCCTCCGGGTGCAACTATCACCACCTAGCAGCTGCAGCGCTCGATCACGTCAGCACACAGAAGTGTGACGCACTTCCGCGCTGTTCGCGTCGTCTTCTCGCACTCGCACGCTTGCCGCACGTGCTGCGCGATGTCGTCGCCATCATCGTCCTCGTTGTCGTCGTCTGTTGGCGACGATTTCCTTGAGACACCAACGGCGCAGCAGCGAGCGCGTCAAAACAGAAATGGCGGCTAGACGTCATCATAACTTGTTGAACCGGCTACAACGGTTAAGTAGGGGAAGTAGGGGGGTCACCTCGGGTCACCTCCGGGGCTGTCAATGCAACAGGTGCGGCCTATAATGCTGGATCGCGCACGCGAACTTCAAAATTCATATAAAATACCTTCCAAGCTTTATTCGCTGTCGATATTTTGCAGATGGTACACGCACGTACACGCAAATTGATCCAGCAGGCTATCTCGGCCACGAAATTTTGTGTCAATACCCCTTTAAGTGTGGGCATGGTAGCTATATGTCTGTACATTGCAAGGAATGCAAGTGCAGGCCTATATTCCATAAGACAAGGTTTTTGAAAAAAGCAAAAACGAAGCATGAAAGAGAAATTATAGAAGCGTTTTTTAACAGGAAGTCCTCTGATCAGTGCATTAGTACACCTTCTCTTCACCTATGCGATAGAGAATATTCTTTTCTTAGTTAGCATAGTCATACATAGTCTCGCACGTGTTATCGCGCAAGCGCACGGATCCTGCACCATGTATAAAAGCGGCCGGAGCACCTTCAATGAACTTTAGTTGAAAGTCAGCGCTCTCTCCTATGTGTCGTTTTTTTCCCCACTAATGTTACGCTGTGCCTACGATATTTAATTCGCAGCATTTTAGGTTGCGTTGAACAAAGCTCAGCGCCCGTCCAGCTTTACCAACCATCTCACTGATAATCCGCGTTCGTCTTGTGTCTTGCGTTGTCTCTGCTTCGTGCTCTCCGCTCTTTAAACTTGAGTCTATTTAGTCTTATCAAACATGTGAAGGTGTTACAATGCGTCTGCTTCACTTTTAAATCTTTCTCTTAATAATGACGATAGTTTGATTTCGACAAGTTAGTCGAATTCTTAGTTTTACTTTTCTGGTACTTCCTATGCATTCCGTTTATTTCATCACCGTACCCTATACGCTACATTATATCGTCGTGCCAAGTTCAAAACAGGTTTTTGCAATTCGTTTAGAGCCAAAATGCTAGATACCCGTAGATTTCGTTGCACGTTAAAGAACCTCTAGTAGTCAAAATTTCCGGAGTCCTCCACTACGGCACGCCGAAGTGAAAGGCCCCGTGGTTATGGAAAGCAAAGCGCCACAAACTATTATTAATTCTTTAGAATTAAGTCCCCTTGAAGCCTCGTCTTATGCGGAATCCGAGGCGAGCTGCTAAAAGCACTTGCTATTACTCCGACTAAAGCACTAAGCCACCCTCTAAAGACAGGAACAAACATATTCTCTCGCAAACGACTTCACACTACAAATAATACAACTAAGCCCCAAATACGCCAGATTACCAAGCGTGTGTGGTTCTAAACCAACTCTTTACCCTACACTTCCTGGCATTGTTCTATGCGGAGTCAGTACAAATCAACGCCGCTCACTTCAACTTAACATACTTACGAGGGAGGCCTGTGTTGTCAACCTAGGGTAGAACGACCTCCCTGGACCATGAAGCGGTATACACGTATTGAGAAATGACTGCTTTTTTCTTTCTTTATGCCTCTGGATTTCTGTGCGCTAACACGTTCTTGTAACTGTACGTTTTGTATGAGGACACAACTGATCGTTCAAGCGTTTCGTTCTCTCGCAACAGCGACTCCACCATCACAGCCTACACCAACAACCGAGGCGCCACCTTCGCAACGTAAGCATGCCTTCAATAATAATCTTATTTCATTCAAGAGCAATTTAGAACCCTGTTCAGCTGTCGCATTTGCTTTTGTTGAAAATTATTGAATCTAGTCCACGTTGGGTCTGCCAAGGAGAACCGAAAGAAGTTGAGGGGAAAGGAAATGGTACTCGGTGCATGAATTTCCGGTTCCTCGAAGGCGTACTTGGTCTCCTTTTTTTTACGTCACCCTTAACGCTTATTAAGAAAGATGCTTGGTAAGCACGCAGTAGCTCATTAACCTCATCGCGTCGTAACACTGCCGTCGATTTGCTGGCTGTAAGGGGTGCTCAGACTCCCAGCAGTTTACTCTTCGTAACAAGATATGGCAAAATTACTGCTAAGAACAAATTAAATTAGATTAGTGATTACATTACTGAACTTTTTTAAATGTAACTTAAGTTACACTACAAACTACAGCGGACCTTAAGTAATGACATTAAATTACTATTATCCTGAATATTATTCAAGTTACTGCGGAATTTCACAAAATCAATTTTCTGAAGATCAGCAAATACTTCGCGCTGTCCTTCCTTTCTGGCGATTAGCAGCTAAACCGCCACGACAGCAACTACCCGCTGTTTTGGTGACACGTCTCTGGCATGCCACGAAGATCGTTTGACCTCGGCTGACAAAGAACTGTTAACTGGCGGCAGAACATGGGACCACAGAGACTATGGTCGGTTTGTCTAAAATAAAGCCCTCCATCCCTCGCAGGCACTTTGGTCGGGCCCTCAGACCAGCGGAGCCCTGGACTGAGAGCCCGACCAAACTGCCTTCATTTAACTTTTTTTTTTCTGAATAAAGTTTCTTCCTCCCCGTCCTCTCGGCCGTTATGCTTTTCAAACCTCCGACAGTTAGCAAAGCATGGAGCCGTCGTTGACTCCTCCTCTCTTCTGGAGTTTAGGGGGCGTGGCCTCAGAATAAATTATTTTTATTATTTCTCTTTCCTTTTTAACACAATAGTGTTTTATGCCGAAGGGTTTCTTGAAGGGCCAGTTGGTACATGATATTGAGGGGAACAGCGCAAAAAACGGGACGGAGAAAGAATGAACACACGACACAAGCGCTGACGAACAACTGTGTGTAAATTTATTACACCTGGAAATACATAGCTGAAAACAGAAAACAAGAACCGTCACGTGCACATAAGAGTGAAAGGCAAAAACGAATCTGCCACGAGTCTGCCACGGCCCCCAAGCCGCGTTGGGCAGCCTGCTCTTGCGTTCGGATGATCAGAAGAGTTTGAGAATTGGGCCAACGCAGGCTGCGTTGGGTCAAGCGCACGATGTGCCACAAGTGACGAAATTTAAAATCATGCGAGACGCGGGCCATACTGTGCCGTGGCCCGCGCTGCGTCTGTGTCTTCTCGCTGGTGACCCAAGACGCCTTGGGGCCCCACGCTAGTTTGCAGTTTTTGCGTCTCGGGTCAACACGAGCGCAATAGCCCAAGAGTGGCTTGGTTTCTGCGCATGCGCCCTGGCTGCTCGCAAGCTTCTTGGGTCCCCAAGCTCCTTGGGGCCCCAATTCTCAAACTTTCAATAGCTCAGCGACACGCACCTGCCTCGCCTGGCTGTAAAACCGCGTTCCCCGCTTACGCTTACCCCTAGAAAAATCGCGGCGGGACTACAGGAGAGGCAAAACGCGCGTTGCGTTTCCCTGTAGTTCTGCCGTGGTGAGCAATAACCATTTAACATACTGCGGGATGGCGACTTTAGCCGAACTTCTGCATCCAATCAGCGACGCTCTTCGGTGCGACACCGTTAGCTACTACACACGCGTATGTTTAATCATTGACCATGGACGTTTGTCATCTGGAATAAGATGTATACCACTAAGCTCAGGGGCGCAGCCAGATATATTTTTCGGGGGGGCACCTCCTTGATCTGAAGTGTGGGTCGGGCAAGCAGATGTGATCGAGTGTCATTTTGAGCTCTGTATGCCATGCATAGGTCGGCACTGTAAGAGAATACTCACTCACACTCACTCACCCCAATTTTTTCAGCCTTCGCACTCACTCACGTTCATACTCACGCCTACTCACACTCATAGGCACTCACTCACGTTCATACTCACGGCTACTCACACTCATAGGCACTCACTCACGTTCATATTCACACTTACTCACACATATAGGCACCCACTCGCGTTCATACTCACGCCTACTCACACTCATAGGCTCTCACTCACGTTCATACTCACGCCCACTCACACCATAGGCACTCACTCACGTTCATACTCACGCCTACTCACACTCATAGACACTCACTCACCTTCATACTCACGCCTACTCACACTCATAGGCACTCACTCACGTTCATACTCACACCTACTCACACTCATAGGCATTCACTCACGTTCATACTCACACCTACTCACACTCATAGACACTCACTCACGTTCATACTCACGCCTACTCACACTCATAGGCACTCATTCACGTTCATACTCACGCCTACTCACACTCATAGACACTCATTCACGTTCATACTCACGCCTACTCACACTCATAGGCACTCACTCACGTTCATATTCACGCCTACTCACACTCATAGGCACTCACTCACATTCATACTCACACTTACAGGCACTCACTCACGTTCATACTCACGCCTACTCACACTCATAGGCACTCACTCACGTTCATACTCACGCCTACTCACACTCACAGGCACTCACTCACATTCATACTCACACTTACAGACACTCACGTTCATACTCACGCCTACTCACACTCATACGCACTCACTCACGTTCATAATCACGCCTACTAACAGTCATACGTACTCAATCACATTCATACTCACACCTACTCCTACTCATAGGCGCTCACTCACGTTCATACTCACGCCCACCAACACCCACTGATGGGTATACTCACGCCCATACTCGCGCCCACTCACATCCAGTGAAGTTCATACTCACGCTTCCTCACACTCATAGGCACTCACTCACGTTCATGCTCACACGTCACGACTATTGGTACTCGCTCGTGTTCATACTAACGCCCGCTCAGACTCATAAGTGTTCACTCACTTTCAATAACGCCTCTCACACTCATTGGTACTCACTCACGCTCATACTCACGTGCACTGACTATCATACCTACTCACTCACGTTCACATTCACACGTACACACACTCATAGCACTTGCTCACGCTCTTACATCTACTCCTACTCAGTCACGTTCACACTCACGCCATGTCACACTCGTAGGCACTCACTGACGTTCATACTCACGCCCACTTACGCTCATAAGTACTCACGTTCACACTCAAGGGTACTCCCACTTATGGGCACTCGCTCACGTTTATACTCATACCTGCTCATACCCATCGGTACTCACCGACCCATTCACACTGGTAAGTACTGACTCACACCTACTCACACCGGTGCTCACGTTCATACTCGCACCTACTCACAGCCATTTGTACTCACGTTCACTCATGTCTGCTCACTCCCATGGGTACTCACTCACATTCATACTCACACGTATTACACTCGTATGTTGCCTTCATACTCATGCCTTCTCACATCCCTCGTCACTCACTCATGCTCACACTCACGCCTTTGAAATGAGTCTACTCATGAATGAACATGTCCAGCTTTCCGCTCTACTCACACTCACATGCGGCCCCTGATGTCCATATTGAAGTACACTCCCGTTCACGGATACTTGCGTTTACACGTCTAATAGCTCCCATCTTCGATCATGACCACTCACACCTACTCAACCTCGCCGGGTCTCATTCACATCTCTCTGTCACACTGGACAAAAGTTTTGTATGCATTCGCATCTAAGATGATCATCTCTCATATGTTCTCGTTATATCCGAACGTGCAGATTTGTAAGTTTGTAATGGATAATCTCAGGGACAAACCTATGGATAATGGATAATTTGTAATGGATAGTCTCAGGGACAAACCGCGGATGTTAACACTGGTTCAAGGGAAATGTGCTATGTATATGTATTAATATTTTTTTTTAATTTGAACTTTATTCAGACAGACATTGTCTGGGATGAAGAGGCTGAAGGCAGATGCAACTCCCTGACAAAGGGCCCCCTACCCATATATTGCTCAGGGGATGTCATATGGGACGTCGGGACCGCGGAAAATTTGTTGGAATTAACCGAATGCCGAATTATCGAAAGTATCAAGGAAACAATAAACAAGTGTCTACTACATCAATGCATTCGCATTTTCTTGATGACCACTTAAATTCATGGTTCATATCTGGCATAAAAGCAATGCAAATGCCGCAAATTTCTTCATTCGCAACTCCGTTCCCAATGTGACCGCGGCTCAAGACAGCCGTGTCTTAACACTAAACGTGATCTGGCCCCCTCCATTATTACGTACCGCCACCGCCACCACGCGCCAGGGGCGTAGCCACGTTAGGGCACACCGGGCCCGTGCCCCCCCCCCCCCCCCGGAAATTTTTTTTGCCATAGAATACAGAGCAGAAAATGACACTCGACCACATCTGCCTGCTCGTCCCCACTACAGATCAAGGAGGTGGCCCTCCCGAAAAAAAATTCTGCCTACGCCCCTGCCACACGCACGTGAAGATAACTTCTGCGCCGGAAAAATGATCGACAAATGATCGTTCGTTCATCGTAATGTCGCAACCGAATTTTATACCAGCGCATGCGCACTGCGGATGAATCTCTTCACCTTCAACAGCTTCCACTATGTTCGAGATGCGTGACATTGCGCGTGCATTGCCCGAAGTCAAAACGAGGCTACTGAGTGCCGCATCCGCTGTGAACGAAAGTGCGGTCGCTAAATTAAGACACGATCATAGCGACCACGCAGTTCCGAAGGCGCGTGCGCGGCCTGCGCCCACAGTCGAAACGAAACTGCTCGGCACAGCATCCGCTGCTGAATAAACCTGGCTCGCTAATGCACAATAATGAATGGCTACTACACAGTTCTGAAGCGACGCGGCGAAAACGAAACTACTGCTTGTCGCAGCTTTGACCCGCAGTCGCCGCTGGCGCTATGGACGCGATCATAGATATATCACCCACGCAGTTCGCGTGCGCCGAGCAAAAGTGAAGACAAAGCAAGTGGGCCGCAGCCGTCGAAGTCTTTGTCGCCAACAACGTGATTATGGCTAGATCGTGGACGGCGACCACGCCTTTATGAAAAACCGCAGCCGTTTGAGTTTTTCGCGAATGCCGTTTTTCCTCCTGTGAGTCGAACTCCGAGTCAAACCTCGGTCAAACCTTGCTTGGTGCGCTCCGAGGATCGTCCGAATTAACCGGGTGCGGGTTGCGAGCAGACGAGCTGTCGATGAGACTGGAAGTGCTAATATTAATGTTTGTTCGGTGTTTTAACGGCATAACACAATATAAACATACATATTATCTATTTATTGAACTCAAAATTAACAACGAAGGTAATAATGAGGGTGTTATCGTGATTATAACATCAGCCAATGGTGGAACTGCCGACAATCGCGTCATATATTGCGGACTAATACATCATTTGTCGAGAGAAGAGGGAGCGATTTTCAGCTGACTTTGAGAATTTATTGCAAATTCTAGGCCGCTCGCTTCACTATAATATTTGGCTCGCGTGTTCTCGGGAGCCTCGACTACCGATTGGCAGCGCTTTTTGACCCTGTTCAAAAAGTGTTGCAGGGCCCCTTTAATTACTCAGCAAACACATTCGAGTACGAGCACCCGAACGACACGCAGCGCGCGCGGACGCCGTCTACGTCGAGATCAGACATGTCATATGCTAGAATTGGCGCACATAACTCCCACAATCACGTAAACTCACTTGATTCTATTATAGCGTCATCGCAGATGTTGGCGAACCACGAAAACAGCAAACAGAAACCAAGGAAAAAAGTGCACGGCGGCGACCGCAACAACGCGCGCCGTCGAAAGTCTCTCGCTTTTTCACCTTACCGGCGAGGCGTGTCCAACTTAAGTGATCAACGCGTACGTGCTGGAAGCATCCTACTATATCTGCACCTCAAGCTAGCGTCTTTAAGCCAAGAAAAACCATAATATACAGTGCGTCTAAGCGTTCTGTAGACGGGCTTTTTTTTTCACGTTCCCACGCGCGGAAGCACGCTGCACACTCAAGGTTGATAGAAATGTTGTTATGAAATAGACTAAAGCACATCTACAATCGACACCTTGCACCTTCAGCAGTGCAGACATAATGTGCGATCAGCAAAAAATGACCCTTGATAATTGTTTGCATCGCTCATTTTATGGGAGCTTGTACAGCAACGCGCATAACGGCATCCCCAACAGCCCCGCGGACGCAGGCTGCTGTTGGAAAGGCTGGCAGATAACTTCCGCAGAGCTGCTGCAGACGCCCAGCTAAAGCTGTATAATTAGTACCTACGAAAGCAGTACACTGACCGTTAACGGGCGCACATTGTTCGTGTCCGCCGCTCCATGAATCCGCCCTCCTAGCGTGACTTCGAGCACGCGGAGCCTGGCGTCAACGCCACCGAAGATGCGCATTTTTGATCGAACACAAAACTGCACGACAGGCAACTGACGCAACCCGCGCAACCGACGCAACGCACAACGCATTCCAAGAGACCGAGCAGACAGAGAGAAGGCCGAGGCGCAGCGCCAGCCCGGCTGGCTCCGTCGGCGAGGGAGGCGAGCCACCGCGCCAGAACGGCGCCGAACGGCAAACGCGCGATACGTATGGCGCATACGACGGCGCCTTCATCGCGGAAGCCAATCGAAACGCGCTTTAGGAGAGTCCCGTGACTCCAGCCCAAATGCTCTCTTTCTCTCATCTACCTTCCAAAAGGGATCAAATGGACACCTGAAGAGAGTCACGCGGCCGTGACCCTCTTTTGACTCTTCTTTTTCTTAGAGTGTACTGACTCACACTAATAGTACCCTCATGAGTGCTCACTCACGTTCAAACTCACGACTACTTACACTCATGAGCACTCACTCACGTTCATACTCACGCCTACTCACCCTCATGAGTGCTCACTGACGTTCACACTCACGTCCACTCACACTCATGAGCACTCACGTTCATACTCATTCCTACTCACACTCATGAGTACTCACTCACGTCCACTCACACTCATGAGCACTCACTCACGTTCATACTCACATCTACTCACACTCATGAGTACTCACTCACGTCCACTCACACTCATGAGCACTCACTCACGTTCATACTCACATCTACTCACACTCACGAGTACTCACTCACGTTGACACTCACGCCTACTCACCCTCCTGAGAGCTCACTCACGTTCACACTCACGTCCACTCACACTCATGAGCACTCACTCACGTTCATACTCACATCTACTCACACTCATGAGTACTCACTCACGTTCACACTCACGCTTACTCGCCCTCATGAGTGCTCACTCACGTTCACACTCACGTCCACTCACACTCATGAGTCCTCGCTCACGTTCATACTCACATCTACTCGCACTCATGAGTACTCACTCACGTTCACACTCACGCCTACTCACCCTCATGAGTGCTCACTCACGTTCACACTCACGTCCATTCACACTCATGAGCACTCACTCACGTTCATACTCACGACTACTCACACTCATGAGTGCTCATTCACGTTCACACTCACGTCCACTCACACTCATGACCGCTCACTCACGTTCACACTCACGACTACTCACACTCATGAGTGCTCACTCACGTTCACACTGACGTCCACTCACACTCATGAGCGCTCACTCACGTTCACACTCACGTCCACTCACACTCATGAGTGCTCACTCACGTTCACACTCACAACATTCAAATGAGTGTGAGTGAGTGTGAGTGAGTGCACTCATGAGTGAGTGTGCCGAGCTATGATGCCATGGCCAAAAAAAATCGGGGGGGGGGAGGGGGAGCATGGGGCACGGTGTGCCCCCGCCCCCTGGCTACGCCCCTGACCAAGCGTCAACGTAGGTGCATCCACGCTAAACGGAGCTATAGCTGCCAAACACCAGTAGACATTGTGCAAACTCTCTTATATCAAGGCACAGTAAACATTCAACTACTTCTGTAAAGAACACGTTTTACTTTAGTGTTATACGGATTAATATGACGAAGGGATCAACCATGTTTTTCGGTTAATTTTTATGACTTAGGGAAGCGGGCATGCTACATGTTTGTCAAAAGTAATTCGAAAAACTAACCAGCATTTTTTCTTGAAATTACTCCCTGGAAGTAATTGATCACTTAGAATAACAGAGAGCTGAGCTAGTTGGTAAGTATTCATTCTAAAAGACAGGGCGTGCAAACACGGACACAAGAAAGAAGTCAGGACACCACAAACGCCGACTAACAACTGAAGAGACGCACAACGGCTGAAAAGAAAGAAGGCACGAAAACTTATCTGCGCATGCCCATGCAACAGGCGAACATATCAATCCGGCACGCGTGGCGGTCTACGTGGAAGATAACTGTTAAGGCATTTGATTTCATCTTTATGCAAGTTAATCGACGGTTGGCTCACGCATGCGCTACCACTATTCTCGATATGCCATGCTTCAATCATCAGGCGCGTTTCTTCATTTCTATGCCGGTACATTACTGCGCATTCATCAAATTTTGGCGTGCACTTACAATCTCGACAATGTAAAGAAAGATTAGAAGGTGAGCCTCCTGTTAGCGACCTCTTATGTTCCAACAATCTCTGGTTAATGCATCGGCCCGTCTGTCCTACGTAGAAGCGGCCGCAGCTGAAAGGGATCTTATATACCACACTCGTACGGCAATCAGTGAATTTTTTGGTATGTTTTACGAAACAAATATTGGTCCGCTTCTTGTCTTTTACTCCCTCATTCTTCCTCTGCACAGCGGCACAAATCTTACCTAGCTTATTGGCAGCCGTGAAAACAACATTAACGCCGTATCTACTTCCTACTTTCTTTAGCCTGTGAGATACGCGATGAATGTACGGTATACCTACCACACGTTTCTTCTTATCGCTTTCTGCAACCATGCTCGGACTTAACACAATAGACTTCTTTAAACGTTCAGCGACCGTGGCCACTGCATCACGAGGATACCCTACATCTAAAAGACGTGCAACCTGTGCGTTAAAGCTATCACTCATTTTGTGCTCACACGACTTGGTGAGGGCTGACTTAAGGCAAGACATGGCGATGCCGTTTTTTACAACTTTCGAGTGCTTTGACGAAAAATTTAACAGCGGTTTCGATGATCTAGGAGAATACTGCCAACACACGTGGTTCTTCTGGAACGTTAAGGAAATGTCTAGAAATTGTATTCCATTATTCTGAGGCACCTCTTTAGTAAAGCTCAGCCCTCCTCCATTTAATTCAAATTTTTCACTCACGGAAGTTACCAACTTTTCAAAGTCCTCACCACTACAAAAAATCAAGTAATCGTCCACATAACGAAAAACCTTAATAACCGAATTACCTAAGGCGCCTTCCAAAAGATTGTCAATCTTGCTAAGGTATAAATCACTAAGAACCGGAGCAACTTTAGAACCAATACATATCCCTGATTTCTGCACATAAACGCCTTCCTTCCAACCTACCAGCGTCGACTTTAAATACATGGAAAGGATTTCTAGAAATGCCCCTGTAGAAACACCACATTTTTCGGTGAAAACCGTCTGGTCCTCTTGTTCGTTAATACATTCATTAACACATTTTAACAAGTCCTCATGCGGCAAAGAATAATACAGGTCTTCAATATCCATACTAAAGGCCTTACAACAGCCGGGGTTCTCCTCTGAGAGGAACTGAACTAGCGCCTGAGAATTACGCATACGAAAAGGGTCTGAAAAACTCAAAGAGGTTAAGCAGTTCTGCAAATAACTAGATACAGCGACCTGCCAGGTGCCTTGCTCTGAAACGATTGCTCGAAACGGAATCTCGTTCTTATGTGTTTTGGCTGAAAAAAAAAACAATTCCAAAGTTAGTGATTTGGCCTTCTTGACATTACAAGCTATTCTCTCAAGATTATGTCTTAACAAAAGGTCAACAGCACGTTGCCTAACTACCGATGGCTTAAGTTTTACCGTCCTAAAATTCTTTGCTATGGCTGGTAATGCTTTTTCTGAGAACAAACTGTCCGGCATAATTACAAAGTACCCTTCCTTATCTGAAACTACTGGCCTGAGTTTCTTCTCGACACAGTAATTAACCAAAGGCCGGATAGGATCAGAACACTTGAGATGCATATTAGAACCCTTGATGCTAGCAACGCAGTCTGAAATGCAGTGGGAACGCTCTTCTTCAGGAACAAGTCTAGTGATTGTACGCGGCAAACTTAGAACGTCTATTGGTTTCAGGTTCGGCTTAAAACAGTATTTAGGACCTAAGGCTAGGGTTTTGCAGTGACTATCATCTAAGGCAGCTCCTCCAAGGATTAGCAAGTTATTTTGCGGTGAAACAGTAGAAATAATCTTCCTCTTACATGGTTGAAGTTCTCGAAGTTTTACCCTCCAAATGAATTCCGCATGCTGGTTAGCTACCCTCATCCAGTCGGCGTACACCTGCTTCTGGCGGCGATCGTCACGCGAAGTCGAACAACGGACCTTGAGGCATTCCTGGTAAAATCTCACTTGACGCCATGATTCCGCGGTCAATATGGCACATATCCTCCTGGCATGTCCGGTAGAAGGTTGCAGAAAGCCGCACAAAAGTTGAACTTCAACTGGGCAAACTCTATTTTTTGAAAACCATGAAAAAGTTCTAGCACGGACCAAGCAAATAGCAATTAAAGAAGCCAAAGATGCAGGATTGTTCAGATAAGTAGGGGAACACGGAAAAGGGCTCAGAGTACTAGAAATGAAGCTTAGAATAACAGAGAGCTGAGCTAGTTGGTAAGTATTCATTCTAAAAGACAGGGCGTGCAAACACGGACACAAGAAAGAAGTCAGGACACCACAAACGCCGACTAACAACTGAAGAGACGCACAACGGCTGAAAAGAAAGAAGGCACGAAAACTTATCTGCGCATGCCCATGCAACAGGCGAACATATCAATCCGGCACGCGTGGCGGTCTACGTGGAAGATAACTGTTAAGGCATTTGATTTCATCTTTATGCAAGTTAATCGACGGTTGGCTCACGCATGCGCTACCACTATTCTCGATATGCCATGCTTCAATCATCAGGCGCGTTTCTTCATTTCTATGCCGGTACATTACTGCGCATTCATCAAATTTTGGCGTGCACTTACAATCTCGACAATGTAAAGAAAGATTAGAAGGTGAGCCTCCTGTTAGCGACCTCTTATGTTCCAACAATCTCTGGTTAATGCATCGGCCCGTCTGTCCTACGTAGAAGCGGCCGCAGCTGAAAGGGATCTTATATACCACACTCGTACGGCAATCAGTGAATTTTTTGGTATGTTTTACGAAACAAATATTGGTCCGCTTCTTGTCTTTTACTCCCTCATTCTTCCTCTGCACAGCGGCACAAATCTTACCTAGCTTATTGGCAGCCGTGAAAACAACATTAACGCCGTATCTACTTCCTACTTTCTTTAGCCTGTGAGATACGCGATGAATGTACGGTATACCTACCACACGTTTCTTCTTATCGCTTTCTGCAACCATGCTCGGACTTAACACAATAGACTTTAAACGTTCAGCGACCGTGGCCACTGCATCACGAGGATACCCTACATCTAAAAGACGTGCAACCTGTGCGTTAAAGCTATCACTCACTTTGTGCTCACACGACTTGGTGAGGGCTGACTTAAGGCAAGACATGGCGATGCCGTTTTTTACAACTTTCGAGTGCTTTGACGAAAAATTTAACAGCGGTTTCGATGATCTAGGAGAATACTGCCAACACACGTGGTTCTTCTGGAACGTTAAGGAAATGTCTAGAAATTGTATTCCATTATTCTGAGGCACCTCTTTAGTAAAGCTCAGCCCTCCTCCATTTAATTCAAATTTTTCACTCACGGAAGTTACCAACTTTTCAAAGTCCTCACCACTACAAAAATCAAGTAATCGTCCACATAACGAAAAACCTTAATAACCGAATTACCTAAGGCGCCTTCCAAAAGATTGTCAATCTTGCTAAGGTATAAATCACTAAGAACCGGAGCAACTTTAGAACCAATACATATCCCTGATTTCTGCACATAAACGCCTTCCTTCCAACCTACCAGCGTCGACTTTAAATACATGGAAAGGATTTCTAGAAATGCCCCTGTAGAAACACCACATTTTTCGGTGAAAACCGTCTGGTCCTCTTGTTCGTTAATACATTCATTAACACATTTTAACAAGTCCTCATGCGGCAAAGAATAATACAGGTCTTCAATATCCATACTAAAGGCCTTACAACAGCCGGGGTTCTCCTCTGAGAGGAACTGAACTAGCGCCTGAGAATTACGCATACGAAAAGGGTCTGAAAAACTCAAAGAGGTTAAGCAGTTCTGCAAATAACTAGATACAGCGACCTGCCAGGTGCCTTGCTCTGAAACGATTGCTCGAAACGGAATCTCGTTCTTATGTGTTTTGGCTGAAAAAAACAATTCCAATTCCAATTCCGACTGGATGAGGGTAGCTAACCAGCATGCGGAATTCATTTGGAGGGTAAAACTTCGAGAACTTCAACCATGTAAGAGGAAGATTATTTCTACTGTTTCACCGCAAAATAACTTGCTAATCCTTGGAGGAGCTGCCTTAGATGATAGTCACTGCAAAACCCTAGCCTTAGGTCCTAAATACTGTTTTAAGCCGAACCTGAAACCAATAGACGTTCTAAGTTTGCCGCGTACAATCACTAGACTTGTTCCTGAAGAAGAGCGTTCCCACTGCATTTCAGACTGCGTTGCTAGCATCAAGGGTTCTAATATGCATCTCAAGTGTTCTGATCCTATCCGGCCTTTGGTTAATTACTGTGTCGAGAAGAAACTCAGGCCAGTAGTTTCAGATAAGGAAGGGTATTTTGTAATTATGCCGGACAGTTTGTTCTCAGAAAAAGCATTAACAGCCATAGCAAAGAATTTTAGGACGGTAAAACTTAAGCCATCGGTAGTTAGGCAACGTGCTGTTGACCTTTTGTTAAGACATAATCTTGAGAGAATAGCTTGTAATGTCAAGAAGGCCAAATCACTAACTTTGGAATTGTTTTTTTCAGCCAAAACACATAAGAACGAGATTCCGTTTCGAGCAATCGTTTCAGAGCAAGGCACCTGGCAGGTCGCTGTATCTAGTTATTTGCAGAACTGCTTAACCTCTTTGAGTTTTTCAGACCCTTTTCGTATGCGTAATTCTCAGGCGCTAGTTCAGTTCCTCTCAGAGGAGAACCCCGGCTGTTGTAAGGCCTTTAGTATGGATATTGAAGACCTGTATTATTCTTTGCCGCATGAGGACTTGTTAAAATGTGTTAATGAATGTATTAACGAACAAGAGGACCAGACGGTTTTCACCGAAAAATGTGGTGTTTCTACAGGGGCATTTCTAGAAATCCTTTCCATGTATTTAAAGTCGACGCTGGTAGGTTGGAAGGAAGGCGTTTATGTGCAGAAATCAGGGATATGTATTGGTTCTAAAGTTGCTCCGGTTCTTAGTGATTTATACCTTAGCAAGATTGACAATCTTTTGGAAGGCGCCTTAGGTAATTCGGTTATTAAGGTTTTTCGTTATGTGGACGATTACTTGATTTTTTGTAGTGGTGAGGACTTTGAAAAGTTGGTAACTTCCGTGAGTGAAAAATTTGAATTAAATGGAGGAGGGCTGAGCTTTACTAAAGAGGTGCCTCAGAATAATGGAATACAATTTCTAGACATTTCCTTAACGTTCCAGAAGAACCACGTGTGTTGGCAGTATTCTCCTAGATCATCGAAACCGCTGTTAAATTTTTCGTCAAAGCACTCGAAAGTTGTAAAAAACGGCATCGCCATGTCTTGCCTTAAGTCAGCCCTCACCAAGTCGTGTGAGCACAAAATGAGTGATAGCTTTAACGCACAGGTTGCACGTCTTTTAGATGTAGGGTATCCTCGTGATGCAGTGGCCACGGTCGCTGAACGTTTAAAGAAGTCTATTGTGTTAAGTCCGAGCATGGTTGCAGAAAGCGATAAGAAGAAACGTGTGGTAGGTATACCGTACATTCATCGCGTATCTCACAGGCTAAAGAAAGTAGGAAGTAGATACGGCGTTAATGTTGTTTTCACGGCTGCCAATAAGCTAGGTAAGATTTGTGCCGCTGTGCAGAGGAAGAATGAGGGAGTAAAAGACAAGAAGCGGACCAATATTTGTTTCGTAAAACATACCAAAAAATTCACTGATTGCCGTACGAGTGTGGTATATAAGATCCCTTTCAGCTGCGGCCGCTTCTACGTAGGACAGACGGGCCGATGCATTAACCAGAGATTGTTGGAACATAAGAGGTCGCTAACAGGAGGCTCACCTTCTAATCTTTCTTTACATTGTCGAGATTGTAAGTGCACGCCAAAATTTGATGAATGCGCAGTAATGTACCGGCATAGAAATGAAGAAACGCGCCTGATGATTGAAGCATGGCATATCGAGAATAGTGGTAGCGCATGCGTGAGCCAACCGTCGATTAACTTGCATAAAGATGAAATCAAATGCCTTAACAGTTATCTTCCACGTAGACCGCCACGCGTGCCGGATTGATATGTTCGCCTGTTGCATGGGCATGCGCAGATAAGTTTTCGTGCCTTCTTTCTTTTCAGCCGTTGTGCGTCTCTTCAGTTGTTAGTCGGCGTTTGTGGTGTCCTGACTTCTTTCTTGTGTCCGTGTTTGCACGCCCTGTCTTTTAGAATGAATAATTGATCACATACGAGATCACCAGCCTAAAAAGTATAATTTAATTACGGTAATTTGCAGGGGTGTGTGAACATGCGAAACTGAATTTCAGAACACATTCGAAACGTGTTCATAGAGTGCAGAAGCAGTTTGTCGGAACCGAGCAAAAAAAAAAAAAAACGAAAAAAGAACACAAAAAAACCCCGATATTTTTGACCGGAACGAAAACGTAACCGAGACTTTATTATTTAGTTCCGGAGTGAAACCGAAATTTTTAAAATTCTTTTTCGGTTCACGACAAAACTTGGCAATCCAGAAAAACTGAGGTCGTGCAACGTGAGCAATTACACATTCTCAGAGTACAGTATTAGCGCGTACCTCAGGCAGGAATTACAGAGCAGAAATATGCTGAATTTGTGCGAAAAACGAAAACAGTGGCAGCCAGATATGTTTATAATAACGCAAGTAGACTTTTGCGCACCTGTCACGCAGGCCAGCGTGGAGAGGGCATTATCAGCACTGAAGTTTGTTATAGCGAAAGCTGTTATGAGATCACCACAGCCTCTTTTACGCCATAGTTGTCCGCCGCCACCGGTGTCCGTAACCGCAATGAGAAAAACGAAATGAGAAACAAATTTCTAGGTTCGGGTGGGATTTTAACCCGCGCCCTCTGCGTGGCAGTCGAGTATTCCACTACAGTGCCACAGTGGTGCTTGTAACTCCGTCGCAAAAATACTCTATACAGGCGTCATGTCGTCAAGGAAGGAATCGTGTTAACATATGTAATATAGCGGAGCAGAAGAGTAAAAATAATAAGCTGGTGTCACACAGTGTGAATTGCGTAACGAGTCGCTCGTTGAATGCATTCAACTCGATACAAAGGACTCGGCCATAATTCTTTATCGTCATCAGCCACAGCAGGAAGTGCACATAATGTCTCACAGATGTGTAGCGGGTACCACGATTCTCCGAAGAATTATGAAAAATGGCATAGAGGGTGCTTCGCTACTTCAGAAAAGTTAAGATGATTTATGACGTAGTGGGTACCTTGCATGTGTAATCGTATTAGTTGCCCCAAGGGAGTATACAACAGGCTCTAGAAAGGCCGTTCTTCCAGCTTTCACTGTGACTGTGCTGCGTGATCCACGCAGGCCTGGCAATTATTTTATCAGAACAGCGCTCTCGCGCATCAGAGAGTACACTCAGTGACCTGCTGCTTCTGAGATCGTGCTCACTCCCGTGACACAAAGCATTGAGTCCGCTAAAGAGAGTAGTAATTGACTTCTGAGAAAATAAATACTATGACTTTGAAGCGTATACTGGTTTGTGCTAGTTGGTAGGAATTCGTCGTACAGTTACTTCCGCTCCTCTGAAGAACGTGGGAAGAACGCGTTTTACCCCTGTCCCACTTTCTTAATTAAGAGGAGGGCAAGGAACTATATCACAAATCCAATGTTTTTATGATTACCTTAACTTCAAACTTTTGCGTACAAAAATATAACCGCTACGATCAGTTAAGGAACATATATATATTTTTTTCCGTTCCGGAACAGAAACGGAACGGAACTTTTTGCAGCGAAACGAAACTAAAACCGGAACGAAGAACATTTCGTTACGACACCCTGTGCAGAGGTGACATTAACATGTTTTATCGGCCAATGTGGCGAATAATTTCGCAGAAGTAAGCAACAAACTATTGCTTACTTCTACCGCAACGGCCCCGCTTTACGTTAAAACCACCACCATATATCTTTGTCTAGCCGGAAAGCGCATTTTAGAGCGCAGCTCTTAGGCGCCCGTTGCTGCGTTGAGCGGCGTCGCCGTTGTTGGCTCGCGTCGGCGTAACCGATAGAGCGAACGAGGACGAAAGAGAGCGAATGCGGAGTCTGTCGACATTACGAGCCACTGGCCTCTAACCTCGCTCTTCCTCCGTCACGCGCGCTGGCCCCTCGGTCGGAGCTCGTTTGCATGCACGGGGCTGGCACGTGCACTGCGGGTGACTTCGCTTGTCGTAACGGGGTTGTCGGCGTTTCGCTTGGTTCGCGGCGCCTGCAATGCACAGAGTGGTGTGCCTAGCACTCGTGCGCTGTCGGTGTTTCGCTTGGTTCGCGACGTCTGCAAATCATAGAGCGGTGTGAGTTGCACTCGAGCGCTGGCAGTTTCCGTGGCTGTATGTAACGAATGTTGCGTCGCTACAACAGCGGATAGCGAAAACTTTTATTGCTCTCCATGATAAGAAAGCGAGGTATAAACTTGGTTCGTCATGTTTCCTCACTGTCCGCCCTTCGAATACTGTGCAGCGTGTAGCGGGGCGACAGTGTTCCGGAAACTGACGCATCATGCTTGCGGCCACATTTCCTGTAGACACCGTCTAGCAAACCCATTACCATGGTTTTCGCCTTCCTGGAGAACAATATCGTGCGCTCAACTTTCCATTGGCACTGCGGGAGCCCTCTCAGACGTCTGCGCAGGCCAATTCGCTGCATACCAACATGGTCGGCGCCCGAAATGCATTCAGAAGAACTTGTGTTGGGGCTAGTTGGAACATCTTAGCGGAATCAGCAGCGCTGCATAGAAGTATACAAATCGAAGATCGAACAGTGAACGAACAGGACGCACAATGTTTATTCCTCGATTTCTTATGAACGAGAGCAAGAAAGGGAGAGGGCTGCACCCCCCCCCCCTCCGCGCACACGCTGGACGCCAACGTGCGCCAAGGCGTGATTGCGATAACAGCGCCCCGATAGCAGCGAGCTGCTGCTCCTTGGCCGGGCGTTGCGGCCTGGGAACTTTTGACCACCCCTGTACTTGGTGGACGCCAGCATAAAATACTTTCGTGTTAAAAACAGGTACCGGTTCAAGATCAGGTTTGCAGAGGATACATAGGATAGATGTTATACCAGGACATAAGCTTAGCGAAGATAAGGGCCATTGAACTGCAAGGATACTTAATGAAAATTATTTTAATGAAGTCATTGAAAGAGCAGAAAGTTCATAGCCACAGGAAAGCAGTCTTCTTTCAGTGAGCAGTTGACTCTCTGCTAATCACTAGGACATCAGTAGACTGTGAGGGAAGGGCTGACGCCACTCCGTAGTGTGCGCTGCGCATCCCTCTCGACCAGTGGCGGTCTCCTTACGATCGCGCGCCCGGTGCTCTTATAGGTGCCCTCGCTGTCTCGCGCCACTCCGTGGTGTCGTCAGCGCCAGTTGGCGTGGAACACGCCGGTCTCCTACGCGTTAGAGTTGCTGTATACGGGTCCTTTATGATCCATAGCTGCGATTCTGTTTTCTGCGTGCCGCTGCGTTGTCATTTGCCAAGCGCGTTCCCGCAGAACTACAAATTACAGCGAAGAAGCCAACTTGTATATCGCTAGTTTACTGATTCGCTGTACCCGCTTTAAAGAAAGCGTAGAGAAAGAAGCTAGGCCCATGACATGAAAAAAAGATTTCATGAAATTAGATTTCTTTTTCCTGAATAAACGGTATGTGACTTATTTTTGCTAGTTTTCTGCTGTAGGAATAGGTTGGTGTTTCCCTGCAATGAACCACACTAAAGCATGCGGCAGTTTTTTTTCTTGTTTCATTCTTGCATATTGCCCCATGGGAACGCTATCGCTGTGGCAGGCGGACCGAACCTTGGTGTTTAGCAGAGCTAGGCTGCAGCCGCTGATCTGCGTCACGGCGGTGGGTTCCACTTGAATGTTCATTATTCTCGCGCAGCAACACGGCTCTTCACCTGCACAGTCGGAGCAATGGTCGCGATGCCCGTGATGGTTCCCGAGGACGGACTGTGCGAAATGATTTTCTACACGGACATGTTCTTCAACGGCCAAAAGAACAACATAGAGCCAGTGTACAGCAATACCGCCTTCAACGTCCTCAGGGAGCTGCTTAATAAATATACAAGGACATCCTTCGGGCTCTCCATGTTTCCAGGGTGAGCTCCAGCAGTATGTAGTGAAGGTGCAGCGTCACAGGTGTTCTCCGCCAGGGGGAGCGAAGTGTCACTACTGCCCCCCTTCCCCCCACCCACCCGCTATTACATTATTGGTTCATTCCAAAAACAAAGCTTCGCATTGGACGCAAACATGTAAGTGGAGCGATGACGTACTTATCGCAACGGCCTGCCTTGGGCTCCCAACGTCGGCCGACATTGTTGTCAAAAACTTGCATGGCCATGGCCCTTAGGATACCGCAATGACATGTCCGACCGAGTAACGGTCTGTGACGGGCTTGGCGCCCCCCCCCCCCCCCCTACTGAATAATATGTAATAACATAAGAGCTAGTTAGTACTCCGTACTCAACAATACTGAGCGCAAAAACTTCCAGACAAGAGACGCCAACGAACACTTTCGTTCCAACAGCTTTTATTTCCAATGAATATCTTATTCGCCACCAGTGCATGATCAGGTTCGAGCATTCGCGTGCTCAGTACACCCACGCGAACCTGTATCAACGACAAGCACACCCCTGAAGAAGGCTGGTTTCTTTGTAGTCAAAGGCACGGAGATCATGCTGACACATCTACTACCTTCGCACTGTCCCCTCTTAGATGAACGGGGGAGGAGGAGGGGCTCTCTGTCCTCTCGATGTGCGCATTTCTATGCACATCGGTATCTATGTAAGGGCGAAGCATTTTTACAGGAGGCTTGTGAAGATCGCGTGCAAGTGAAGTCATCTGAGCGAAGAGGGACGTTCCTCGTTCACCAGCTTGGTTACTAAGGGTTAATCTTGCGCATACTAGTACTAAGGCAGCGGCGGTAGGTGTGCCCAACCTCTCCGTAGTTGTAGAAGAGTGGCTGGTGGGTGGGGGCGCGACAAACGTTGGTCTTCCTTGGGGTGTAGCGCTGGCCGACAGGTGGGCGGTATGGCATCGGTGGTGGCGGCGTCTGGCGGCGGAACTGCGGCGGTGCGGTGTCTTCGCGTGGGCACGGAGGGGGAGCGTTACGACGCGCTGAGGCAGCGTAGCTCATATATTCCGGATGAGGCTGCGGAGGTTCGGGAATTTCCAGCGATTGCCGGACTTCCTCGCGGACCATGTCGGCGATTGAATCCGCTTGAGGCTGCGGCGAAGGCAGCAGCTCGCGCAGCTCCTCCCGCACGATCACCCTGATCGTTTCGCGCAGGTCATCGGAGCCGATGTCATGAACAGCTGGGCTGTCTTGAATAGATCGGCGATTATACTGGCGGGTGCGCATTTCCAGCGCCTTCTCAATCGTCGTCGCTTCTGAGACGAATTTTTGGACTGTCGAGGGTGGGTTCCGCATCAGACCAGCGAAGAGCTCTTGCATTACCCCTCGCATGAGGAAGCGGACTTTCTTGTCCTCGAGCATGGCAGGGTCAGCGTGACGAAACGGCCGGGTCATTTCCTCTACAAAGATTGCCACGCTTTCATTTGGAAGTTGGACCCGTTTCTCCAGCAAGGCTGCGGCCCTTTCCTTTCGGACTACGCTTGCGAATGTTTCCAGGAAAACGCTACGAAAAACGTCCCAGGTTCGAAGAGTGGACTACCGATTCTTGAACCACGTCCTTGCTGCGTCTTCGAGGTAAACGTAGACATGGCGCAGCTTGTCCTCGTAGTCCCAGTTGTCGAATTTTGAGACACTTTCGAACGTCTCGAGCCAGGTTTCGGGGTCATCGCTTGGCGATTCATTGAAGATCGGCGGCTCTCTGGGCAGCGGCATCACGACAGCTGCAGGGGACACTACGGGTGTCATCGTGCCCGTTGTATTCGTCGCCGTTGCTCTTGGCTTTTCCGGTAGGAGTCCAAATTGAGGGGGTAGTCTTTTCAGTCTACGGCTTGCTCGGCCGTTGCCGATGGTGTCGGTGTCTTCTTCACTAACGGGGCTGGGTTCACGGCTTGACGGGGGCCTCCGGAACATGAACGTACCCAGCACCTCCACCAGATGTCACGGGGTCGTGACGTCGACGCAGGCAGCAGTCGGCGTGTGGAAGATGAGATTCTTTATTTGGCTGAATTTGTGGCCAGGAAACGGAAAGTCAAACTACAGGAATGCACACTGTACACTAATAGCGGCGAACAGAGGGTCGGCCGCCGATAAACTGCTCATGGCTCGTACGCGCCGTCTTTTATACATCACGCATCGAACTTTCCAGTCTTCTCACTGGTGGTCGCGCAAGCTCTGGAATAATCTAGACTATTCGCGTCCGGCGCGCAGCCACTGACGGAACTCACGAAGACCGACGTCGAAGTCAGGTGGGAAACGGCGCAAGTTCAAGCATTTCAGGAATTGAAACGACGCCTGCAGACGCCTCCGATACATGCGCATTTCGACGAATACGCCGATACGGAAATCCACACCGAAGCAAGCAGCGTCGCACTGAGCGCCGTCCTTGTGCAAAGGACTGACGGACTGGAAAGGGTTATCAGTTATGCTAGCCGGTCGCTATCTAAGGCGGAAGCAAACTATTCCACAACAGAAAAGTAGTGTCTTGCCATCATTTGGACTACATCCAAGTTTCGCCCCTACCTGCACGGCAGGCCCTTCAAAGTCGTGAGCGATCTACTACAATCTGGAAGCTTCTCGAACACTTCGGCGCGGTCAGCGTCGAGCGTTGCTAATCGTCCTTGCTGGTCAAACCCGAATATATCAAAATAAAGAAGCATACGAAGAGGGCGTGGCAATATACATGCTTTTTTCAGTTTGTGCTGCAATTTGAAAGTGCATAACAACTTTATGTATAGACGTACATATTCATGACGTCTCTGTGCGATGTTCTACCTCTATTGCTTTATTTGCATTGAAAATTATGTACACGCATTTCGAATGGTTTGCTTGCTCTATCGTTTGACATAAATTGACAATCATGTACGTGCATGCCGAATGCGCATAGGAGTAAGAGCGTATGTGAGGCAACGTGGCCTCTAGCTCTTACTCCTCTTTTTCTCTGAGAAAGGAAGACAATAAGCTTCAACTTTTCTTCTTCGTAATGTTGCGCAGGACGGTCGGCCAATTCGTAGCAAGCAGAAAAAAGGATATTCTTACGGGCCTGAACTCTCTCTTCCTTGAAGGTTGGATGCACTTTGGTATGCTGAATGTGGATAACATGCAAGACTACGACACACTGAAAGCTGGATCACTGAAGTTCTTGGAGGTAAGTATACATTTAGATATTGTGACATCCATATTTTTTATTATGCTCTATAGGTCAAAAGACATTGGAGAGGGAAGGAGTCGGACAGATCATGAGTAACGCTCATTTCATTCATTGCAAGGCATCATACACGAAGTGTTAATAATGATTCAGGCGAAGATAAATCATTGGGAGCAAAAGATAGAGTAAAATCATAATATATTATAATTTATCTTTTGCTCGTAAGGATTTGAATTCTGGTAATTCCATGTTAACTATAACTGTCAGATCAAAACGTGTCAGTTATACATAGTGGCGCGAGAAGTGTGCTGCCCTTATTTGTTTATTACATAATCCAGGTCGAAGCATTCTACGGAAGTGCCTACATTAAGTATAGGTACTAACGGGGAATTACGATTTTCATACTGAATGCAGAAATCCGTCAATGTTAATTAGCTTTGAGAAGATATATTACATACCCAATGAAAGATGAAAAATAAAATACGGTGCTTAAAAGTAGCAGAAATCATGCGTTACTCAAGTTACAAAAAACAATATTTTACCACGCAATGTCACTTCATATTTCATAAATATATTATAAGCTTCACTAGTTGCTATTGATGCATAAAAATGGGTACACACTCGCTTGGCAACCAACTTGAATTCAGCGGGACACTTCGAGAGTTATTGGTTTACCCGATTCCCGACTTGTACGAGTTGGGACTGCCACGTCCTTTCTACTCAATCGACGCACGAACACCGAATCGTCTTTATTGGTGCACATACAGGGTTTCCCAAGACTTCCAAAACAACGCCTGCCAGCAACGTGCTAGAAATTATAGCCTTCCGCATAAATTTAGTCGAGGAGTTAACGGAACAGCGTTAGCGTGAAACCATCAAGGGAAGGGAATTCGGCCCGTGTTTGGGTACAGAGTGAGGGCTGAGCGTGAAGTCTGAGAGGTCAGGAACAGGATAATAATGTGTTTATTAGAGCATCGTGGAGCGTGGCGAACACGTGACTGTCCACGGTGGAGGCAGGAGCGAGAGACGGAGAGAGGGCGTCCCAGCCCTCACTTGGACCTGTCATTGTGTTAGCGTAACGGCGCCGGAGGTGGCGCTAGGGATCAGCTGGGCACATGCGGGCACTCACAATATAATGAGTTATGGGGCGCTGTAACGCAATCCTGAGTGAGTTGAGTAAAAAAGCAAAGTATGAGTCAGTCAGTGAGATACACCAGGGTGAGCGCTACTGAGGGCTCTTAAGTGCAGGTTCAGCGCTAATAATTGCATGATTACCGTTTAAGTGTGGGGTGAGCGTTACAACCTGAACGCTAATGAACGCAAGGTGAACCCTGCTTTCTTTAGTTGCTTGTCTCCTTCGTCATCCTTTTTTTTTTGATTTAGCAATCTGAGCTGCGCCGAAACACCTAAACGACAATGAGTATGGTCGTGATACTAGTCGAGTTGAACTTTCGCTTGATTTGTGAGAATTTTCAACACTAAACCTTTCACGAGGATCCCTATCTAAAAGTTTCAGAAAGGCAGGAAAAATGCAGCTTCAAAAGTGGGCAGTCGTAAAAAAATCACATCTCCCGCTAAAGGGGACCATGACGCGATGCGAAGCAGCGTTTCGGCATGTTGAGCCCGCGTTTCAGAGGGGAAGTGGGGAGGGAGATGGAAGAGGGGGAGGAGAGTGTGAAGGGTTTGCGCATGCGCAGTAAGGGTGGTCTCGCCGCACACCACCACCACCGGTTTGAGCTCTGTCATCAGCTGCTTCGCATCTAAAAGCTTATGTACAGACACAGCTCTGCACATGACTGCAGCTCAGTAAAGGCTGATAAGATGTTTCATTGCGAGAGGAATTATATGGACACTCTGGGCTGATTTTTCCCGTCGCTGTCGCCGCCATCTTCCGGATATGTATATGTATGTATATATGAATAAAAACCACCAGTGTTGCGGAATGGGCGCCTCCATTCCATTCCAGTTCCATTGCGGGAAATTGTAACTTGCCGCAGTTCCATTCCTTTCAATTCCTCGGAATGAAAAAACAGCCCATTGCCACTCCGGGAATGGTCGGGCAGTTCAATTCCATTCCTGTAATTCCTCAACGTAGGAAACGCATCTTGATAGTTTTATCGAGTTAAGAATGAACGCCCGATAAAGCTGATGTCATCAGATGCATTAAGAACTGCAAAACTACGCAAAACACGTTACCAATGTCGAGGATAGTAGCTTGGTGACATATCTCGTGCAGTACAACCACCCTACTAATTCCCAAAGGGGCAGTTCCTCCGCTACCTATAGTATTTGCATGGTCAGCATGTTTGAACGAATGGTGATGTTTTAGTGTTGTTTAAGCCTAAATGTGTAAATGCTAAAATAACGACATAGCGTATTTTTGTGCTGATAAAAGTAGTGTTCAAGAAGACTAAGCAGTTTTGCCACGCGTCTGGAGCGGTCGTGAATATGGAAAAAACTAAGATTTGGTTAATGGGGAACAAAACGATCTACATCTGCTGGTATTAGTTGCAACATTCGACCGCTCGGGCACCTTGTGCATTTGCAACTTAGAGAAGCGCTTTTTCGAATATGCGTCCGAATCGCTGACGGCGACAGAAGCAAAAGCAAAAAAGTGAAGGGTGGCGAGACAACAGGCGGCTGGGGTGCCACCTAGGGGAAAAAAAGGGGGGTATGCCTCTGCCGTAGATCCGCACGACGGATACCAACGGCATACAACCGCGGTTACGCGAAGAATAGAGACAAACTTCGGAGCAACACAGTCTATATAAGGATAGAATTGTCGTAGGCGCGTTTCTTGTAAATGTGCCGCGCTTGTAATCAACCAAGCCATTTAAAAAATACTGATTTATTGTTAAATTCGAGGCTCTGACTTAGTAATGTTTGAAGTTTAAAAGACAGCACTTAGATGAAAACGTTCTCAATTTTCGGAAAAAAGACTTCATTCCATTACCATTCTATTCCGTGCAAAAGGTCCTTAATTCCATTCCCTTTCCATTCCTCCAAGCGTTGTCACCATTCCATTCCCATTCCATTCCGGTGTCGCGAAAATGTGGAATGATTCCGGAGTCATTCCAATTCCGGAGTGGCAACTCCGCAACACTGAAAGCCACAAATAAAAATAATGCAGAAGAAAAAAATCACAGCATATCCACGGAGTGAATGATGATGAGTGGGCGAAGCTGCGGAGGTTCATCGGTAAACCGTGAATCTTCCGTGAATTCTGCCCAGTACATAATCACCGACGTGAGATCGGGCGCGTTTATACTAAAGGTTCGATGAGTTATGACGACTTGCAGCTCACTTTAATTTTACATGTACGCTGTGAATTTTCATTGTTTAGAAAACCATTGCTTTAGAAAACATCTGGCGTCTTTCGTTAAGCAGCTGGCGTCTTTTCGTTTTGCTTTAGAAACATCTGGCGTCTTTTCGTTTTGCGTTTAGAAAACATCTGGCGTCTTTCGTTGGTTTATTTCATCAATCAACGGCGTTTTGAACAAAATTTTTATTGTTTAATCACGCACAGGAGAAATCTCACCACGCACTACCTTGGAGGTAAACAATGGCTGCTAATGGGAATGAGAGACAGAAGAAGTCGGCTTTTAGCTAACACTTACACTTCTACTTCTACTAACGTTTCCTACTGGAACATGCCAATGGCTGCTAATGGGGAATGAGAGACAGAAGAATTTGGCTTTTAGTTAACGCGCACGCTGCGAATTTTTTATTGTTCAACAACACACAGGAAAAATCTCCCACCGTCACCACCTTGGAGGTCCAGATCTGGTACTAGCGTTACGACTAGTTACGCACTACGACTACGACAACTACGAGGGACGAACGGGTGCCGCCTTCAGGAGCTTCGCCCCTAAAAAATTCCGAAGCACTCCACTGGGGTTTCGAACCTGCGACCCCTCGCTCCGCAGCGCGCTGCCTTAGCAATTACGCCATGCCTCATTCGTTCTGCAGGGTACTAACGGCAGAATACAAACGCACGCGGCGTTGGGCGAAACGCATGAGACGCCACACGAGGTGAAATTAAAATTATGCGAGACGCGGGCCATGCTGCATTGTTGCCAGCGCTGCGTTTGCGTCGTATCGCTGGCGACCCACGCGAGGTTTCCATTTTGAGGTTGTAGCGCCCCGCCACTCGTGGCCAGTCGGCTAGGGAAAAAGAAGACCGTCTCGTTGCTCGTGGTGGCGCGAGCTAGTGGGAACGCTTTGGCTCTTCTAGACTTATGCCACAGGAGACAAGAAACAGGACGGCTGAACCAGAATCACAGTATATATTTTACACCGTGACCAGAATCCTGAGGCTAAAATAACAGCACAAACGCATAAGACACCCACGAAGACAAGAAACGTACGACACAAGCGCTGACTAAAATCTACTTTATTCCTTCATACGCCAATGCATATATAAGCCCAAGGCAACCTTACCGCATATGCGCACACAACAATAGCTCTAAACCAAAACGTGTAGCAAGTATGGTAGTGGATACAGGCTAGTGAAAGAAACCCACGTGACCGGTATAGCAAATTGAGGCGCCATCTGTTG
Source organism: Rhipicephalus sanguineus (assembly GCF_013339695.2). Lineage (NCBI taxonomy): Eukaryota > Metazoa > Arthropoda > Arachnida > Ixodida > Ixodidae > Rhipicephalus > Rhipicephalus sanguineus. The sequence continues at coordinate 71,039,204 of NC_051178.1, read as the reverse complement.
ACTGGGATCAGAGTTAAAATCTGCGTTCCGTCTCTTTCCTCCCAACTCTCTTCAACCCCCTCTCTGGCGGGATCAACTCCCTTTCCTGCGGGAGGCGCGCTTTCCGCCGCCTTGCTGGCGCCGCCGACTTTGAAATCCGTTAGAAAGTTTCGTGTCTGGCGTTGGTAAGGCGTGCGTTAGCCGTCGTCGCTCGTCCGTTTCATGGTGCTCGCTCGCTGTGTGCTTGTGCGACGCGATGTTTTACGACTCGCGCTGTTCGTGCATAGTGCTTTGTTGCTTGAATACTTCCAGAACAAGTCCCGGAATATATGTGCCGGCCCCCAAAGAACGACAGGTGAGCGTGCCCTTTGACAGACAGACAACGAACATTGAGTCGCGGTTTTCATTGTGTCAACTTGAATTCACGTCCATACCGAGTAGCTGTTCTCTGCAGTGAGGCTACAGTTACTGTTTTCAAAAATGACTGATTTGAAAAGGGCAGGATGCTGCGTTTAAATCGCTTTACGAACAAGCAGCGGACATGAAGCCCATGCAAAGTAACTATAGTTACAGGTTTACAACTCTCACAGAACCGCGTGCTTGAGTGTGTGCTTTGCATTTGTCTCCGGTTAATTACTCCCCATCGCCTATAACCACGTTTGTGAGACATTAGGTAGATGTATGAAAACTTATGCTGCTCTGAGACGAACAAACGAGTTCACTTTTGCACGAATCGACGGCGCTCTTTATCTGATTGAAACTTGCCCTTTTCTTTAGGGTGTATTTCGGAACGCAACACAGCTGATCGGTGCGCCCAGAGAAAAGCTGAAGAATTGCAGAATCGGCGCACTTCAAGAAGAGATGCCATGAATCATCCGATATCAGCCGTTCATTTTCTCCGCGTTTATCATCACTAGTTATATGAAAATCAACGTTTTTGGAAATGAAGTCAATAAAGTGCGGCCAATATTAGTTCTGTTATATGTGGAGTTCATTTTGACATCTTTAAAATGGTCGTTACATTATTATTCTACTTTTAGGTATTTCAACTGCTTTCATTGTTTTTGCATTTCAGGAATGTTCAATTTTGTTAGTTATGATAATTTTGTGCAATATCGTGCGCATATATCAGAAGCTGTTCTGTACTTTTGTCAGTATAAATATGGTGTTTTTGAATATGTGCCCTAGTGTTATGTTCTGTTTTTTTTTTCCACTGTTCTTTAAATTCTTAACATTGCCGAGAACTTTCGTGTTGTTTAGTGATCATGAACACGTGTATGTTGGTATCCTGAGCCTGTATCGCACCACATTTGATAGAATGTTGATTTTCGGAAACGAGGAGAATAAAAAGAGACCAAAGTTATTTTGTGTTGTGAGTGCAATTCATTCTTTTGCGTTCTGGCACATGCTGCACGACTGCAGTGTTTGCAGAATGCCTGATTGCAAATTGCGCACATTCAAACGCGCAACGAACGCGCGGCGCAGTACGCGCAGCGGATGCAAAAAAAAGCGCCCGGCGCGCTGCACGGCGCAGCACGCGGAGGAGGGCCGAGGGGGTCATAAAAGAAAGGGAGAGGGAGCCCGCGCACGCAAACAAAACAAAAAGAGAAAAACCCGGCGCGCGCGAGGATGCTAGGAGAGGAGGCGCGGCTGGTGTTAGTGTTGCCATGACGACGCATACCGTGTGCGCCGCCACTCTGCCGTTCGAGTCTCTGAATCCCAGCCGCCAGGATATTAACTGAAGGGACGTTTGGCGCTGCCAGCGCTGACGTCATGAATTAAGGCATCCTATAGGAGGTATACGGAGTAACCTCCCCCTGGTGGATACGCGAAGACATGAAATCATATTCAAATGGGTGCAGGGACGAAGAAGTAAAGAAGAAGTAAGAAGGACAAAAAAGTGCGTTTGCGCTGTAATTTCAGCCTCAGGAAAATGTACCAATTAAAGCCAAATGAAGTTTTATCTTAGTGGCCAGAATCATAGTCCCTCAATACTTTTTTCTGGTCACGAAACTTCCCCGTCACTCTATGGGAGAGCTTTGTGTGTCGTCAATTTTGACCGCGGGGCGGCGCCACCAGCGTTAGGGGGGCACCCGCGGCACTCGTCGAAGTAGTCAGCGAGGCGACGGCGTGGTGTGTTTGTTTTTGTGCATCGTGCTGTATCGCGTGTGTGTGGTGCTTTCTGTGCGTCTGATCGTGTTCATACGTGACGAATAGTTAGCGGCACCGTGACGAACGATGTAGAAGACGTCCTGCGTTCCGCACGGTCGCTCCGGCGAACAAGGCACTCGTCGAGCTCAGCGCGGCGACGCGCTCTGCGTTCGCTTTGTTTGCGTCGTTTTATCGCGTGTGTGTGGTGCTGTGTGTGCCTGTGACCATTTTCGTATGTGACAAACAGTTAGCGGCAGTTTCACGAACGATGACAAAGACATGCTGTGTGCCGCGCTGTCGCTCCGGCTATATGTTTTTCGGTGAAGAGGCGGGATTCACGCCTGTCGTACGTACGGCTGTGTACTGGCAATGTTGGTCGCGGTTCTTCCGCCGACGTCGGCTACAGCCTCGAGGAAAATAAAAACCTTCAAAAAGGCATGACCAAACAGTCTTTGCTAAATCAGCGTGCAGGGCAAGGCTGCACGCCGATTCCACCGCGATCGAAAGGAATAGAACATTGCCGCAACCGAACAGACATTGATGACCGCTACGCACAGGTACGAGCACGCTGCCTATACGCGATGGGTGATCAGTATATAAAAACACACGAAAATATGTCCGTGAAGCCACCAGAGCGAGTTTCCGCCACGGAAACCTCTCGACGCACCAAAAACGCCGTTTAAGCGGCCGCGATGAAAGCCCCCTTGACTGCAGTAATGCCCCCTGGCGGGAGGAGCTGTCCCTATACCAAACTTGGCCCGAAGTTTCGTGACCAGTAAAAAAGTATTGAGGGACTATGCCAGAATCGACGCCCGCAGGGAACGCGAGCCGTGGCTTCACGTGCCACTGCCAAGCGCCGTATTTTCTTCTCTTGAGGTCGCGTGCTCTGCGGTTTTGTTTGCCGACCAAATGAAGGCGCTGAAGGGTTTTGGCACAACGCGAGCGCAAGAGTCCGAGAGTGGCTTGCGTTCTGCGCATGCGTCCTGGCGGCTCGCAAATTTCTTGAATCCCCAAATCTAACACTGTATAGTGTTTCGCCGGAGTTGGGATGTGCGCCTTCGACTTGTACTTTGACATACGGCGTCGTTGACCGTGCTCGCGCGATTGTCTCTTGAGGGGAAGTTGTGTACGTCTTGTGCTGTCACCGCAAAGTTTGTGTTTAAGCTATGGGCCACACGAAGGTCAGATTGCTCGCTGCAGCGGCCGCGTTTGCGGAAGGAGTGATCTGCTAGCTAGAAAGTAGGGGTTAGTTGAAGTAACAAGTGTGACAGTTCGCGATCGTCCTATGTATACTTGTGCGTTTATTTCGTGCCTCCTTCTTTGTGTTTGAGCAGCGCGCTGCAAGTGTCGAGCTGTAACAGTTGCTAGTTCGCACTCGCCTTGTGTGTTTCTTTTCTTGCGTCCTTTGTGCATGAGCAGCGCACAGCAAGTTTCTAGCTAATTGCCGTTCTTCCTGTTAGATTCCAATTTCTTGCTATCGCATTCATTGCTTCGCCCTTGAGGCGAAACTGTGACTTTTTTTTTGCATTAAAATCGATTTTGTCACGGCGCACCGACTGACAAATTCACTGTCGTGACGTCAGGCTACAGTGTCAATTCTGGTGACCACGTAGTCCTAGCACCAGTATGGCTAGTTGTGAAGACGCCAGGTGTCAAAACAATCAAGATGGCTGCTTGTACGACGCCACAAACATTCAAAATGGCGTATTGTACAGCACCAACGGACGCACGGAGCGGAACCGCCGTGGAAACGTAGCGATATTTTGCGCGAGCACGCGAACACGCTCATACCGTGTTGTGATGTCAGGGTACTGTAGGCATAGAGTTTCCTACAATACTTACGAGAGGGAACACTGGAGCTAGTGTCTATGGGAGTTGCAACGCACGGCACTTCACGAAGCATGGGAATGATGGATAATACACGGATGTGTCTAAACTTCGAAACGGTGAGGTGGCGTTCCCGAAGAGGCTTCAACTGCAGTATGGTGGCTATATAACTGCGGGGAGCAAGTACCGACCAGCGTACTGACAAAGCAGGCGAGCCGACGCCAAAGGGACGCCGAGCAGACGAAGCGACGCGGATGAACACGTCTTGAGGAGCTTTCGCCTTTCCTCTTGTCTAAGAAGCACTGCAGTTTCGACAGTGCTGCAAGGCATATAGTTTCCTACAATACTTACTAGAGGTAACTGTGGCGCTACTATCTATGGGAGCTGCTACGCATGGCGCTTCAGCCAGCATGGGAATGATGGGTAGTACACGGATTTGTCTAAACTTCGTTCTTTCGGCTCTGTTTGGCTCCACGTCGCCTGCATCAGCTTTGTCGCGAAACAAAGTTTAACGAAAGTCAGCAGTTCCACTTCACCACTTTAGCATTTTTAGGCTCACCAATTCAAATCTGGTCACGAAGTTCACAACGGTGTATTCTTTTATCCGAAACTAACGGCAGAACAAAGCAATAAACAAAGCCACAAGCGCGTTCGAATTTGTAAGCACGAAGATTAGGCAAATACGTGTACTACCCATCGTTCCCATGGTAGTTGAACGATCGCAGCGCCGGAGTTCCCTCTAGGTAATTGTAGGAAAGTCTGACTGTAGCCACCCAAACTAGCTTTTAAAAACATACAGTAATTCTTTTTCGTGCTGCAATCACGCTTATCAGTACCTTTGCTAGGCTCTTAAGAGCTTTACTTTTGATTTGACAAAAAAATTAAAAAAAAAACTAAGTTTTCGTGTCAATACCCCTTTAACATATACAGGGACAAGAGTGGTTACTTCCATAGGGCTCTGCGGCCGAATTAAGGTTCCTATATTTTTAAAGGTAGCGACAGCAACGGGCGCGCCCTCTCGAGGGGTCCAAGGAGCAGCGATAGCAGACCACGCGCCGCTCGCTCCCGTGCATATTGCGGGCGCCTGAAACCAAACTCGGTCCTCACTTGAACAGTTAAATTATTAACATTTCTGGCCTAAGATGCTCATCAATTGTCAAACTACAGGGACAATAACTTCAACGAGCACGGAGCACGTTAAACGTTGAAATAAAACGCGTGCGTTTCCGAAGCAGGTTCCGAGCGGGTTCCCCACAGCAGCTGTCATGCAGGGCATTTATTTATTTTTTTCTTTGCATATTTTGACATTCAGTGTTACTTGAAGTGCAGGTGGTATTTAGGTGAGCTAAAAGTGCTTGTTTTCTCGTTAGAATAAAATAGGCAGGTGGTGAGCGTACTGCTACTTTCGGAAACTTCATCGGGCACCTAGCGTTCTTGTAGTGTGTAACGCAAAATACGCGCTATTATTGGTTTGACTGTGTTTGTCAGCGTTCGGAAGTCTTCCCATGGTTACATGGTATTTTTAACTAAGCTTATTTTGTTTATGCTCTAAGAGGTTTGCTTAGGCGAAGAGGGATATTCCACAAATGAAGTTGCACTGCATTTGAGGAATATCAGCAACTTGAGAACCTTTTAAGATCTAGGAAATATAGCATGCCCACTAGTGTCTCGCCCATTTTGATGTTTCACGTTTTTTAACAACGTGCATTTATCCAAAGCCGTCCCCCTTTTACTACCCCCGCCGCCTCCGTGTCCCGCAGATATAAAGGTATGTTGCAATGCTACCCAATGCAATGTCAAATAAATTTGGGGTATGTGTACACCTACAGGTCCTAAAACCAGACTACAACCAGAAAATCTGAGATAGGTGGCTTTTTCTAGAGATGCAAAAGAATAAAAGAGCACTTATTGAAAAACTGGGTTTTATTGCATGAATTCATAAACTTTTTCTTTGGAAGGTATGTTGTTAGCGCTGATCCCCCCCTCATTCGCTTGCAGGGTGGTTTCTGTTCCTTCTGCCTTGGAAAATGAGCACAGATGCGCGGTGCGGCGTATATTATGGTTTCAGTTCTTTACTCCCAGTGTGTTGCAGTATTATTTATTCGAACTTGTCAAAAGCATTGTGGTCCTCTATGGAAAACATCACGCAGAATGCTTCAATGAAGAAGCCTTAATTGATCTCGCGCACAGCAGTGCGGGAAAACACGGCAAGGTGTGGCAAAAAACTAATTCCAAATGCTCATTTCCCTGCGAACTTGTAGTGTTGAGGCCACCCCGGTGAGAAAAACAAAGGCAGCTGTGTTCCGAGCAATTTAATGTGAGAGATACGGGGTGTGACTCTGCGTTGACTACTACGCACAAGCCTACGGCATAAAGAATGCCGAAGCAATAATATCATTACTGAGATAATGCTCATGCATGTGCACGAATAAAGGCACACCGACCAGGCGAAAGACTGCTTGAAGTTATAACCATTACAAAACCACTTACTTCGCACAGCCGGGTGTTTTCTGTGGGCACAAATTTCTTGCGACTGATTTCGTTGGGCCATACCTACCTTCAGCATATATTTTTGTCACCGCCAGGAACGAAAAAAAAAGAAAATCTTTTTTCCGTCCTCCGCGCGGTGAGGCAGCCGAAGGCATAGAGACCTGACATACTAGCGCGTCACGCTCCAAACATTAAATTCAAACGCAGAATTCCTGCGTCCACTCAACTCCAGGTACATAAGTGCTTTTAGTTTCAAACAACAATGCGACAGAGGCGCGTGAAGCATTCTCTACTTGCTAAAATCGCCCAACTTCACGCTTGAATGAAAACAGAGTGATCCGTACCTATCGCCGGCACAGCGCTGCCACCGCTGAACGCTTTGGGCGGGGCGCGAAGGCGAAAAGGTCACGTGTCGCCAACCGACCTATCGCAAGGCGCGACGGCTGGATCAAGACCTTTCGCTACTTTTGAAAGATAGAGGGACTTTAGGCCGATTTTGTTCGCAGCGCACCTAGCGGGTGAGTGGAAGCTAACAGCCTGTGAAATTGCTGTGGCAGGCAGGCAAATCACGGAAGCCATTATCTAGCAGTCAAGTAAACTAGAAGACCTCCAATCAATCAATAAATCAATCAATCAATCAATCAATCAATCAATCAATCAATCAATTCGAGACTGCAACGTGAGAAACCGTCTCGGAGGACATGCTTTCTGTTCAGTTCTTTTTTTTTTCGCTTGGCACTTACGCGCATTGACTAGCTTTCTAGTGTAAGCGCTACCGCCGTAGTTAACTGTTGCGGCAACGAGCGCATTATAGCCACAATGTCCTGCCGTTGTTGCCGCACCACATGCCTCAGCAGTACTACGGTTCCGCAGTACTTGCCGACGGCATGACCTAATTGCAATAATTTTAGATTGTTGCTCCGCCAACGTTTTCTCCGGCGTGTGGATATGCATAGCTTTTTATTGCGATAGCAATTATATGGACAGTCTCGGCTGGATTTTGCCGTCGCCGTCGCCGTCATGCACCGTATATGTATAAGTATGTATATATATATAAAAGCCCCAAAGAAAAATAATTCAGAAAAATGCTTCCGAAGCGCGGAATCGAACCAGGGACCTCTTGTTCCGCAGCGAGTGGCGCTATCCACTACGCCACGAAACGCAGATCCTCCACGTAGCTAACGGCGAGCGTTATATACATACCCTTTACTGCTGGACGGACTCACAGACGGCAGGCGATAATAAGCTTTCTTCATTACCAGCGAGATGGCGCTAGCAGCGCGACGGGCGCATTTAAAAGTCGTCGTCGAGCTCGCTCGCTTCTTATATTTGCGCAGCGAGAACATTGCGCTTCTGTTGTCTGCTCGCGCGGTTTTCTCGCGGTGAGGGGAAGAGGAATGTTTCACGCTTTCACCGTGATGTCCGCGCTCATGTTACCGAGCGTACGAAAGTCACTCGAGCTGAAGGGACGCCGCTAAACGAACAAACAGAAGATGAGCGCGAACTATCAAGTGTCACAGCTCGACAGTTGAAGCACGCTAGTTTCCTTCGCTGCTTCGGCCGCCTTTGCAACAGGAACGTTGTTCAAACTGAGAGTATCCATTGGCGAGCCTCACTTCGTATAGCATTAATTTCTTGCTATCGCATTCATTGCTTCGCCCTAGCGGCGAAACTGTGACTTTTTCTAAAAACAAAAGAGGACAGATATTGTTACCGAAAACAACTGAAGACGTTAGAAAACGTACGGAACTTCGTCACCACACGTAATGACGACTGACGAGGAAAACGAGCGAGTCTATCAAAAGACTGGCTGACATAAAAGGGCTGCTGTGCGCTCAGTGATGCTAATCACACACGTATCTACGTAACACTCATAACGGCGTCATTCAACAATCTGCGAAGATGCCCAGTAACAACTTCTTTCAGGCGAACGCAGCCAACTGAATGAGAAATATAGCTGAGATAAAGATGATAACCCCAGGTACTGCCTTAGTCAAGCTAACAACGACGAGATGCACAAGTCAAAATCTGCTATTTCGCATTCCACAGTATCAATTTTGGGATGTGTGTCATTTTCACGCAGCAATAAAAATAAGTAACAAAGTAAACCATCTGCGTCAAAAGCTCATGCTACCTGCAAACGCTATTTAGTTCCGTGCTGCTTCTTGCGTCGTGACGACGGCGCACAATCTCGCTCTGACAAACGTAACGAGAATAAGTCTGCTGCCAATAAATAGAGAAGTTCGGCCTCACCATGACGTAGCGGCTGCGCAGCTCAGGAACGACCTCAAACCCTCCAGCGACAGTCACAAAGCAGGTCTTCACGTGTTCCAGAATCACGAAACAATATGCCGGACCGGATCGTCCTCATAAGGCCAGAGGGATGTAGAGCGGGGCTACAATATATAATAACTGTTGGGGTTTTACGTCCCAAAACCACGATATGAGTATTAGGCACGTCGTAGTGGAGGGCTCCGGACATTTTGACCATCTGGTGCTCCTTAACGTGCATCTAAAGCTAAGTACACGGGCCTCAAACATTTGGCCGCCATCGAAATGCGGCTGCCACGGCCGGGATTTGATTTCGCGAGCTTCGATTCAGCAGTCGAGCACCATAACCAGAAGACCTCCGTGGCGAGTGTTAGTTCTGTGGGTGAAACTTAAAATTTTAAAATTTTAAACTTAAAATCATCGACATTCATAGACATGTCGCTGATCTTGCACCATGCAGAAAAAGAAAACGAATCTGTCTTCAGCAAGTGTCAGTTGTTAACCGAATGAGTTTCGTTAGAAATCTTAATGTTATCGACATACTGAATAAAAGAGGAATTCCTAATGACAAAAGAAACATTATTACCAATTTGGAAGAGGAGTGGGTCTGAAGGATCTTACTAGTTATCTTTTACAAAGCAGACGTCTCACCATTTAAGGTAACACAGCATGATCTATCAAGATGGGAGCTATTCAGGAGACCGCCTATTGAAGAATCGACGTCGAAGTGCATAAGTTTAAACGTAAGCTGTCAGTGACTGCGTCTACAGTAGTTAAGGTCAGAGTAAATTCTGTCAACCTGCTCTCTACAGTACAGGAGGAGAGATCTGCGTCATCAAACTAGCTAGATTTCTCTTAGTCGAGCGACCACGGCGTGTTGATTTGGAGTCAACAAGTCTTTCACCCCTACAAAAATCTTTTGTGAAGAGCCAGCCAAAAAACGTTTGATATGTTCAGGGCTGCCAAGTTTGACTACCTTGCGCCAATTTGGCCACTTTTTTAGGCCGGAGGCGGTTGAAACTCGGCTTCTGGACTACTTTTTTGGCTACTTCGTGTTTTCTCGATCTGAACCAAATTGTTAATATCTTTCGACGTCGCAGCCACTGATTTTCGAGTATGCAATGTCAAAACATGGCGATCAAGACAGTTTACAGCTCCCAAAATTCAATTTGGCGCTTGCAGTAAACAAAAGAAATTGATTTTGGATATGTGGCTGGGACTCGGGGGAAAACTGCCGCATGGGGTCGCATTTTGCAGAACGCTATTGTAGAACGCACTTTAAATTGTAATCAGAAGTGAACATGGCAATCGAGGTCGCTTCGCTACAGGATGCTTTGCACTCATGGACATTAGAAATCGTATATTGACGAACTCTTTGTTTTTTTTTCTCATAATTAGGTACAAGTGCGACTGGGGAATATTAACTGCGTAGCCTCGTCATCGTCATCGCGCGAGAAACAATGCGAAAGTGACCGCAATTCATGCTTCAGTCACAGCACTCCTTTTGAGCGAACTCATGCAGTGATCATTTTATTCTCGCCAAGGAGCTGGTACTTCAGTCCTTTCAGAAAATTCACGCAAGACGCGTGAACAGAGTCTCACTTTTTGCAACACCTCAAAAAACCTCGTCATCCTGGACATAATGCCTGCTAAAGCGAATAAATTATATTTAATCTCATCAATTATGATTTTAGAGGGTACTTGCTGTACTTATTTAGTTTTTCACCAAAAGACTTGAATTTAGTGAACTAAATAAAAATGTCGCAGC